>NC_060138.1:1103905827-1104213494 GCF_021461385.2 Schistocerca piceifrons
CAAAACAATTTGGAATATTATTACAAGGGAGACAGGACAACCGAGAGCACACGATGACACCATTACCATCAAAGTGAATGGAAACTTGACAAACAATAAGCCGGAAGTCGAAAACATTTTGAATAATAATTTCTTAAATTTTGTAGAGAAAATAGGATATAAATGTTCATTAGAAGAAACAAGGTAGTTAATGGAAGAGGCTTTACCCACACCATTTGATACAATTGAAATTCGACCCACCTCTCCTTCTGAAATTAGGAAGATAATAAACTCTCTTAAGAATAAAAGCTCACATGGAATTGATGGTATTTCCAATAGGATAATAAAAGCTTGTTCCCAAGAGATAAGTGGGATTCTTTGCCACATATGTAATAGCTCTCTGAAGCAGGTTATTCTCCCAGATAGACTGAAGTATGCCATTGTTAAACCACTGAATAAAAAAGGGATACGTCTGATGTCAACAACTACTGCCCAACCTCTCTTCTGACTGCCTTATCCAAAATTTTGGAAAAAGTAATGTGTTGTAGAGTAGCTTCACACCTTTGTAAAAAATAAAGTTTTAACAAAATGTCAGTTTGGTTTCCAGGAAGGGTTTTCAACGGAAAATGCTATATATACTTTCACTAATGAAATATTAAATGCTCTGAGTAGCTGGAAGTCACCCGTTGGGTTTTTTTGTAATCTCTCAAAGGCTTTTGATTATGTAAATCATGGAATACTTCTAGATAAGCTCAAGTACTATGGTATGAACGGGACAGCGCTCAAATGGTTTAAATCATACCTAACTGGAAGAGTGCAGAAAGTTGAAATAAGCAGTTCACATAATATGCAAAATCCTGGCGGTTCTTGGGTCCTCTGCTGTACTTAATATATATTAATGACTTGCCATTCTCTATTCACGAAGATGCAAAGCTGGTACTTTTTGCCGATGATACAAGTATAGATATCACACGCAACAGACAAGAATTAACTGATGCAATTGTAAACGATGTTTTTCAGAAAATCATTAAGTGGCTCTCTGCAAATGGGCTCTCATTAAACTTTGACAAAAAACAGTACATACAGTTCCACACAGTAAATGGAATGACACCAATAATAAATATATACTTCGATCAGAAATCGGTAGCTAACGTAGAATATTCAAAATTTCTAGGTGTATGCATTGATGAGGGGTTGAAGTGGAAAAAACACACTGAAGATCTGCTGAAACGTTTGAGTTCAGCTACTTATGTTATTAGGGTCATTGCAAATTTTGGCGATATACATCTGAGTAAATTAGCTTACCACGCCTATTTTCATTCTCTGCTTTTGAATGGCATCATATTCTGGGGTAACTCATCATTGAGTAAAAGAGTTTTCGTTGCATAAAACCGTGTAATCAGAATAATTGCTGGAGCTCATCCAAGATCATCCTGCAGACACTTATTTAAGGAGCTTGAGATCTCCACTGTAGCCCCACAATAAATTATATATTCACTTATGAAATTTGTTATTAACAATCCGAACGAATTCAAAAGTAATAGCAGTGTACATGGCTACAACACTAGGAGAAAGGATGATCTTCACTACTCAAGGTTAAATCTAATTTTGGCTCAGAATGGGGTAAATTATGTTACCACAAAAGTTTTTGGTCACTTACCTAATAGCATCAAAAGTCTGACAGCTAGCCATATAGCATTCAAAAGGAAATTAAAAGAATTTCTTAATGGCAACTCCTTCTACTCATTAGATGAATTTTTGGATATAGTAAGTGGGTAATTTCCCCAACACCCACAAAAAAAATTAAAAATATTAAGTGTCGTGTAATATTTTGTGTAAAGTAATATCTTGTATAGACGCCTTTTATTAACCTGACACGTTCCACATCATTACGAAGTGTCGTATTCATGATCTATGGAACAAGTACTAATCTAATCTATTAATCTCTCGGGTAGAATGTCCGTTTCCCCCGATTACTGCCTTTAGATGGGCGAGCACTTTTAGGCAAACTATCTGCATCGAAGACCGTTAAGCTTTGTGTACAAGAGTCTTTTGAAGTATATCCATAGTTTGCCATGTATGATGACTGCTCGATGATTGTAAATACAAGTCGGTATGTGTGGGCTTACAACATACTAAATGCCTCAGAGAGCCGTGGTTCTTCCGTCTACCCACAACGTCCAGGGAAAAGTAGTAAACAATGAATGGAGATGAGATGAAGTAAAACCTCCATTAATTTATCTTCTCCATCACGCCATACTACAAAAGAATCGTCCACGTACCTCGAAAATACAGTTGCTTTGTGGGCTGCCGATTCATGCACTCTCTCCACGAAGTCCTCCATAAAAAGGTTGGCCACCATAAGAGGCCGTCAATCTACTCAAAATATTCGTGGCTGATCAAAACATAGGTTGAGGAACGAGCTTTCCGAAACAAAGCAGTGATGTCCACCTGAGACTTGTTATCAATTATTAGTGCCAAAGAACGTATTTGTATAACGAAACACATATGCTTCTAACGGCAGTACACAGTGCATGATGGAGTGAACTTCGTGCCAGTATTATCGATCATCTGTCCTATTCACTTGCTAAGAGAGGAAAAAATGTTTATAAGGTTCTGAACGCTCTCTAATCCCTCTTAATCTCATAATCCCTACACGGGGTACACGCTGGTAGCAGTACAATGGTCGTGCAGTCTTCTTCAAATACAAACTGTCTAAATTTACCCAACAAGTGTTGCGACAACCACGTCAATTTTCTTCCAATGATTCTCATTTAAGTTCTTCGAGTATCTCTGTTGCACTTTCGTGTGGGCCATACCGACTTGTTACGAGCCTAGGAGCGCGTCTCTAAATTCGTTCGACGTCTGCTTGATAAGGACGCCGAACAATGAATCAATACTCTAAAATTGATCACAGTAGCGTCTTGATGTGATTTCTTCCACACTTTCAGAACCCTTCCAACGAATTATTATTTGCATTTCTGTCGCTAGCCGTTCATTTTCAAACCAGACCTGCACTAAAAGTGCCTAATAAAGCAAAATTCCTTCGACGTACTCGACTAACGTCTACATAACACGGTCATATAACAGATGTGGAGTAATCATATTACAGTGTGATACATTCAGCAGACGAAATTGTATCCTGTTGTTCCAGACATGCGTGCAAGCTTTCCAATCGCCTTCATCTACATCTACATTTATACGCCGCAAGCCACCCAACGGTGTGTGGCGGAGGGCACTTTACGTGCCACTGTCATTACCTCCCTTTCCTGTTCCAGTCGCGTATGGATCGCGGGAAGAACGACTGTCTGAAAGCCTCCGTGCGCGCTCTAATCTCTCTAATTTTACATTCGTGATCTCCTCGGGAGGTATAAGTAGGGGGAAGCAATATATTCGATACCTCATCCAGAAACGCACCCTCTCGAAACCTGGCGAGCAAGCTACACGGCGATGCAGAGCGCCTCTCTTGCAGAGTCTGCCACTTGAGTTTGTTAAATATCTCCGTAACGCTATCATGGTTACCAAACAACCCTGTGACGAAACGCGCCGCTCTTCTTTGGATCTTCTCTATCTCCTCCGTCAACCCGATCTGGTACGGATCCCACACTGACGAGCAATACTCATCATCCGCGAAAAGCCGCATGGGACTTCCGACACTATCTACTAGCTATCTACTAGATCATTTATATATATTGTGAAAAGCAATGGTACCATAACACTCCCCTGTGGCACGCCAGAGGCTACTTTAACGTCTGTAGACATCTCTCCATTGATAACAACATGCTGTGTTCTGTTTGCTAAAAACTCTTCAATCCAGCCACACAGCTGGTCTGATATTCCGTAGGCTCTTACTTTGTTTATCAGGCGACAGTGCGGAACTGTATTGAACGCCTTCCGGAAGTCAAGAAAAATAGCATCTACCTGGGAGCCTGTATCTAATATTTTCTGGGTCTCATGAACAAATAAAGCGAGTTGGGTCTCACACGATCGCTGTTTCCGGAATCCATGTTGATTCCTACATAGTAGATTCTTGGTTCCAAAAACGACATGATACTCGAGCAAAAAACATGTTCTAAAATTCTACAACAGATCGACGTCAGAGATATAGGTCTATAGTTTTGCGCATCTGCTCGACGACCCTTCTTGAAGACTGGGACTACCTGTGCTCTTTTCCACTCATTTGGAACCTTCCGTTCCTCAAGAGACTTGCGGTACACGGCTGTTAGAAGGCGGGCAAGTTATTTCGCGTACTCTGTGTAGAATCGAACTGGTATCCCGTCAGGTCCAGTGGACTTTCCTCAGTTGAGTGATTCCAGTTGCTTTTCTATTCCTTGGACACTTATTTCGATGTCAGCCATTTTTTCGTCTGTGCGAGGATTTAGAGAAGGAACTGCAGTGCGGTCTTCCTCTGTGAAACAGCTTTGGAAAAAGGTGTTTAGTATTTCAGCTTTACGCGTGTCATCCTCTGTTTCAATGCCATCATCATCCCGGAGTGTCTGGATATGCTGTTTCGAGCCACTTACTGATTTAACGTAAGACCAGAACTTCCTAGTATTTTCTGTCAAGTCGGTACATCGAATTTTACTTTCGAATTCACTGAACGCTTCACGCTTCGCTGGTACTGTGTTTACGTGACCGTCCCAGTTATTCTTACTGTAACCGCTACATACTCCACAGCCGTTTGCTGATGATGCTATTGTGTACGGGAATGTGTCATCGTTGAGTGACTGAAAGCGGATACAAGACGATTTACACAAAATTTTTAGTTGACGTGATGAATGGCAGCTAGCTGTAAATGTAGAAAAATATAAGTTAATGCAGATGAGTAGGAAAAACAAACCCATAACGTTAGGATACAGCATTATTAGTGTTCTGCTTGACAAAGTCACGTCCTTTGAATATCTAGACGTAACGCTGCCAAGTGACATGAAATGGAACGAGCACGTAAGGATTGTAATAGAGAAGGAGAACTATCGGATTATTGGGAGAATTTTAGGGAAGTGTGGTTCATCTGTAAAGGAGACAGTATGCAGGACACTAGTATGACCTACTCTTGAGTACGGCTTAAGTGTTTGGGATCCACAGCATTCTAATTAAAGGAAGATAATGAAGCAATTCAGAGAGAGGATGCTAGATTAGTTACTGGTAGTTTCGAACAACATACAGATACTACGTAGATGTTTAGGGAACTCATATGGGAATCGCTGGATGGAAGGCGACGTTCTTTTCGAGCAACACCACTGAGAAAATTTAGAGAACCGGCATTTGAAGCTGACGGCAGTACGATTCTACTGCCGCTAACGTACATTCTGCGTAAGGACTACGAAGATAAGAGAAATTAGGGCTCATGCGAGGCATGTAGACAGTCAATTTTCCCTCGCTTTATTTCCGAGTGGAACAGGAGAGGAAATGACTAGTAGTGGTACAGGGTACTCTCCGCCACGCACTATACTGAGTGTGTATGTACTGGGCTATTAATTAAAGTGCAGCTACTCACCGAGTTCGAGTGTGGGCTGTAATAATTGTATGGCAGCGAAACTTGGTAGATATTCCAATGCGTTAACGCGAAACTGATTTACACTGGAAAAAAATTAGTTCCAATTTTGGCCACCAAGTGAAAGTCTGGCGCTGTGGATGCAAGAAAGACGCATAGAACTGCTTCCATATGTAATGGATTAGGAACGGAATGTGGGCAGAAAAGGCCAAACAAGTGAGATAGAAATAATGCTGTTTTTATCATTAACCACTGCTTACACAGTTTGTTCAATAAGAACACCAGAGACGTAGACGAGATGCAACACTGCGCCAGATTTGCAACTGGTGGCCAAAATTTGATCTAATCACTTCCAGTGTAAATCGGTTCCGCATTAACGCATCAGCATCAGCTTCGTTGCCATACGAAAATTACAGCCCACACGGGCCCTTCGCGAGTAAGTGCACTTTTAACTATAACCACCCAGGAAACAGAGATGTAGATGTAAACACTTACACGATGTGACGAGCTAAAAGCGTTCATTACTCATTTATCTCTTTGTCAATTGTTGTAGGAATTATGTAAGATCAATAGCACGGAAAATAAGTGGAAAAATTAGATTTGCTGGAAGGATTCTGGAGGAAGGCACTTCATCAGTGATGGGGGGACGCTGGTGCATCAGTTTTGGAGTAGACATGCTGTTCCACTGTTCTGAGTCCTTGTCACGTTCGCATGGTGGTTGACATCGGACGATTTAAAAGGCGCGCTGCTGAGGCTCTAACAGCGTAGCTCCTAAGAAAGTGCAAAACAGATGCACGGGAATTTTAAACAGGTATCTTCGATGTTTCCAGAATAAATTTGCACCCTGTAGTGTAGTCTGCGCTGAAGTGAAACTTCCTGGAAGATTTTAACCGTTCGCTGCGCCGTGCTCGATCCTAGGACTTCCGCCTTTCGTGGGCAAATGCTCTACCGACGTACCTGTCCAAGGGTGTTTGGACAGCTCAACCAGTTGAACACGTCCTCGCGAGAGGCAAATGTCCTAGGTTCGGATCCCAGTCAAGAAGTTTCAAAGGCGACGTTGTTTTCGCTGAAATCTGTGGAATAAATATAGAGAATCTGTATTCGGAGAATACTGCAGTCTCTCTGCTACCTCAATCCGTACTTACGAAGCATAGGATAAGAGGTCAGGTGGCGCACCGAGACATATAGTCGTTTTTCCGTCGCTCCATTCGTCTATAGAACAGAAGAAGAGGTGTTAATGTTGGTACTAATTTCCATCCAACATTCACGGTACAATGGTCTGCAGATTACACACACTCAGGTAAATACAGAATCGTATTGTTATTTCCCCTTTGAGTAAATGAATGGGAAAGTCTACAACAAATCAATGCTTTATCCACGGCCTTGCAATCTGAGAGCTTCCCGACCTATGAACGGCGGGATTCGAAATACATCATTCGACAAACATGTTCAACGAAGCTTTCAATCAGATCCGCACCGATGGAGTAACGAGACAGGATCTCTCACAGGGTGCAGACGCGGAAAGGTCTACCTTCTGCCGACGAGAAGCAGCATTTCTCCCGACCCGTGACTGTGAAAGCACGGTGTTGTCAGTGCCACTTGTACGTGTCATTTCGTCCAGGTAGCACCATAATGAAACGATTGCTACCAAACAAATGTCTGTCGCCAACATGCAGCAACATTACGTTCAGATCAGACAGCTACCGCTCACACAGGGCGCTCTTGATCAACAATGGCGTTCTTGCTGCGACGTGGCTGTTGTCAAAGCTCTCTTCATGCGTGTGCTGAAGTTAATACGCAATTTGACCGAAGGGTTCCGATTTTTGCCGATTTATGCCAGCTGAGGGCTACTAATTATTTATGACGACCAAATAAAATCTGTTCTTTATTGTACAATGTATTCCAAAATTATCTTTACAATTTTGTCATATACAGGGTGATTCAAAAAGAATACCACAACTTTAAAAATGTGTATTTAATGAAAGAAACATAATATAACCTTCTGTTATACATCATTACAAAGAGTATTTAAAAAGGTTTTTTTTCACTCAAAAACAAGTTCAGAGATGTTCAATATGGCCCCCTCCAGACACATGAGCAATATCAACCCGATACTCCAACTCGTTCCACACTCTTTGTAGCATATCAGGCGTAACAGTTTGGATAGCTGCTGTTATTTCTCGTTTCAAATCATCAATGGTGGCTGGGAGAGGTGGCCGAAACACCATATCCTTAACATACCCCCATAAGAAAAAATCGCAGGGGGTAAGATCAGGACTTCTTGGAGGCCAGTGATGAAGTGCTCTGTCACGGGCTGCCTGGTGGCCTCGGGTAGTTACGGACAGATAAGTGCCAATGTGGTGGCGCTCCATCCTGCTGAAATATGAATTGTTGTGCTTCTTGTTCGAGCTGAGGGAACAGCCAATTCTCTAACATCTCCAGATACTGTAGTCCAGTTACAGTAGCACCTTCGAAGAAAAAGGGACCAAAAACTTTATTGGCTGAAATGGCACAGAAAACGTTCACCTTAGGCGAGTCACGGTCATACAGAGTTGTTTCCCGCGGATTCTCAGTGCCCCATATACAGACATTGTGACGGTTGACTTTCTCGTTAGTGTGGAAAGTTGCTTCATCACTAAACACAATCTTTGAAACGAAAGATTCATCTGTTTCCATTTGAGCAAGGATAAAATCACAGAAATCGATTCTTTTAATCTTATCAGCTGCAGACAGTGCTTGAACCAATTTCAGACGATAAGGTTTCATAACTAACCTTTTCGTAGGACTCTCCATACAGTTGATTGTGGAATTTGCAGCTCTCTGCTAGCTCTGCGAGTCGATTTTCCTGGGCTGCGAACAAATGCTTGGTGGATGCGTGCTACATTTTCATCACTCGTTCTCGGCCGTCCAGAACTTTTCCCTTTGCACAAACACCCATTCTCTGTAAACTGTTTATACCAACGTTTAATACACCACCTATCAGGAGGTTTAACACCATACTTCGTTCGAAATGCACGCTGAACAACTGTCGTCGATTCACTTCTGCCGTACTCAATAACACAAAAAGCTTTCTGTTGAGCGGTCGCCATGTTAGCATCAACTGACGCTGACGCCTAGTCAACAGCGCCTCAAGCGAACAAATGTACAACTAAATGAAACTTTATAGCTCCCTTAATTCGCCGACAGATAGTGCTTAGCTCTGCCTTTTGTCGTTGCAGAGTTTTAAATTCCTAAAGTTGTGGTATTCTTTTTGAATCACCCTGTATATTTCAGGAAGTTACGTTTTGCGGCACAACGTTCACACACCTTGGAAAGTCTTAGTAACTGTTTAACAGACTTCACCGTATGCGCCATCTGTAGCATGTGGGATATGTAACCGACATTCCAGTTCCTCCCATGTCTGGCGTATCATTTCCTCATTAACATGTACAGTTGCTGCTCCAGTGCGAACTCGTAGTTCCTGCAGATACCGCACTCCCAATGTGGTAGACAGTATCCATTCCAAAACACAAGAGAAAAAAATCTAATTGGTTTATGTCTGCAGGCCTTGGCGGGTCAGGAAATGGATTCTCCTCTGCCAATCCAGCGACCTAGAAATATGTCGTCTAAAGTCTTCCAAACAATCGAGGCCTAGTGAGGATGGGCAGCATCCGGCAGCAGCATGATGACAGGATGAAGTTCTCCGACCTGCGGAAATGCAAACTCTTCCAACACGTCCGAATAAACAGTCGAGGTTACTGACGCCTCTGCAAAGAAAAACAGTCCCTCCACAAAATCATGTAGCAGACCACACCAAACGTTTACCTTCGGACTGTCGCGCACAGTTTCCAAGCTAAAGTCTGGGTTCTCAGAGCCTCAGATCCTCACATTGTGTCAGTTTACCTTAGCAGACTCATGAAAGCAAGGTTCTTCCGTGGACATGACCTTTTTCAGTCTGAATCATCATTAGTGCAGCTCAAGGACTCAATTGCAAATGTTTTGCTCTTTGGCCAGTCACAAGGTTGACATGCAGCAACTGCTCTTGTAGGCATGAAGTTTCAGTTTCTTGTGTAGCGTTCTGTGCACTGTGTTCGGTAGTAGCTGCAACTGTCGAGACACTCGACAGATTGATTTGGTTGGGCTCTGGATAAATGCCCTTTGCGCCCATTGTACATCTGAATCACTCGTCCTCGGACGCCAAGAATGCGTTCTCTTCATCACACTTCCGTATTCCTTGAATCTCGTGCTCCATGTCTGATGCTCGGACATGATTGTGTGTGCTTTTGTAATGTGCCTGGAAGTTCCGCTGAACCTGGGTGTCAGATTTGTTATCTACCAAACATGCCACACACTGTGCCATAAGCAGGGGTGGCCATTTTTGCTAAAAACTAATCTGAAAAGAGAATTAAAATAAAATGAGTAATAATGAAAAATAAAAAAAATTTGGTGTGTGTGAATATTATTGCGCAAATCACACCTCTCTAACGATCCATATTCCTGAAAAATATGTGATCAAAGTTTTAAGGATCCTTTTGGAACACGCTGCATGTCAAGTAAAAACAGTGCGCTGCTATAAACAATAAAATCCGGATTTTGTTTTACTTTCATTTTTTTAGAAACGTTACTCGATTCTTAATTTATTGCAAGGAACCATTTAATATGTTGCTTGAAATGTGTTTCATCAATACAGCTTCTTTATGTAATTTCTTTCAATAATGATTCATTTTTATTTAAACTACTGACAAAATTTTGGGCACAGCATTGTATGGTAGTGAAACATGGACTGTGGGAAAACCGGAACAGAAAGACATCGAAGCTATCGAAATGTGGTGCTACAAACGAATGTTGAATAGTAGATAGACTGATAAATTAAGGAAGCAGGAGGTTTTGGGCAGAATCAGAGAGGAAAGGAATATGTGGAAAACACTGACAAGGACATCGGACAGAATGATAGGACACCTGTTAAGACATCAGGGAATGACTTCCATGGTACTAGAATGAGGTGTAGAGTTAAAAACTGTTAAGGAAGACAGAGATTAGGATACATGCAGCAAATAATTCGTGGTCGACCGCGTCAAACCAGTCAGATGACTGATGGCTCAAAAAAATTACTAGGTCTGGGTAGAAAAAAATATGCAGAAAGTTAATTTTAGGGGAAAAGGAGGCAGTTCCGTCAGGAGTGCAGGATCACTCCGGTACAGTTCTGCTTGAAAAAACTGTAAAGATGGAGCATTACTCAAGAACGAATAAAAATAGTAAAGTAGAAGCTTGACGAGCTTTGCTGGGAGACATGTGAGCAATAGCTAGCTTTACAGCGCCACTTTTTAAAATAATTATTGACCCTGTTATTCCCGATTTATTATGTGGTTTCAACGAATGAACATAGTTACAGGAGAGCAACATAACTTTTGCTATGAAGGAAATCATAAATCTGACGCACTTGTGTTTAGCGAAACATTTCTTCATACATAAATGAGCCAAAGGAATATGCCAAATGCATGATTGAATGCCAGATGGTGGAATTGCAGGTACGAGAATGTGTAAGGGAAGCACACAAGCGAAACTGTAACGAATAGGGATTCATTCTAGTAGACGATGCGGGTTACAAATGGGAAAATCTACTGACGTACCAGTAAGCAATTTTGATAAAGGGCAGATTGTTATGTCCTGACGCCTGGAAACGAGCATCGCGGATACAGGGGAGCTGGTTAGTTGCTCGCGTGTTACGGTCGTGAGCATCTATGGGAATTTGTTGAAGGACAGTGAAGCCACGAGTAGGTGACAAGTTGCTGGATGTCCATACTTCATTACGGAACGTGGCGGCTAGACCAGTCAACGAAGACCATAAATAGTTGAATATGGTAAAAATTCGTGTAGTCTCAAATTTTTGTGCAGTGGTCGGAGTAAGTGCCGTGAACAACACACTAAAAATCCTAAACGGTGCGCTGTGAGCGTGTGGCTGGGGGGAGAGGGGGCGTTAAGAGGTAATTTTTTACGTTTTTTTTAATAACTCGAACACACCGGCTTCTAGCGAAAATGTTTGACAACACAAAAGTAAACTACATTAAATTTCCTACAAAAATGGCCATATTCTTTTTTTTCTCCGTACTTATAATTTCCACGTTTCAGGGGTGGAAAAATTGCACGTCATTAAAAGTACGGTAGTTGAAATAAAATCACGATTATAATTGAAGACAGTTGTTCTTTATTTTACGGAAGTAATACATTCACGGAGGAGACACACTGTCAACTGTAGATAAAATGAAACTGATATTAATATTGGAGAGACCCTCAAACGTGGAAACTATTAGGTAGTTTAATTTTGCACTGGGAAATATTTTTGCTAGAAGCTGCTGCGTTCGAGCCAGAAAAACGTAAAACAGTGACCTTAAAACGCCCCCCTTTCCCTCCCAGCCACACTCTTACAACCATCGCTCTGGGTTTCTAGTGTGCTGTTCATGGCACTACTTCCTACAACCGTACAAAAATTTGTGACTACACGAACTTTTTCTCCTAATTTTCCATCGCTGACTGGACATGAAATATTACAGCCAGAAATGTAAGTTCAAAGCTGTTGATGTCGTTTAGAAGACGTCTGGCAAGTTGACAGGAGTTATCATCAGACTGTTCACAGCAAACTATGGTTTCGAAAACTTCTTGCAGCATTTCCCAGTGATCCATAATCACACGCAAGAATTTAGAGTTAAGAGCTCCAGCAGACAGATGTTATAGTTGGAATGCGTGGTCCCAATGAAGAAGTAATTCCGTACGTTTTATTTGGCGAGTGATGAAAAAGCTAGAAAATCCGGTAATAAAAGGAAAAAATGATACGATGCTTCACATTTTTTTGCAACTCTTTTGCAAAACTAGACCAGTCGGCGTCCCAAACAGTGTACAAATCCTGCAAAAGGAACTTCGTCCTTAATTTTTTTTCCTGGATCCATATAAACGGCTATACACCACGCTTGCACCATCAAAACAATGCCCTAATAATTTGTGCTCGAAGTCTAATGATCTCTAGTTGTTGTCCAATACAGCAAACCAAGTTTCTTCTGGCACCTGCATCACAGAAACCTAAGAAACGCTCCACTACAGATCCTTTAGCATTAACGAACCTCATAATCACAGAACACTGAGACACTTGTGTAATGTCTGTTATATCGTCTACCTAACAGAAAGAAATCCAGCACTTCTCAATTCAGCTTTTACAAAATAACAAATGTAGACTGAAATGCAATCGATCAGTTCATTTTGTATACTTTTTTGAGTCACCACTGAAAATTTTTTTTATCTTGGAATATTGGTTCTGTATTCCTACAGGACTCCTTGATACATCAGCTGTTCCTTAAAATTCCAAAATTTCTAAACTCTATTGAACCTTTGTGACAGTGAAATGCTCATTCTTGCTTCCTTAATAGAGTAATGTACCAATCACGAATTGTAGGAAGAGCCTGTCCCAACGTACGTTCTTATTGAACTGCACGGCATACAGTCTAGCATTTCCATTTATGGCTTCTGAACTGTATTTCGATTTCTTTGTAAACTTTTCAAATTAACTTGCCACATTCAATGCTCTGCCGAATTTGAATGTGTGTACTGATCATTTTGCTTCCATTGCTAAAAAGCAAGCATGGTCAAGAAACGATTCTGCAGAGTTGGAGAGAAGCATAGCCACGGGAATTCCATAAACCACAAGCGTTTGAAAATAAGATTGTAGCACTTACCTGAATGCTTCACCGAATTTTCTCGTGTTGAGAAATGAGAAGAAGCGATCTGTTTGACTTAGTAAAAAACTTGGGGCTAGTGCAGCAGGGGATACAACCCGTCGGCTTTGAACAATGACGTCACAAGTCGCCAGAGAGCATGTATTACAGAGATGAAAGAGCTGAGGAGAATGTTGAGAAACAAAGGAATGCGAGAGAGATAAACATTGATCTTGTCAAAAGCATAAGTGTTTTTTGACTTTTTTTAAAAAAAAATCTCACGAGATAGAATAAACTGATCCTACTTTATTAAGCAATATCTTGTCAAAAGCCGAGAAGCGATTGTTCTTAATGTTCTAGCTCCCTTCAGTACGTAATAAGTGTTTTTTGACTTAAAAAAAAATCTGACGAGATAGAATAAACTGATCCTACTTTATTAAGCAGCTCCCTTCAGTACCTAATAAGTGTTTTTTGGCTTTAAAAAAAATCTCACGAGATAGAATAAACTAATCCTACTTTATTAAGCAATATCTTGTCAAAAACCGAGAAGCGATCCTTCTTAGTGTTGTAGCTCCCTTCAGTAGCTAATAAGTGTTTTTTGGCTTTAAAAAAAAATCTCACGAGATAGAATAAACTGATCATACTTTATTAAGCAATATCTTGTCAAAAGCCGAAAAGCCATTCTTCGTAGTGTTGTAGCTGCCTTCAGTAGCTGATAAGTGTTTTTTGGCTTTAAAAAAAAAAAAATTCACGAGATAGAATAAACTGATCCTACTTTATTAAGCAATAGTGTTTTTTTGGCTTTTAAAAAAAAAATCTCACAAGATAGAATAAACTGATCCTACTTTATTAAGCAATCAGTAAAAAAACGAAATTGAAACATAACAGCAAAAGCTTATTAGAACACAGAACTGCTTTATTATCTATGCCTCGAAGTGAAGACATTACGATCTATGACTAAGGAATGACGTCATTGTTCAAAGCCGACGGGTTGTATCCCCTGCTGCTCTAGACCCAAAAACTTTCTACGTCTGTGTCGCATAGATACTGTATGTTGTGCCAAATACGCCACTAAGGTGGATCATCAATGAATGGAACACGCCAAGCTAACATAAATTAACTTGCTAATGTGCGTTTTACTGTATACTGTGATTTTTAAGACTTAACAGTCATCGGTGTGCGCTACATATACGGACATCGTCATGTGCACAAGATGCTTTGTGACTAAATGTTTTATCTCTGACAAATCTTTGTATATTGCGGTATATTGCATGTTATCGACTAATATGACAACTTCGAGATTTCGACTCAATGAACACGTTTAGTAACAAAAAGTTTTGAAGACCAGAAGATAAGAGCAAAGTCTGTCGAAACCAGATGTCGAAAATAAGGAAATATTGATGAGATATTGGCTAAGTTTTTTTTACTGAATGTTTCACTTCCTTCATACTGCATATTTGTAGGGCGCTCAAAATTTAAAACTTCCTTCTTGTCTTCGTCTTTCCAACCTTACGAAGGTGTTCCTACTAAAATGCACGCTATATAATATTTAAAACCCACAGCATTACACCAGGCACGATCAAGGGGCGGGGAGGGGGGAGTAGGGGGGGGGGGGGGGGGTATCTGACCCGGTGCAAATTCAGGGGGCGCCAAATTCATATTCTTAACGAAAAATACCTGTTTCACAACGCGGATAGCATCCAGCGTGCGTTGGTCCATCGATTATTCATATAATTTTGAAACGCATCTCTGTTGGTTTTTCAACATTTTTAACACGTTTTAAGATGATTTTTGAGCGAATCGTAGGCCTAAGCTGATTTTGAATGCATGCATAATGTACGTGATGTCTCTGCCAGGGGAAAACCCGTCGAATCTAGAAAGAAAAAAGCTTACCCGCAGACAAAAGGGGACCGGACTTCGCGAGCTGAGCCGAACAAACCCGAACGAGTGAAATAGTGAATACCAATCACTGTTTTTGTATGTGGTTGACGCATCTGAATGGTAAGCGTTGTTATAACTATTAGCTAAATCCAAAGATTCAGACTACCAGAGTGCAAATAAATGTCTAATAGGAATAACAAGTACGAAAGATTACATATTATCCTCGCGGTGTATACAGAAAAATAAATGTTGACACAAAATTTTTTGCCAAATTGCTACATTATTAATGACCAGTTGTACAATTCCCGATTAGCAGCCGCTTGAGTCCTTTTCTCGGAATAGCGCGGTAAATGCGTCGTACGAACACGTAATAACGCCTAACCGAAGAATAAACGCGGGATAACTAAACCGGTTATTCTGGCAGGGCCAGTGAAGTTAACCAGAGTATAAGTTTTGACAGTACCAGAATGTTGACGAGTCTGCAGCTCGTGGTCTCGCGATAGCGTTCTCGCTTGCCGAGCACGGGAAGCCTACTACGGCCGTGCGGGTCGCCCGCATCTTTCCCCAACGCTCTGCCAAGGAGTATGGCACTTCATCATAATCATCAAGATTGTTAGAACGAGGAAGGAGAAGAAACTGGTATATCACACAAATAATAAGGAAGGATATGACGATTCCAAATGTACATAAAAATTTCGTACTACTAATGCTACTTTTCGATCTTATGCTTCAGAACCTGGAGCATAGGAATGAAACGTGGAACTATTTCCTAACATAAAACTTTTTGCTTGTAGCAAGTCTAGCGGGCACTTGATACTGGTACTTCGCGAATTATATTCTGTCGTGTTTTTAATGTAGCCTAAATTAGGTAGATAAAAACCACCGTTTGTACCAAAACAGTCTTGCTCATTTGGCGTATGTTACAATTGCTGCAATGTTAGAAAGGCATATGTAGTTTTATCTAACATGCAGTGACAAAATAGACGTAATCAAATCGAGAAACCATACCAGTCTTGGGTACTATTCGTTTTAACCTCCTTCTGTCTGAATTAATTTTCATTTCTGAATTTTACAAATCAGATATTTATTTGTTCATTGTCGTTAATGAAATGTACTACAACAAGTTAAACAAAAAAGTAGTTAATAATTTAAGCATAGAGGTAGTAACGTATGTCACACTGGGAAGATAATACGTTTTAGGCGAAACACGTGACAGCAAATAAAATAAATCAGCATATGTCATTAACATTATGTTTAGCCAACAGCATTCTGGTACAAAACGCTCTATGCACAAACCACCATCACATTTACAGCACACTGTTCTTAGAGTTCCTTTCCAGTTTTCTGCAGCGCAGCGTCTTCTTCTTTTCTGTGGCACCCTATCTACCAGATTAGTTTATTCATCGTATCTGACTTCGCACAGCATTCCACCTTGATGTGGATTACCTACAAGGCGACCAGGGCCTCTAAGGACTGTAACATTGGAAGTCAGGATAGCATTTCACAACATAGCGCCGAAATTGTAGTTGTGACATATTCATACCTGTCTTTCTGTTGAGAAGCCACACCTTATGTACAGACACATCCAGTAGCCACGTAAAAATTTGCACCACCATTACTTTCCTCTGATGCTCACTATATAAACCTTTCGTACATTCGGTCAGTTCCACCCTCCTATATTCTTGTTGTATTCCCCGTAACATGTAGTCGCCCGCGAAACAAGTGTCTTTTCTTCTCTTGTCTTGAATATTTAAGAAAATACTTGTACTCTTTTCTTCTCTTGTCTTGAATATCGGCTCACAGAGCTCACTGGATTGATCCCACGGCTGGTCGAAACAGTTGTTACTGCAGGATTATCTAACCATCTGACAGTAATCATTCTACTTTACTGGTTGCTCTTGTAATCGAAATCTCATCTCTCATTCCTGTTGGACATTGCCTTAGAGGTTATAAGTTGACATTCTTTAGGCGGTCAATTCTCACGAATAGTGCCACTTGCCCCATAACCTCGTTCATTTAGGTGAACCAACAATGTTGGTGATGTAAACAGATAGTCAAAACCTCTAAAGCAGATTTTTACGTTTATCAGGAAGTGAATCAATCATTTGAACCAGAATTGCAGCACATTTTCCAAATGCTTTCTCATACACTTAGTTCCTTTGTGAATCATTTGCTTGGTATATTTGAAAACCCACTAGATAACCCATGTTTGTGTTTAAGCACCAAGCTTTGTACCCAGATCTAATGGATTTATTTTCAGAAATTGTTTGCATCCATGCCTGCAAAATATTGTATGATGCTCTCATCATAATCTAGATCTTGCTCAGGCTAAAAGTGGAGAGAAAACACTTTTCTTAATATATCTGCTGATTGACGAAGTTTGCACATTTTATCGTTTACATTAGTTTGTGTATTATCACATGAGTGAGTGAATCTGATAAATGTTTTAAATCTGTCTCTTCTCAACATGTTTTGCACCATTCCATTTCTCATGTGCAATCCTGGATCCCAGTAACATCTGGGATTATAGCCCGAGAGAACTGGAATTCCTAGAAAACCTGTTATCTCTTCATGTGTTATTTTGGGACCTGGACAGTTCTTGAACAAAGCGTATTTTGTAGATTCAGTACTGAGAAATTTAATCATTTCATCACTCCAAAACAGTCCAAAGCATTGAACTGGAGCCAAGCATCTCTGTTTTTTTGTCATCCTCTCAGGAAACAGAGCGTTATCACTTTGCAAATACTCCTTTACTCAATATCTTATTACAGTTTTTGAGGTCAGTAGCTTTTCTGTTTCATCTGAAATGACTTTTTCTGTTTTATCATCATCAGCCTCAGGTTCACCATCTAACCTCTTTTTGTTGGTCAATACCACTTTTGCATCAGCATAAAGTTGCCTTGCTCCGAGATTATCTATCTTTCCACCCAATCTTTTTCACCACAACCTTCATCCGGTTTCAGGAGGGTCAATGAATATATCCGTTGCAGCTTCTTCGTCCTCCTCAAGAATAGTTCAGATTTCATGCACAGACGTGCCTCTGAGAAAGAAGTACACATTATATTGACAGTTTTGCCACAATTGAAAACTGGATTTCGAACAATAATAATGAATTGCATTTTGTGGCTAACCTGTGATATAAATTTCAACACCTCTAACTTTATAATTAATTTTATAATTAAAATTGTATGGTATATTGGTTTCCTTAGTAAATGAACAACCAGACACTGTCCTCTTCCTGCTTTCTACTGGCAGAAACTCGCTTAAATATCAACAATAGAACTTCCTTAACTGAGAGACATACAACACTAGCCATTTCAAATGCATGCATTGTTGCCAACAAGAGAAAACCGTGGTAGTATGTTACGTGACATATATGTCTCACTAGGGAGAAATGGGTTAACAGCTTTTTCAGTATTAGACAACAACATTGTGGTTTTTCATGTAGCAAAACGTTTGTCGAATTTTGATGAAGTAATAGATTCTTTCGCAGAAAGGAATCCACACCATGTAAAGCTGTGGCAAGATTAGAGAGAAAAAAAACCTGGTACCTAAAGGTTGAAGAAATATGTACTGTCTTTCTTGTTTATGTTCCCTACATTTAATTTTATGTCACACAAAAGAGAAAGTTATTAACTAATAGGCAATAAAGAATGCAAATTTTCTGAAGAGGTCTTATTCTCCCAGTCACAAATAATCGAACCCATTATTAGCTGTGAGTTTTTTTAATGGTGTAGGATATCAAACCAGTCGACTGGGAGCAGCAGAAATACCACAGGACATTTTAATTTCCACTGTCCTGAATATAGGTTTGATGGCTTCCATGATAAAATATACGTGTTTGAATTCCACAGAGAAAAATACAGTGACGTGCAACAGAAGAATGCTTTGTGAAGAGGTGTGGCACTGCACTTTGGCAAACTTAAGACCAAATAACATGTCTTACATTTTCTCGAACATATATGTTTTATACATCAAACTCTTCAGAAAGATGTGCACTACAAAATGAACATATTTTTTAAAATCATTCTACTTGAAGCTCTTGAGGGTAAGGAGTGGGGGTCGCCACTACCAAGTTTTTGTCCCGATTCGGAAATATCGTAGATGCAGGGGCCGCAGTTAACGCACTTGAGACGGAAGCATTCTACAAGCACACAACAACCACTGCTTTACAGCCAACAACTGGGAGTAGCCGGGAATAAAATTTCCGTCTACCTCACCAAATGCCCCCTCCCCTGGCAAACTCAAGCAGATGATATCACGGTTGCTAGATCAACCATATGTTGGCTGTGATTTAAACGGTAGTATACCAGTATGTGGTAAGATAAACTTTTTTTTAAGTGTGCCAAGATAAAGATATTGGTGAAGTGCCACTTCACCTATTACCCCTAAGTAGCCACTCCTGCGTAGGTCAGAAGGAACCTTGCCCATTCTGCAAAGCAAGAAGGAATGTGATCTTACAACAGAGTACAAGTACAAAGTTAGTGGAGACACAAATATTTCAGTAACACTGTACAGCGGATATAATTGAACATGGGTCTCTGCAACAGGTGATCCCTACAGGTTCCCATGCTCAACCAGTGATGTCGTCAATCACAAATACAGTAAGTATGGGATCATTGATATTTGGACTGTGAATCAGTGGAAAAATTTTACCTGATCAAATGACTCATGTTTTTTAATACTCCATATTGATGGTCCTGTCTGGATACACTGTCCCAGTGAACATCTGCTTAAAACATACAGTGCTCTATGAATGCACATCGGTGGTGACAGTATTATGCTATAAGTGACATTCACTTGGGCTTCAATGGAACCTATGGTAGAACCAGGACAGCTGTGGACTATGTGAACATAACTGAGGACCACCTGCTTCTCTCCATGCTTGATTTGTTCCCCGACAATTATGGCATCTTCCGGCAGACCAGAACCATGTTAGTGTGGTTTGAGGATGATGTCGGAATCATGCTGATGTCTTGGCCACAAAGTTCATCTAATCTGTACCTGATGGAACACATCTAGGACACAGTTGGGTGCCAGCCCAGTGTCACAAACTTTTGGCCCTTTATTTACAGGTGTAGCACGATTTGCGCATAGAGGCCTCCTCCAGAGACTTACCAAGGTTTTGTCCTGTAGAACTGCTACCATATTGTGTTTCAAAGGTAGATCGACACAGTATAAAGCAAGTGGTTATTATGTTTTGGCTCATCGTTGCACATTCTCTCTTTCTAGCCATGAGAAATCAGTCTAATTGGTTCGATGAAAATGACCAAAAGTAAACAATAAAAGAAGAGCATTTATTGCCTACCAACACAACTGTTGGTCCACTTTCAGGAAACTTCACTATCAGTAAATCAAGGCAGAAGTACAAAAAGAAACTCGAGAACAGATTAATCAATGGTAGCTGATCGAATCCCATAAAGCGCAACATCTGGTTGTAACCAAAACAACTCTAGCTTCCTTCAGCATTACCAAGCCAGTGTATGGTCCTTCAAGTGAAGGTCTCAATCCCACAAGATCTAAAGATGACACTATGCTTTTGAAAAGTAGATGTTCTACAAGCAATTAATAGAGCCAACACTTTCAATTGCTTTTGAAAAGAAGTGTATAGGTATAAGGGGCAGGCAAATGAAAAGGAGACAATGGAGAAAACTGGTCAGGCGCAAGTAGAATTCATATATAGACAGTTCATCCATCCCATTAATTGAGAATCTTGACGATTTTTGCCTGTTATCGACACTGATACAGGGAAGATATTGGTTCCATGAAATCCAATTCTTTCAGGAATGTTTAATTCCTATTTCCATTCACATAACAAATGATAAAAGAAATATTTTTGTGTGATATAATTACCAACTAACAATTTTCTGATTTTTTTAATTTGCCTAGACTGTGAAACCTTGCTTCTTGCTAAATTTCATGATTCTAGATCAATGTGGAGTATCCTATGGGTTTTAATGAGCGAGTTTGTGAGTATCAAAATATCTGCATAAATGGATGCATCTTTAGACTGCACTGACTTACAAGTTTCAATTTTTTATGCTCCCGAGGAACTGTAGATCTTGTTAGATCTACCTGTTCCTGAGAAAAATGTTTTTTAACAGTCGAGCAGAGAAACAAATAGAGAGGCAACAAAGTGATCTATAAGGGTTCAGTTTTTGCCAACTGAGATACAAAATCCTAAGATGTAGGTAAGCTGTTTATTATTTCAAAAATACATGCTGTAACTGTTAATACATTTATCCCACTGTGAGACAAGATTGTCAAAGCCTTCACAGAAAAATGTTTGTGCTTGCCTACAGAACCCTGATTGTAACCAGGTGTGCATCTCTTCATCTGAAGCAAATCGACAGCCACAGATGTCTTTCTTGAGGGACTAAAAATATAGGAATCCCATAGGGAGAGATCAGGACTGTAAGGAGGATGGGGGCTTGCCCATGTGTTGCGAAGGTGGTGAGTGTACTGTAGGAGTTTTCCTTCATACAGACCTGATATCCCTCCCCCCCCCCCCCCCCCCCCCCCCCCCCCCCCCCGAAAACCATATCCATGTTTTTGGAGCCCTGAAGAAGGGCGCTCGTGGCTGCTGATTTGCTTCAGACAAAGAGGTGCATGTGTGGATTCAATCATCGTTTGATAAACAACTGTAGATATTTTTCCATGAAGGCATTCACACTCTTGTCTCACAGTAGTATAAATTAATTAACAATTATGGTGAATAATTTTGAAATAATAAACAATTTACTCACTTTCTTTCCTCTGTCTCATTTTCATTCAACTGCCCATTATAGATGAAGAGAAATTTTCTAAACTGACTCAGATGCCAATAGAGAATCAACTTGGCGAGGTACCTTCTTTTTAAGAAGTCAAGGAAAGAAGTAGAAAGCTTCAAAACAAGAAATAACCAACTGCTGATTTCTTTAAGGAAAGCTGTCCCATCCTTTATTAAGATATGAGTTTGCTCATCCTAAATTTATGGACAACCAAAACAATCTCAGCTGATTTCAGATATGACTCAGCCGTTATCATCTTCCAAAAAAGATACAGATCTGATTGTGGTAACTATCTTGGATTTTTCCTGCACTCTGATGCTGATAAAATTCTCACTGGATTTCTGTCCAACTGACTGCTATACCTGGCTGAAGAATCTCTACCTGATTCACAGCAATAGCTTCAGTTTCAGCTCAGGAACCACAACTGTAGTATTCATTGACCCCTTAATGTAACAGAAGTGCGCAGAACAAAAGTGTCCTCTGTTTATGGCCTTATAATCTTGTCACTGCCTTTGACTCAGTAAAGGAAGATGCATTCTGGAGGATATTAGGATTGATTAGCTGCACACAGAAACACATTGTGGTTCTTAAATTGCTGCATGACAATTTGAAGGCACTGTACTCTCCAATAACTCACAGGGAGAACCATATGAAGTTGTTGCATGTGTTAAACTGGGATATGTTGTAGCTCGCATGTTATCCTCAATATTAGTTGGCACAACTTTCACCTTGTAAAAGTAAAACTGCCATTCAATGTAGAAACTGAGTGCAGAACTGACAAAGGATTGTTCAAACTAAAATGACTAAAAGGTAGGGAAAAAGTATCTTCAGTTGTCAATATTGTAGGCACTACAAGAGGCTGAAAACAATGTTGTTTCACCCATATCAGGAGACAATCTTGCACTGGCCTGAATCAACCAAAAAAAGACCTGTATTCTGTAACAACCTATTTTTATTGCCAGCAGAACATCTCCCACCATTACCAATAAATGACAGGTTTCTACAAAGCAGAGAACATTTCTCCTATCTCATCAATCACCTATTGATGCTGAAATCTAACATTCCCTAAAGTGAGCCAGTCATAACTGAAAGCAACCATTTTTTAAAAGTTGATTATTAAGGAACAATCTTCAAATAAAGCCCTACAAACTCTGAATGAATTTCTGCTGTTGATAATCCATCCAAAACAGAGCATTTTGTGAACTGAATTAAATCCATCATAAGGAAATGATTGGATCAGTTGGGATTAAATCATTGTACATGCCATGACATGACATGATATCAGTATGAAATCTTTCAGAAATGCTGAACCTGCACTTAAAATGTAATAGGCCTAAATATGATGTGACTAATGAAAAGTTGTGCCAGATCAACTTGAACCAGGATTTTCTGCTTATCACAGGCAGTCACATTAGCCATTAGCGTATCTGATCACACCTAAAAATATAATTGAAACTTTCACTGTCACTGATATAGCTACCTACTATTTCTGCACACTACAGCCAGAGATTTCCAATGGGTTGTGTGGTAGTAGTGCCACCAGAGGAAAAGATTGGTTGAGGACTATGGTGTAGCCAGTCATAGGGGATCTATGTGAATTTCACTAAATACACTGACACGAATTGAGAGAAACAATTGCAGATAAAATTAATGAAGATGATATCATTATAAACTAACTAAACCTGCAGGCTAATGTAATTTGTAATGTACCTAACAGTGCTGGGTAATATCAAGGGACACAATTCTTTTGTTTCACTTTTCCATGCTGAACCATAAAAGAATGATTTCCTTATAATTTATTTTGCACTAATAACATCGCTTACAACATTTGACATGTTCTTAATAACTGCTAGTAAGTGAGAACACATACTGTTTCAGTACATTTCAGTAAATTTTTATGAATGATGAAACTGTTATTTAAAGGACTGCTTACATGAAATTGTAAAGAATGACATAAAATCACTATGGAAATGTTAGTAATGCATTTTGGAACAGACTGAGATAAAAAAATCACTGCTTATAAATGTGATGCTGTAAATTATCATTGACTATGTACTTCATTAGTTATTTTTTGTAATCCGTTAACATTGTGCTTTCAGTCACTAGGACTAAATGTGAACAAACATAAATACCACTACAAGTTGATAACTCTTTGTAATTTAGTAGCTTTAATTGTAATGAAGTCAAATAAAAATTAATTACACATTCATATGGTTAAAATTTTTATAAGTAGCCCTAGCTCTTGTAGCCATTGGTTGGGCCCCACCCTACTGCAGCCCAACAATCCCTTCAGAAATTGAGTAAATAAAGAAAATTCTAGCTTTCGCAACCAATGGTTGCTTCGTCAGGAAAGAGGGAAGGAGAGGGAAAGACGAAAGGATGTGGGTTTTAAGGGAGAGGGTAAGGAGTCATTCCAATCCCGGGAGCGGAAAGATTTACCTTAGGGGGAAAAAAGGACAGGTATACACTCGCACACACACACATATCCATCCGCACATACACAGACACAAGCAGACATTTTGGCCTTTACAAATGTCTGCTTGTGTCTGTGTATGTGCGGATGGATATGTGTGTGTGTGCGGGTGTATACCTGTCCTTTTTTCCCCCTAAGATAAGTCTTTCCGCTCCCGGGATTGGAATGACTCCTTACCCTCTCCCTTAAAACCCACATCCTTTCGTCTTTCCCTCTCCTTCCCTTTTTCCTGACGAAGCAACCATTGGTTGCGAAAGCTAGAATTTTGTGTGTATGTATGTGTCTGTTTGCACTGCACATGTACAAAGAAACAGTAATGATTAAAGTTATTTGTACAATACACAAGACATATTCTTCTGAATACGTCATTAATTTACAACAAAATTACAATAAGGTGTTTACTTATTTCTGTTCACATAATTTCACAAAGCATTCGTTGTTCTTCATATAAGTATGGTACTCTTGTAATGTGTAGAAAGGGTGTTTTACTAAAAATTTCTTAAGCTGATGTTTCAGTTTAATTGTAGGAAGAGCCATGATTGCTCTAGGCAGTGCATTAGCTAATTTTATACCTGCATACTGAGGCCCCTTTTCGTAAAGTGCTGTTCTGTGGCTGCCAATGTAAAATCTTTCTTTATTTCTAGTATTGTACTGGTGGAAATCTGAATAAGTGTTTGGGTGCAGTCTTTTCACAAGCAATATGGCTTTTAGAATGTATGTGTTTATAACAGTTAACACATCTGGTTTTGGAAACAAGTTGCGACAAGATTCCCTATATTTTGCTCCACAGATTATTCTCACACCCCTTTTTTGAAGCATGAGTAGCTTATCTAGATTAGCTTTGGTTGTTGCCCCCCAAATTTCAATACTATAGTTCAAGTGAGAGGAGAAAGAGCATGGTATGCAGTCTTTAGGACTACCGTGTCTCTACAGAACTTGCTAATAGTACTGATTGCAAATATATTTTTTGACAACTTAGTTGCTAGAGAGTCAATATGTGTGTCCCATTTCAGGTTGCTTTGGATTGTTATGCCAAGGAATTTTACACTAGACTCTTTCTTTACCAATTCGTTGCCCATGCATAATTTAATTTCATTATTCAAACTACTTTTGTTAAACTCCATCAAACATGTTTTACTGGTGCTTACATTTAAGTGGCTTTCATTAAAAAACTGAACAATTTCTTTTGTCACATTATTACACTCGGCCTCTAGTTCATTACATGATTCCTTTTTATGTACAATGGACATGTCATCAGCATACAGAACAATTTTGGAATTTATAATACAGTATTTAATATCATTTACATAGATCAAGAACAGAAGGGGGCCCAATACCGAGCCCTGGGGCACCCCATATTTTATGCAAGTGATCTCTGATTTGTAGACACCACTTTCCATTTTAAGTAGAACAAACTGCTTTCTATTGCTCATATAACACTTTATTAGGTCATAAGCAGCACCTCTAATGCCCATGTTCCATAGCTTGTCTAATAGGATGTCAACGTTCACACAATCAAAGGCTTTTTCCAGGTCTAGGTATACACCTGCCACATGTTCCTTGCTTTCAATACCCCCTAACACCTCTTCAATTAGTTGAGCAGCTGCAGTGCTAGTTGATTTACCTTTTACGAATCCATTTTGATTTTTGAACATCAGGTTGTGTTTGTTAAGAAAGTTTATAATCCTGTTGTATATAACTTTCTCAACTATTTTGGACAAGACAGGAAGGATTGAGACTGGTCTGTAGTTTTCTATTTTGTTGTTGTCACCTTTCTTAAAAATGGTTGTTACCTGTGCTATTTTGAGTCTGTCTGGAAAGGTGCCTGATTCTATTATATTGTTGACTGCTGCAGACAGAGGTACAGAGACATTTTGGCTACAGGCTTTTAAAACATTAGTATTTAGGCCATCATGCCCAGCTGAATTAGAGGGTTTTTGAGAGCTAATGATGCCCATTATTTCTGCACAGTTTGTGGGGGCTAGATATATACTATGGTCACATGTATTACCTTTAAAACTGTAGTGCATGTTTTTATGTTTGTCATTTATGGCTTCCCCTACGGAAGAAAAATATTCATTAAAAATATTTGCAATTTCCAGTTGGTCTTTTATGAGCATGCCATTGTGGTTAATAGTAAAGTCCATACAGGATTTGTCATTGCCGGTTCTAAAACTCTTTATGACTGCCCAGATGCCAGTAGTTATGTTGTGTGAGTTTTGAAGCTTATTTGCAACATAGTTGCTCCTGGTCTGTGTAAGTAAGTCCTTATAGTGTGCTTGATATATTTTGAAGGCTTCCTTTACCTCAGGAATCTCTCTATTATTCAGCATTGCACTGTGGGAGTAGTTTTAATTTTTCCCTCACTTCAGTGACATTACTATTTACCCAAATATTTTTGTTTATATTTTTTGTTTGTTTCATTTTTGTGATTACAACTGGGCATGTGGTATCAAAGCAGTAATAGAAGTCAGCAGCAAAGTTATCATATGAGAAGCTATTATTTTCAAACCATTTTATTTGTGCTAGCATCCAGTTTAGTCTATTTATGTTGTCATTATACACTATTCTTTTAGTTACAAACTGTTGCTTTGTGGTGACAGTGGGGGCCTCATGGCATTCCAGTTTAAGCTGTACTGCATGGTGATCTGAGATGGCTAGTTTTAAAACCGATGCACTGTGGGATAGGTGGGTCATGTTTGTTATTATGTTGTCAAGACATGTTTTACTATTGCCAATTTCTCTAGTGGGTTCCCGAATGAGTGGGGTCAGGTTAAATTCATCACACAGACGATGTAACTTTTTGGTGCTGACATCATTTGTTAATAAATCTATATTTATATCCCCTGTAACTATAATATTTACATGACCATTTGGCCCAGAAAATGTTGTGTCTACATATACAAGCAAGTCAGAAAGATTTACAAAAAAGGTATCTGTATTTGCTGCAGGTGGCCTGTAAACACCGATAACTGTTATGTTATCTCTACCCCATTTCAGGTTTATTGCAGCAAATTCTGAGACTCCTTCCAAGCAGAAGGCACTCACATCAATAACATTAAAATTACTTTCATTTACAGTGAAAATTGCTACACCTCCCCCAGTCTTGTCTTTTCTACTGAAGGCTGTGCAGAATTTCATACACAGTGGTTGACTAATGCTAATCAGAGCTTCATTGTACCAATGTTCAGTTACAACTAATATATCGGGTTTGTCAATCCGTGAAATTACATCTAGATCATTATGCTTATTTCTAAGACTACCAAGATTCTGGTGTATGATTTTAAGGCTGAGTTTTACCTGCTGGACCTTAGAGGATAATTTTGGACTAGCAATGAGGCCAGCAGGCTTCACAAGTTTCCCTGGCTTGCCAGCAGTGGCTGGTGTTGTGGCAGATTTTGTTGAGATGGGTTGTACCACCCCATGGCAATGGACTTCTTTTCATCACTTTGTGAACAATGTCGCCTGACTTCCTCAATAATTTTGCTACTAATGATCTTTCTGCCTCTTTTGTTCATGTGCAGACCATGAGATGTGTGCAGCTCCCTTTCTAGATAGGTGACATCTACTAGAGACACATTCTGAAATTTACTACATACATCTTTAATCCTGTCATTTGTTTTATGAACTTCCCAGTTCACAATAGACTGTTTCATAAGATCATACCTCTGTGGAATGTTGACAACAACTGTTTTAGTGTGATTTAACTTACCCAGTACCATTTTAATATGTCAAATTGCATCATTTGCTTGATTTCTTGCTACATCAAATGAACCTCCCATAATAACGACACAGTCATTGGATGAGAAGGAGTCACACTCCTGCATGCACGGCTTCACCACAGCAGAAAGAGGGGCTCCAGGCTGGATGTGGCCTACAGCTGCAAAGTTGTCTTGCATGTTTGCGATGTTTTGCGCTATTTCAAGTCCATGGCTGTCTCCATATAATAGAATCCGGCCCTGCTTGTGTTTCTGATTGTCGTCGTTTCTTCTGTTTTTCTCTAGGGACGATTTCTTGCATGTAATTTCACAGATTCCACTTCCTTGGACGGTTTACGTTCAGTTTCACGTTTTGCACCTGAGTTTGGGACTTCGTGTTTTCTGAACTTATCACTGACAGTTTTTTTTGCTGCTTGAAGGATTACTTCTAGTTTGCACGGACTGAACTTGTTCTTGTTCCACTATTTCTTTGAGAATTTGAAACCTGTTTTGAGTATTGAGGGCAAGAAAGCTTTCCTTGGTTTTTAGTTTTGGCCTGCAGTCGTTCATCAGGCACTGTTGTTCAAATTCACTCACCTTCTTATTTAAGAGAGTAACTTCAGCCTTTAGGATCTGGATTTCACTTACCATATCGCCGACTAGAACAGATAATTCACACCTACAGTCACAAATTTTTGCTTTATGATAATTATCTGAGTTCTGAACGCAGCACTGACTACAGTTCCAGCATGTTATAAATTCATTATTTTCTTTCACAGATGAGTCCACTTTTGCACATCGAAAATGATACGAGTTATTATATTCCTTGCACGTGATTCCGGTTTTCAGTACTTTTCCGCATTTTTTACACTTTTCCGCGTCAAAACATGAGTTTTTACGTAAGCTAATAACTTTACCATTACTATTTGCCGCCATCTTGGAAGTATGTATATGATGATTAAACACTGCTTTTTGTTCAAGTTAATTTAAGAGTGAGAAAAGCTAACTGAGACAACATCTGTAATCATTTTTTTACCACTGGAAAATATAAAAGATGAAACTATGAAAAAAATGAGTGTCAAGGTATTGAAACTTGAGAAAAAGCCTGGGACTAGTGTATCCGGAACCACCTACAACTAATTCTACATAGTGCATGCCAGAGGCACATCCCAGTATACCAGTTGTTAGGGCTTCTTCCCATTTCATTTACATATGGAATGCAGGAAGAATGCCTCTGTATGCACTGTAGTTAATCTAATTTTGTCCTCATGATCCCTATGGGAGCAATATGTAGGGGGTTACAGTATATGCTTAAATTTATTATTTAAAGCTGGTTCTCAAAACTCTGTGGGTAGACTTTGCCAGGATAGTTTGCGTCTATCTTCAGGTGTCTGCACTTCAGTTTTTTCAACATCTCTATGATACTCTCTCATGGGTCCAACAAACTTGTGCCCTTCCTGCTGCCCTTCTCTGTATATGTTCAGTCCTGATAGTCCTATTCAGTATGGTTCCCATACACTTGGGCAGTATTCTAGTATGGGTTGCAGGAGTGATTTCTAAGCAATCTCATTTATAGACTGATAGAATTTCCAAATTATTATACCAATAAGCTAAAGTCTGCCAGCTCCTTATGTACAACTGAGTCTATATGACAATTCCATTTCATGTCCCTACATCTACATATATACTCCGCTAGCCACCAAGCAGTTTTTGGCAGAGTGCACAATTCATGCCAAAGTCTCATTTCCCCCCGTCTGATCCACTCGCGGACTGTGCAAGGGAAAAACAACTGTCTGAAAGCCTCAGTATGAGCTCTAATTTCCCTTATCTTTGAATGGTGATCATTGTGCGATTTGAAAGTTGGTGGTAATAATATATGCTCTACATCCTCAGTGAAGATCGGATTTCGGAATTTGGTGAGTAGCCCCATCCATTTAGCATGCCGTCTATCTGCAAGTGTGTCCCACTTTAAACTTTCTATGAGATTTGTAACAATCTCGCAATGGCTAAATGTACCAGTCACAAATCTTGTCGCTCTTCTTTGGACCTTCTCAATCTCTTGTATCAGACCCAACTGGTAAGTATCCCATACAGGCGAAAAATACTCTAAGACTGGATGAACTAACATATTGTAAGCTATTTCCTTTGTTGAAGGTCTGCATAGCTTCAGGATTCTACCAATAAACTGCAATCTAGAGTTTGCCTTACCCGTTACACGTGTAATCCTATAATTCCATTTGAGATCATTTCGAATAGTCACACCCAGATACTTTACGGATGCTACCGCTTCCAAAGACTGGGCATTTATTTTGTACTTGTACATGAATGGAGATTTTTGCTTTGTTATATGCAGCAGGTTACACTTACTAATATTGAGAGATAACTGCCAGTCATTACACCATGCATTTGTTTTCTGCAAATCCTCATTGATTTCTTCACAACATTCATATGATACTAGTTTCCTGTAGACTACAGCATCATCGGCAAACAGTCTAATGCCAATGTCAATATCATCAACCAGATCATTTATGTAAATCGTAAAAAGCAGCAGACCTATTATGCTGCCCTGGGTCACACCTGAAGTTGCACTTGTTTCTGATGAAGTCACCCCATTCAGGATGACATACTGTTCCCTGGCTGTTATAAAACTTTCTATCCAACCGCATATGTCATCAGATAGACCATAAGTGGGCACTTTTAGGAGCAAGCGACATTGTATACCATGCACAAAGAGGGCCGGCTGTCTCTCGCATGACCACTGTTTCCTAAAACCGTGCTGGTTTCTGCAGCTGAACTTCTCAGAGTCTAGAAAGGTCATTATGTCTGAACACAAAATATGTTCCATGATTCTTCAACAAATCGATGTCAGTGCAATTGGCCAGTAGTTATGTGCATCTGATTTTCTACCCTTTTTATAGATTGCTATGACCTGGGCCTTCTTCCAGTCCCGCGGAACTTTCCGCTGTTCCAATGATCTCTGATAGATGATAGATAAGAATGGTGCTATATTTGTAGCATAGTCAACATATAATTTGTAAAAAGCCTCAGTTTATTATTAATATTGCCTACAAAGTCATTAATATACAAAAGGATCCCAACACACTTCCTTGGGCACACCCTTCCATCAGCTGTTGAGCTTCGGAATTTCTGCTGTTTCTCAACACCACTGACACTAATATCCATATCACCCATCTCTGCATTGGTGTGAAAATTAAACTGTGCAATAGCGTTGGATTTTCCTTTGTAAAGAAGAATTTGAAAACAGTGTTCAGCATACCTGGTACCACTAACACAATTGACATATCACCGGAATTCCTTCATAGCAAAGTATAAAATATCTAATTATTGTTCTGGCGACATACATTTCAATCCTGTTATGTGCTGATAAATTCTGGAATGTAATTTCGAGGTAAACCACCTGCAAATTAAATTTTACATAATAACAGAAATTCATATTGTGACAAAAATTTGTGCCACACTTGGACTTGAACCCAAGTTTCCTGCTTTTTGCAAATGATTGCTTTAACCATTGATATCATGCCACCCGCATTTCATTAAGTTCATTCCCAATGATTACATTCATTTCAATGAATTTTTTTCTGTTGTTGTGTATCCAACTACAACTGTACATGGGTAAGATACAGCCCCCCATTTGACATATTGCTTCTGTTCATAGGCAATCTCAAGGGGGGAGCAAGAGAGGGCTCTTTTCTCCTTGTAGAATCTATGTACAGGCGTTTTATTCATTACAGAATTCCCATGAATTTATAACAATGATTGTATGTGGCTCTAGTAAATTGCAGATCTAACTTCGCTGAGTGTGTTAGTATGTTCAGTGTTTTATCTGACATTCCCACCTGCAGCACTTACCGAGCTGCAGGAAGGCATGGTCCAACACCCTAGAACATCATATTAAGGGGAAACTGTCAGTTGAAGGCCATTTGCAAGTACAAAAACTTATTTGTATGTCAAAAGACACCAGACTGGTATGAAATACAAGTCCTTGTCAGAAAAGCATATCTGGTCATATAGTCCAGATCTGTAATTAGTAGCAGGGAAAAAATCTCTAAGAAACCTGAGTAAGTTACAGACTTTCATTTCTGGGTCATATAGCATAGCTGTTATGTGAAACTGCTAACCATTGAACAAGTGTGCACCACACTATTATGCCTGAACAACAAATTTTCTGACCATACAGGCATACATTATGTTACATGATTGATTAGACACAGTAGTGTGGCACATACCTTTTTATTGGTTAACAGTTTCATATAACAGCTGTACTATGGGATCCAGAAATGAAAGTCTGCAACTTATTCAGGCTTTTCAGAGATGTTCTCACTTTTACTAATGACAGACTGGACTAGACGGCCACATGTCCTTTACTGAGAAGGAATTCTGCTTCATACCAATCTGATGTCTTTTGACACACAAATAAGTTTTTGTACTTGAAATAGCCTAAGTCCAAAATCTGGAACATGTAACAATAAAACAAAAATTATTACAGTCAAATGGCAGCAGCATCATTAAAAAAAATTGCCACCCAAAATAAAAATTACCTGTTTCACATACGTACAAATTTAGTTCTTGTGGGATGACACTTTTCAATTTAACCAAATCACTTGAATCAAAAGTGGCAAGTTTAGAATTTGGTACTCTCTTGCAGAAATTTCTGCTATCCCTGAAGGGAGAATCATTGTTTGTGTTTTCAGGACAATAAGTTGAAAAGTATCCACAGTGAATGAATGAATGGGTCATGCTTGGAGGTGTGATTGGATATCCTAATCGATTAAGCTAACTGTTTTTGAAAACCAGGTAATACACTTTCAAGTCCTGATATGGCACAAATTTTCATTGTTCACACCATATGTAGTTGATACTTCAGTTACATTTATGGAAATAATGTATCTTTGGAGAAATGTTGATACCACCTCTGTGCTAGTTGTTCACTATGCCACTGTGCAATGGCAGTGGTGTGGATGCTCATGAATTACATTTTCTGAATGACCTTCTTATTATGTCGTACAAACTAGTTATTTAATTATTTTTGAGATATTTATTTTCTGGCCATAACAGATGTACATTTTGTTACATCAGCTTCAGAAACATTCAACCAAAATAAATGTCACAGTTGCACATGTTGCACACAAAACAACATTTCACATACTGCTGGAATGCTCAGGGAAATAAATATTTCTGTGGTTGTCAGTCTTTCTTGATATTTAATAGGTTTTTAAAAAAAGGTCAAGAAAATATTTCTTTGCAACTGGAATAAAAGTTCAGCAGCTGCAAGAAATGTTCATTACATCTGAGGATAACAATTAGCTGCACTTGAAGCAATTAGGATGCAATTTCAGGCGATACCAGCCAGCTTTATCCTTCCCATTGTGAAATCTACCTTCCACTCCATAATACAACAGTATGCTGCTCCAGCACTGCCAATACTCTTGTTTCTGTCTGAGCCATCAGTCTGTCTTCTTGCTACAATTTTTCAGTGCTACAATTTTTCAGTCTCAACTATGACATCATCTGTTAAAAAAAAAAAGAAAAGTAGAGAGTTATTACTGAGCCTGTAACAGAGATAAGGTAGAAAATTTTGATTATAGTAAGTGGAAACATAAAACCTGTGCATGTTCCAAGGCAAGCTAAGTAACTATGTTTTAACTAGTTGACAGATAACTGTAACAGGGCCAGTGACAACACAGTTTGCAGTATCGGTTATTGGTAACTTTAATTTTGTGTAATTATTTTATGAGGTATTCTATGTATTTTAATTTTTAATACAGTCTATAACAAATGTGTGCAACTGCAAACTCAGTAGTTTACATAAGTAAGTGACCACTTGATGTAGCAAGATATAATAATAATAAAATAGTAAGAATAATAACAATAACTGTGGTGACCATTGACAACAAGAACATTAACATTCATCTTTAATGTTATGATCTTTGACTCTGCTCTCTTTATCTGTGTGTCTGGACACTTTTATGAGTTTTTCAGTTGTATTGTGCTTCTACATTTCATTAAAGTTTTTATAACAAATTGTTTGTTGGTGACTACTACATCAGCTGGAATTATTACATCAGTGACCCCAACTTCACTCAGTTGGTTAATCATGCAAGGGTGTTAAGTCTCCTGGACTGCTGCAAGGCTTACCACTAAATAAGCCTATGTTCACTGATGACATTCCAAAAATCCCGCTGATTACTTCAGGCTTTACAGGTGCTGTGCAGTGAGTTATAGCCTCAAAAATGTGGTCCAAATGTGGCAGAGATTTATTGATTCCCTCTTGTTCAACTTGCCATTCGCAAACACTTATCTTGATATTTTGATTTTGTCATCTATCATTGAGGTGCATGAATAGCACCTGTCACAGGTCTAGGCAACACTACATCAAAATGGTGTCAAAACCAATCATTAAAAGTCAATGGTGTGAAAACCAATCATGAAAAGTCACAAATGACCCATGATAACATCATTTCCCTGGGTTATATCATTTTGTCTGACTGCACCCAACCAACATCTGACTGCATTGAGCTCATTCGCAATCTACCTTTTCCTACAGACTACCATGGACTATGTAGATCCCTCCATATCATAAATTTCAACCTCCCACATCCCACCTCTATTAAGGGACCCCCCTCACCAATGCCATCATTGGTAAGCACACATCAAGTGCTAGGATAGTGCCTTGGACAAACAATTTGATCACAGCTTTCGAGTCACTCAAGACTTTCCCCATCCACACTACCACACCTGGTGCCCAATGCTCACATCTCAGTTACTGCAGACAGGAGTGACACATTGATTGGTGCAGTTTTGCAGCAGCATATCGGCAGCACAACTGAGTCTCTTTGGTTCTTTTCTAAGAAAATTTCACCTCCTCAGCACAAATGGTCAACATTCAGCCACAATTTCCTCATGGCCTATGAGGCAATCAGACACTTCTATGAAAATATCTAGGGACACAAATTCACCATCTTTATGGAGCATGTCCTGATAACTGTTGCCATAGCCCTGGACTGGACATTCTTCCTTGACTGCTCCACCACATGGACCTCATCTGGCAGCATTCCATGGATGTACAGTACACACATGGGTCCAATAATGTTGTAATGGGCAATTTCTTCCAACTCCACTGGACATGAGTGAGTTGGCACACTTACAGACAGACAATCCTGAGCTAACCAAAATGATGATGGACACAAAATGCTCTTTAACACTCAAGTGTTGCCTCCACCTGGTCTCCCCCACACCCATGATGTGTGACACTTTGATAAGCATGCTCCACGCATTCATTACTGCCTCTCTATGCCAAGTGATTTATTTATTTATTTAAATGTCAAGTTCCGTAGGACCAAATTGAGGAGCAAATCTCCAAGGTCATGGAACGTGTCAGTACATGAACTTACAACATAAAAAGTAATAACAGATAAAAATAAATGTTCATGAACGTGAAAGAAAATCAGTCCATAAGTTTAAGCAAATGCTATCAGCGATACAATGAGAATCATCTTAATTTTTCCAGGAACTCCTCAGCAGAATAGAAGGAGTGACCCATGAGGAAACTCTTCAGTTTCGATTTGAAAGCGTGTGGATTACTGCTAAGATTTTTGAATTCGAGTGGCAGCTTATTGAAAATGGATGCAGCAGTATACTGCACACCTTTTTGCACAAGAGTTAAGGAAGTCCGATCCAAATGGAGGTTTGATTTCTGCCGAGTATTAACCGAGTGAAAGCTGCTTATTCTTGGAAATAAACTAATATTGGTAACAAGAAACAACAATAAGGAATATACATATTGAGAGGCAAATGTCAAAATACCCAGACTCATGAAAAGAGGTCGACAAGACGTTTGTGAACTCACACCACTTATTGCCCGAACCGCCCATTTCTGAGCCAAAAATATCCTTCTAGAATGGGAAGAGTTACCCCAAAACATAATACCATATGACATAAGTGAATGAAAATAAGGAAAGTAGACTAATTTACGTGTCGAAATATCACTCACTTTCGATACCGTTCGAATAGTGAAAATGGCAGTATTAAGTCTTTGAACAAGATCCTGAACGTGGGCTTTCCACGTCAGCTTACTATCTATCTGAACACCTAGGAATTTGAACTGTTCAGTTTCATTAATCATATGCCCGTTCTGTGAGATTAAAACGTCAGGTTTTGTTGAATTGTGTGTTAGGAACTGTAAAAACTGAGTCTTGCTGTGATTTAACATTAGTTTATTTTCTACAAGCCATGAACTGAGGTCATGTACTGATCTACTTGCAACCAAGTCAATGTTGCAGACAACATCCTTTACTACCAAGCTAGTGTCATCAGCAAACAGAAATATTTTAGAGTTGCCCATAATACTAGAGTTGTTGTTGTTGTGGTCTTCAGTCCTAAGACTGGTTTGATGCAGCTCTCCATGCTACTCTATCCTGTGCAAGCTTCTTCATCTCCCAGTACCTACTGCAACCTACATCCTTCTGAATCTGCTTAGTGTATTGATCTCTTGGTCTCCCTCTACGATTTTTACCCTCCACGCTGCCCTCCAATGCTAAATTTGTGATCCCTTGATGCCTCAAAACATGTCCTACCAACCGATCCCTTCTTCTAGTCAAGTTGTGCCACAAACTTCTCTTCTCCCCAATCCTATTCGATACCTCCTCATTAGTTACATGATCTACCCACCTTATCTTCAGCATTCTTCTGTAGCACCACATTTCGAAAGCTTCTATTCTCTTCTTGTCCAAACTGGTGATCATCCATGTTTCACTTCCATACATGGCTACACTCCATACAAATACTTTCAGAAACGACTTCCTGACACTTAAATCTATACTCGATGTTAACAAATTTCTCTTCTTCAGAAATGATTTCCTTGCCACCGCCAGTCTACACTTTATATCCTCTCTACTTCGACCATCATCAGTTATTTTACTCCCTAAATAGCAAAACTCCTTTACTACTTTAAGTGTCTCATTTCCTAATCTAATCCCCTCAGCATCACCCGATTTAATTTGACTACATTCCATTATCCACGATTTGCTTTTGTTGATGTTCATCTTATATCCTCCTTTCAAGACACTGTCCATTCCGTTCAACTGCTCTTCCAAGTCCTTTGCTGTCTCTGACAGAATTACAATGTCATCAGCGAACCTCAAAGTTTTTACTTCTTCTCCATGAATTTTAATACCTACTCCGAATTTTTCTTTTGTTTCCTTTACTGCTTGCTCAATATACAGATTGAATAACATCGGGGAGAGGCTACAACCCTGCCTCACTCCTTTCCCAACCACTGCTTCCCTTTCATGCCCCTCGACTCTTATAACTGCCATCTGGTTTCTGTACAAATTGTAAATAGCCTTTCGCTCCCTGTATTTTACCCCTGCCACCTTCAGAATTTGAAAGAGAGTATTCCAGTTAACGTTGTCAAAAGCTTTCTCTAAGTCTAGAGGGCATATCATTTATATAAATAAGGAACAGGAGCGGCCCCAACACTGATCCCTGGGGCACCCCCCACTTGACAGTACCCCTCTCAGATCCCACATCACTGCCGTTATCAACAATGTGAATAATGACCTTTTGCTGCCTGTTGCTAAAGTAAGAGGTGAACCAATTGTGAGCTACTTCCCTTATTCCGTAATGGTCCAACTTCTGGAGCAATATTGTGTAATCAACACAGTCAAATGCCTTTGTTAAATCAAAAAATACGCCAAGCATTCGAAACTTTTTGTTCAGTACCTCACAGAGAAAAGAGAATATAGCATTTTCAGTTGTCAAACTACTTCTAAAGCCGAACTGTACATTTGATAGCAAATCGTGTGATATAAAATGATCAATTAACCTTACATACACAGCCTTTTCGATAACTTTTGCAAACACTGATGGCATATAAATAGGTCTAAAATTATCTACATTATCCATTTCTCCCTTTTTATAAAGGCGCTTTACTACTGAGTACTTTAATCACTCAGGAAACTGACCATTCCTAAAGGAAAAATTACAAATACGGCTAAATACAGGGCTAACATGTGCAGCACAGTACTTTAATATTCTACTAGACACTCCATCATAACCATGAGAGTCCCTAGTCTTCAGTGATTTGATTATTGTCTCAATCTCCCTCTTGTCTGTATCACATAGGAGTATATCAGACATCAATCTCGGAAAGGCATTTGCTAAGAAATTTATATGATTCCCTGTAGATACTAAATTTTTATTTAATTCACCATCAATGCTCAGAAAATGGTTGTTAAATACTGTACATATATCTGATTTATCAGTAACAGAAATATTATTACTGCAAACTGACTTAATATCGTCAACCTTGTGCTGCTGACCAGACACTTCCTTCACAACTGACCATATGGCTTTAATTTTATCCTGTGAATTAGCTATTCTATTTGCATACCACATACTTTTTGCCTTGCTAATAACATTTTTAAGCACCTTACAATACTGTTTGTAGTGGGCTACTGTAGCTTGATTGTGACTACTTCTAACATTTTGATATAATTCCCGCTTTGTTCTACATGATATCCTTATCCCACTAGTCAGCCAACCAGGCTGTCCATTACTGCTAGTACCCCATTTAGAATGTTCTAATGGAAAGCAACTCTCAAAGAGCATGAGAAATGTGTTATGGAAAGCATTATATTTATCATCTGTATTATCGGCACTATAAACATCTTGCCACTCTTGTTCCTTGACAAGTTTTGAAAAACTCTCTATTGCTGTTGGATTAACTTTCCTACGTAGTTTGTAATTAAATATGACATTGGTTAAAGTACAAACACCTTTTAGTGTTAAAATTTGTGCATCATGGTCTGAAAGGCCATTCACCCTTTTACTAACAGAATGCCCATCTAGTAATGAAGAATGAATAAAAATATTGTCTATGACTGTGCTACTGTTCCCCTGCACCCTAGTTGGAAAAAATACAATTTGCATCAGATCATATGAATTTAGGAGATCTACCAACATCCTTTTTCTTGCACAATCATGTACAAAATTAATATTGAAGTCACCACATAGAACTACTTTCTGGTACTTCCTACAAAGTGAATCAAGGACCCTCTCTAGCTTAAGCAAAAATGCTCTGAAGTCAGAGTTAGGGGACCTATAAACAACAGCAATTAGAAGTTTAGTTTCACTAAATTCAACTAATGCTGCACAACTTTCAAATATCTGTTCAGTGCAGTGTCGTGATACGTCTATGGTCTCAAATGAAATACTGTTTTTTACGTACAGAGCCACTCCCCCACCCCACAAGGAACTCCTTGAGAAGCAGCCAGCTAATCTGTAGCCTGGTAAAGGAAGCGTCTGAATTATCAAATTATTTAAGTGGTGCTCAGATATACCAATAATTTCAGAGTTAGCATCTATTAGCAGTTCACTAACTTTATCTCTAATACTTCTTATATTGGAAACATTACATCCTCTGGAGGTGAGCCCCTAGTTAGAGGCACTTCCTTTAAGCAGGTATACCTATCAGCTGACTTCAGTCTAAAAAAGGTGCAGCTCTAACACCAACTACTACAGGAATTTTTCCATGAGTGATACCACTACCACTACCACCACCACCACCACCACCACCACCACCACCACCACCACCACCCACTACACTGTCACCTATAAGCTTAGCCAGCCTCCGTTTCTCATACCTGTTGAGGTGCAGGCCATGCCTAGTGAAACCCCATCTACTGATAGACCCAACTGGCACCACGGAGATGTGATCCATGCCCTCCACCATCAGTGCCCTCCCCAGCCCCACATTAATGCGCCTAACAGCCGCATTAAGGTGAGGCCGATCATGACGCTGAAACAGTTGCATGAAATGCACATTAGTACCACCAGTTTGAGGAGCTATCTTAACCAAGTCACCACTGACATCATATTCCCCGTCCCTATCGAGACTGTTCCCTGCTCCACCCACTACCACTACCTGATCCTCTTTTGTAAAATTATTACATAACTCCCCTATGCTTTCAGTCACCTGAGCCAACCCTACACTAGGCTTCACAATGCTGGTGACCTGGTACTCACTCCCCAACACTTCCTGCAACTGCTGGCCCACACCTCTACCGTGGGAACTACCTAGCAGCAGAACCTTCTTTCTGATAGACTTTGCCACTAACTAGGCCTCATAATTGCTGAGGACTGCTGCAAGTTACCTACATCTATGGCTACACAAGGCTCCTCTCCACTCAACTCTGACAGTTGGTCGTATCTATTGCATGTATACAAAGTAAAACTGTCTGAGTACCTCCTCTTCCTAGCTACCTTCTTGCCAACTTGTTACTCACCGACAACCTTACTCAGGCCATACCTACAGCCCTTCTGGACCCACACAATGACCCCTCCCCAATCCCTGCAGCCTCAGCCTCATCTGCCAGTGATCTGACTTATGATATGTGTGCTGACAGTGATCATCACATCCCTGCATGGACTGTCTCATCCAGGCATCATAGCGTTTTGTTTGGCCAGGAATAAAAGATGATTGTCGCACTTGGTTATGCAGATTTATCCTGTGTCAGAGGAGTAAGGTGAGACAGAAAGCTCAGCCCACTCTTGGACAACTGAGCATCACAAAGGGCCACCTACATCATGTCCATATTGGCATGAGACCACTAGCACTCTCAGATGTTTATTGTTACAGTCTGTCTATCATCGACCGAGTTACAATGTGGGTTGAAGTCATTCCTCTCTCTAACATTATGGCCAAAACAGCTGCCCACGCTATTGTTAATTCCTGGGTTACCCACTTCAGCTGTCCCTCCTTAGTTAAAAGTGACCTGGGCTATAAACTTGAGTCCTTGCACTTCTCAAAACTTTGTGAGCTGTGTGCTGTTGACAAATTTCATAACACCACATGTCATTCAGAGTGATGGTCTTTTGAAATGATGGCACCATACACATAAAGTAACGCTCATGTGCCATGGTAGTTCCTGGTTAGAACCGCTACCGCAGACCATTTCAGGGATATGTCCTGCTTCTGAGGAAGATCTCCAGGCATCACTTGCAGATGTCTTGTATGGGAGCCCCTCATCTTATCTACCAAATTCATTGTCCCTTTTACTCCCCTACAGGATGATGAGCTTTCAGCATCAGTTGATCATGTATGTGCACACATCATGCATGGTTATATGCCAACTTCACAGCCACATTCTCTACCCAATGTTTTGTCCCTGAAGAACTGGCTATTCACAACTATGTGCTGCTCTGTGACGACTCTGTCATAGTCTCATGCACAGAACACCTTCAACATCATACATAATGACAAACTTCAGACAGTCTCGGTGACTTGATTGAAAGCTGCCATATTACTCACCAACAACCTTACTCAGGCCATACCTACAGCCCTTCTGGAACCACACAGTGACCCCTCCCCAATCCCTGCAGCCTCAGCTTCATCTGCCAGTGATCTGACATATGATATGTGTGCTGACAGTGAGTCAATACCCGTCAAGGATCCCACTTCACTGCCAATGTTTTGATTGACATGTGCGACAACAGTGATGTACTGTATATCAACCCTGCCTCCACCTCTTCACACCCAACTCCCACTGTACAGTGCCCTCTCTATCAAGGTCAGGAACAGCGCAACATTTGTCTTTGTCATCTCATCACTGCCTCTACAGTTGCCCCCACCATGCACATCCAACTATTGAACTCTCCCGAGCTTCCTCCCAATGCTGATAAGAGTCTCATTTCAGCAAAAATGGCCAACTCTCCATCATCATCCCCATTTGAGGACTGAGTATGTATATTGCTCCAGCCAACGACCTCCCCTGCACTCACGATGGATGTCAATTTCATCCGTCTGAGTGGATGTGACATTTTATCATTGATGGCATCACTTGCTGTGCATCTCACTCATGCTCCACCCTTCTCAAGGGGTGCACTCATGCTCCACACCTCTCAAGGGGTGCTCTGTGCTGACCATTGATCACTAGAACACTGTCATTCATCTTTGATGTTAAGATATTTGACTCTGCTCCCTCTGTCTTTGTGTCTGTGCGCCATTACAAGTTGTTCAATTGTATTGTGCTTGTATGTTTCATTAACATTTTTGGTAACAAATAAGTTATTGGTGATTTCCATCCTCTACCATATCATTGTTAGGATTTAAATTACCGTATCATAATAAAAGTAGCACATTAGCCGTATGTAAATAGAAAAACAGTGCTATAAGCAATGGAGTTCAGAAATCTTTTAGTGAGTTTAAACAACTTTTAATTAACAACTGTTTCAACTTGCCCTTAAAACGATTTCCTTAGAACTGCTTTATATTATTTGACAATCTTTTCTACAATTATTGTCTTCCAACAGCAAGTGGACTGTGATCTGTAACTCTTTTATTACTCTGTATCCCATGATAATCACATCTGCTTCTTATACTGTAGAGGTGAATGTCTTTATTTGTTACACTTATTTCTTCATTCTCTTTTACAAAAATAATTATCTTATGAACATACAACGAGGACACAGTCACTAAATTATACTTGTTGAAGTAGTACCTACATAACTGGCAACTGCTCATATTACCAATTACCCTCACTGCTCTCTTCTGAAGTACAAATATCTCTCACATGTAGGCTGTGGTCCCATGTCCCAAATTTCAATCCCATATTGCAAATGTGAGTGTGTTAATCCATACTATTCCATAATATATTTATTTTAGGGTGGAGATGATGTTATATTTCTGAGGTGTTTTAAATACTGCAGCTAATCATTTTACAGAGGTAGCTGATATGCTCTTTCCATGTAATGTCTAAAAATTTATGTTTATCAGAAGTTTCCGCTGTACATAGTGATTCATATTTATGTCCCCTTGAAGTTGCTTATGATTTAACAAGAACTTGATGACAACTGTCTTATCCTTATTCAATCTAAGATTATTCTCTGTATTGTCCACAACACTAGTAGTTCAGTACAGCCCCAGTTAGCAAACAATATATAAACAGCGTAGTTCACTCTGTATATGTTCAATATCCTTTGTTAGTCATTTTTGGTATGGGTCCTATACACTGCAGCGGTGATTATAACCAATCTCCTATGCAGACTGGTTGCATTTCCTTAGTTTTCTACCAAGAACCAAAGTCTGCCACTTGCTTTATCTATGACTGAGCCTATGTGGTCATTCCATTTCGTATTGCAATGAAATACTATGTGTAGGTATTTATATAAGTTGATCAATTCCAGTTGAAACTCCTTGATACTGTAGTGATAGAGTACTACATTTTTCGTTTTGTGAAGTGTGATATTTTATTTTTGTGAACATTTAAACCAAATTACCAGCCTTTGCATCACTTTGCAATCCTGTAAAGATCTGACTAAATGTCTGTCCAACTTTTTACAGACTATATGCTTCATTATAGATAACTGTATCATCTGTTAAAAGTCTGAAGTTACTATTAATATTGTTTGCAAAGTCATTAATATACAACGTCAACATCAAGGGCCCCAACACATTTCCTTGGAGCATAAGCAAAGCTACTTCTACATTTGCTGATGACTCTCCATCAACAATTAAGATGCTGCATCTTCCCTACCAAGAAATTCTCAATCCAGTCACAAATTTTCCTTGATCACATACACTCACGCTTTTTGGAACTCAAGAAATACTGCAAGTACCTGTTAGGTCCAATCCACACTTTTATGGATGTCATGTGAGAAAAGCATGAGCTGGTTTCACAAGACCATTGTTTTCATAAACCATCCTTGAAGGTATGGAGGAAGTCACTCTGTTCAAAAGACATTATTATATTTGAGATCAGAACTTGTTCTAAGAATCTGCAACAGATGGATATCAATGATATTGGACAGTAGTTTTGTGGATCACTGCTGCTGCCCTTCTTGTAGATGGATGTAACCTGTGCTTTCTTCCAATGACTGGGTATGGTTTTTTGTTTGAGGAATCTGTGGTAGATTATGGTTAAAAGAGGGACTAACTCAACTGCAAATTCAGTATAGAATTTTATAGGGATTCCATCAGACCCTCAAGTCTTTTTCAATTTTTGCAGTTTTAGCTGATTCCTAATGCCACTGACACTAGTATTTATAGCACTCATCTCTGCAGTGATACAAGAATTAAATTGTGGAAATAGCTCTGGATATTCCTCTGTAAAGATACAACTGAAAACAAAGTTCAGCATTTCTGTTTTTGCTTTGCTACCTTCAATTTCAGTCCCTGACTCAGTCATGAGTGTCTTGACACAAACTTTGGTACCACTGACCAACCTTTATATATGACCAGAAATTGTTTGGGTTTTGTGAGAGAGCTGTTCATAATATTCTGCTATGGTAGTTGTTGATGGTATCATGCATTGCCCTCTTCACAGCCAAACACATTTCTTTCAGCATCTCCCTATGCATAGCTCCACATTTCATTTTATACATGCTATTCACCATGGCTAAATGTTTGGAATTCCTTACTGAGGTATGATCACTGCCTCTGTATCTAGTTTGCTGAATATATAATCATTCTACTCATTTCATGTGCCCTTAGTACTTTGCTAATCAGTGTTACTATAATTGCCTTATGGTCACTGACATCAGTTTCTATGTGGACATTCTCAAAGAGGTTGCATCTTTTTACTGCTATTAGATCTAATATACTTCCACCATGAATGGGTTTACGAATGATCTGTTCGAGGTAATTCTCAGAGAGTGCTTTGCAGGATCTCAGACATATACAGACACAAGCAAACATATGTAAAGGCCTTTACATATGTCTGCTTGTGCCTGTATATATGCAGATGGATATGTGTGTGTGTGTGTGTGTGCGCGCGAGTGTATAATGGTCCCTTTTTCCCCCTAAGGTAAGTCTTTCCGCTCCCGGGATTGAAATGACTCCTTACCCTCTCCCTTAAAACCCACATCCTTTCGTCTTTCCCTCTCCTTCCCTCTTTCCTGATGAAGCAACCGTGGGTTGTGAAAGCTTGAAATTTGTGTGTGTGTTTGTGTGTTTTTTATTGTGTCTATCTACCAGCGCCTTCTCGTTTGGTAAGTCACAGCATCTTTGTTTTTTAATATATTTTTCCCATGTGGAATGTTTCTTTATACTGTGACTTACCAAACGATAAAGTGCTGGTAGATAGACACAATTAAAAACACAAACACAAATTTCCAGCTTTCGCAACCCAAGGTTGCTTCATCAGGAAAGCAGATGAGTAGGAAAAACAAACCCATTATGTTAAAGTACAGCATTAGTAGTGTGATGTACAGCATTAGTACTGTGCTGTTTGACATAGTCACCTCAATTAAATATCAAGGCATAATGTTGGAAAGCAGCGGATAGGCACTTGGTGCAGGGAGTGGCAACTGTCCCTTAACATAGACAAATGTAATGTATTGCAAACACATAGAAAGAAGGATCCTTTATTGTATGATTATATGATAGCGGAACAAACACTGGTAGCAGTTACTTCTGTAAAATATCTGGGAGTATGCGTGCGGAACGATTTGAAGTGGAATGATCATATAAAATTAATTGTTGGTAAGGCGGGTACCAGGTTGAGATTCATAGGGAGAGTGCTTAGAAAATGTAGTCCATCAACAAAGGAGGTGGCTTACAAAACACTCATTTGACCTATACCTGAGTATTGCTCATCAGTGTGGGATCCATACCAGATCGGTTTGACGGAGGAGATAGAGAAGATCCAAAGAAGAGCGGCGCGTTTCGTCACAGGGTTATTTGGTAACCGTGATAGCATTACGGAGATGTTTAATAAACTCAAGTGGCAGGCTCTGCAAGAGAGGCGCTCTGCATCGCGGTGTAGATTGCTCGCCAGGTTTCGAGAGGGTGCGTTTCTGGATGAGGTATCGAATATATTGCTTCCCCCTACTTATACCTCCCGAGGAGATCACGAATTTTAAATTAGAGAGATTAGAACGCACACGGAGGCTTTCAGACAGTCGTTCTTCCCACGAACCATACGCGACTGGAACAGGAAAGGGAGGTAATGACAGTGGCACGTAAAGTGCCCTCCGCCACACACCGTTGGGTGGCTTGTGGAGTATAAATGTAGATGTAGATGTAGGGAAGGAGAGGGGAAGATGAAAGGATGTGGGTTTTAAGGGAGAGGGTAAGGAGTCATTCCAATCCTGGTAGCGGAAAGACTTACCTTAGGGGGAAAATAGGACAGGTATACACTCACACATGCATGCGCACGCACAAACACACACACACACACACACACACACACACACACACACACACACACACATATCCATCCGCACATATACAGCCACAGGCAGACATATGTCTGACCACGGATGAAGGGCAAAACAGGCAGATTCCATATTCATAGATTTCTGTAAAACATTTGACATAGTGCCACACTGCTGACTGTTAACAAAGGTACAAGTATATGGAATAGGTTCCCAGATATGTGAGTGTCTCAAAGACTTTTTCAGTAACAGAACCCAGTATATTGTCCCTGATGGCAATTATTCATCAGGAGTGCCCAAGGAAGTGTGAAAGGACTACTGTTATTTTCTTTATACATAAATGATTTGGCAGACAAGGTAAACAGCAGCCTGTGGCTGTTTGGAGATGACTTAGACAAAATTTTTAGTTGGTGTGATGAATGGCAGCTAGATCTAAACTCATAAAAATGTAAGTTAAGCAGATGAGTAGGAAAAACAAACCCATTATGTTCAAGTACAGCATTAGTAGTTTGATGTACAGCATTAGTACTGTGCTGTTGAACATAGTCACCTCAATTAAATATCAAGGCATAATGTTGGAAAGCAGTATCAAATGGAATGAGCAATGGAGGATTGTAGTAGAGAAGGCAAATGGTCAACTTTGGTTTATTGGGAGAATTTTAGGAGAGTGTGGTTCATCTGTGAAAGAGACTACATAAAGGACACTAGTGTGAGCCATTGTTTTGAGTACTGTTTGAGTGTTTGGGATCCACACCAAGTCAAATTAAGGGAAGACATAGAATCAATTCAAAGATGGGCTGCTAGATTTGCTACCAGTAGGTTCAAACAACATGCAAGTATTATGGAGATGCCTCAGGAACTCAAATGGGAATCACTGGAGGGATGGCGATGTTCTTTTCAAGGAGTGCAACTGTGAAACAGTAGAGAAGCAGCATTTTATGCTGACTGCAGAGCGAGTCTACTGCTACCTATGTTTATTTTGTGTAAGTGCCATGAGGATGAGATTAGAGAGATTAGGGCTTGTACAGAGGCATGCAGACAGTAGTTTTTCCCTTGCTCTATTTGTGAATGGAGCAGGAAAGGAAATTACTAGTAGTGGCACAGAATATCTTCTGCCATGCACCATATAGTGGCTTGTGGAATGTTTATATAGATGTAGATAAATATGTAGATGTAAGACATACCAGGACCACATATGGAACTACCTGATAGCCCTCTACAATTTTAGTCTGTATTTTTTACATCAAGGGTATAATGTACACATTAAGAGATATCAATACATTATTTACCAAAATTAATTTTAGTTATGAGTGTCAAATTTCACCTGAATTTTACTCTGAAATATGTGTAATATAATCTATCAGTAATAACTGAAAGTATAGGAGTTTTTAGCAAAATTTCATAAGGACTTTTTTATTATTATTGTCCCAATGTTTTGTAAAAGTTTATGCTGTACACTATAAAAAAATGACAGTACAGCTGGAAATGTAGTCTGAGTCTGTAAGGTGATATATGTGTCGATGTGCCACACTCCAATCATCTGCAAGTGTATGGTGGGTTCCCTTACCTAATTTCTTCTTTTTTCCTGTTTCCATAAAGGAATTTCCATTACTGTCACACTCAGTAATTGCCTGTATCTGTTGACTACTACCAAAAGATACAAGATATCATGTACTACATGAGATTTTTTAAAGCATTTTAGTATCTTTTAAATGTCAATAATGGAATGGGATCAGGCCCCAAATTTTGTGTGATGATTTTACTAGCTTTTCCCATTCTGACACCACGAATACCACTCTGATACAAAATAATTGCTGGACAGAAACAAATGAAATCAAAAACTAAATAGAATAGAAAAGCCTTATTTGAAAAAAGTCTAATAAAATACAGCCAGACAACTTCATTTAATTATATTGTGTACAAGATTATCAATATAACTGAAACTTCCTGGCAGATTAAAACTGTGTGCCGGACCGAGACTCGAACTCGGGACCTTTGCCTTTCGCGGGCAAAGGTCCCGAGTTCGAGTCTCGGTCTGACACAAAGTTTCAATCTGCCAGGAAGTTTCATATCAGCGCACACTCCGCTGCAGAGTGAAAATCTCATTCTGGTATCAATATAACTGTTCCTATATTTTTCTCTGTAGAATATAGAAAATAAACGACCAAAAAATATATACCTTCATGCTTCTTTTTCATGAAGCTGGGATCATTCCAGGGCTGTACTTCTGCCTTCCCAAAGATAACAAATGTCAAGTTTCCTAGGAAGTAAATTCCAGCAGCCATAAGAAATATGTAACGCCATTCCTCCTGGGTCTGAAAAAAAGTAATAATGTACTAATTCAAGAATGCCTGTGGTTTCCTCCTCACACTGTCGTCTAAAAATATTCAGTTCTCTGTTGTGTTGTTGTCCATTAATAGTAATAGTAGCATCTGTGCAGTTGCATGTGAGAAGTACTGTTTGATGTCTAGAGATGAAAGAACATAGTCATATTTAACTGTGGTACAGAAGTTATTTGTCAACATAATTTTCAGGATGGGAAAAGCAAGAAGTAAAGAGGCAGTAAGCGATCACATGCCATCATTATTTGTTCAATTCCACACAGCTGATGGCCCAGCACTATGTCATGAACATTCTGTCAACAGGGCAATGCTCATCTACACATGGCATGTATCTCTACGAAATGTCTGTGTGATGAGATACACCCATGACCAGCAAGAGCCCAAGATCTGTCTCCAATAGAACATATGTGTGTGTGCCAGTATCCAGGATACCAGGAACCTGTCACAACAATAGTGGGCCAGCTTGCCTTAGGTGAGAATACAATGCTGTATGGGACACTTCCCACTTGATTCAGTACTTGCATCAAGGACAGAGGGGGTTATGCCATCATACTAATAAGTGGGCTCATTTTACCAAGTTCTTTTTAAATCTGACTCATTTCTGTAATTACTGAAATAAAATCAAGTATCCCTTCAACCCACGAAATTTCATTTCATTTTATTTTGCCTCCTCATCTGGATGCTTGAGTTTCTTTGTCAGGCAGCGTATATTTGCAAAACAGCAACATATGAAATCATTAATGTCGCAACAAAACTTAAGAAAATGTCCGCAAAAACTGGCAGTATTCCAGATTATATGCATTACATACATTTCAGTTTAATTTAAGATATAAAGTCATCTTCTCTGACAGGCATGTTTTCTGACTGTCTAAAAATTGCCAAAGTCTCTTCATAAGAAAGGAGACAAATCAAATTTAGAAAACTAGAGACCAGTTGGTTTTTTATCAGGGTTCAACAAAGTCAAGAAAGAGTCATGAATAACAGATTAATAAAATGTTTGGACTAAAACAAAATCATCACCGACAGTATGTCTTCAGGAAAAATTAACAGACAACTAGTGCCATGTATAATATTGTACTAAATGCTCTAGTGATAGCAGACAAAAAACACAACAGTAATGCTATTTTGTAGACCTAAGTAAAGCTTTTGACATTTTGGATAACAAAAATGCTTTTGGAAGCACTCCAAGTAAATGGCATTAACACACTACATTAAAATGGTTCACCTTTTACTTGACAATCACAAAACTAGAAATACAAATAAAAAATTAACCGAAGGAAGATACTAGAGTATGCTTCTGAACTGCAGAAAAACTGAAAAACTTCCTATATATAAATGACTTAGAGCTGCATACTTAATCTCTCTCTCTCTCTCTCTCTCTCTCTCTCTCTCTCTCTCTCACACACACACACACACACACACACACACACACACACACACACACACACACATTTTTTTTGTAAATAACACATGTGTCATTATAAGAAAATTCTTCTTAATTGCAAACAGCTGTAAAGAAAGCTTCAGTAAAACTAAACAGATAGTCTGAGGAGGATAAGTGATTGATTAAAACAGAATCTCAAATTTCTGCTTAACAGTTGATCCTTGCACCACTTGTGTGATAAGAAATTCCACCAAAATTACACCCTCTCTGAAAACAAAAATTTTAGGAATTTGCTTTAAATGGCTTTAAATGATACATAGATATAAACAAAGTAAAAACAGCATTAAATAAAATATGTTACAGCCTACATTTTCTTTCTGCTAAAACTTGTTTTCACACCAACCAGACAGCCCACTTTGTCTAATTCTATAGTATCCTTTAGTATGGAATTATTTTCTGAACAATATGCCACCCAGTTCAGTCTTTCTTAACCCAGAAAAGAACTGTAAGAGCAGTGGTGCATGCTTGACAAGCAAACTCTTGCGAGCCATTGTTTCAAAAATTGAACATAGGAACTCTGTGTTTCAACAGGCAAAGATTCCAGGTTTGAGTCTTGGTCTAGCACACAGTTTTAATCTGCCAAGAAGTTACAAATCAGTGCATATTCTGTTGCAGAATGAAAATACATTCTGGGATCTTAGAAAGAATTTTAAAAGTTTTTTATATCCATGAACATCACACATGACAAATGCAAATTTTCCATGTCCATGCATAAGAGACACCAGCTTTTAAGACTTCCACTACAAATAGTGTAACACATGGCTACAGAATTTTTCCACACAAGATAAACATTATTTCAGCATGTTCACCTTTTTAGTAAGACCTTAATAGCACTCTCATTAGATCACTGTTTCTGTTCAGCATCACAACATTGAAATGCAAGAGATATGAAACAAGAAAGTGCAATCAGTTATTATTTATTGGTTTTCCATCTTGATCTTACTGCAGTTTAACTAAAGAGAATTACACCAGACACATTTTGCTTGCATTTGTGAAGAATCTGCTGTGGTTATTGGTGTTTTTTTACATTTTCTCCAAACCACTACTTCTTCCCTCCTTGTTAGAAGTGGCTGACATTGAAAAACTTCCTTTCATACATGCACTTGGCAATTTTTGTCAATCTGCATTGAGAAATACATATAACTTCAGTTCAGTTTATAAAGGTGAAGTGTAAATAACCCAAATTAAGTGCAAGAAATACTGCAGAATGGCAAAAACTGCCAAACACGTGAAAGGAAGTCTTTCAACATCAATTACTGCTAACAAAGAAGGAAGAAGCAATGGTTTGAAGAATATGTAAAGAAACATCAATAACCAAGAAAGATGCTCTATAAATAAAAGTAAACATGTCTGGTGTAATTCTCTTTAATTAAATTGTAGTATGCTCGAGATGGAAAACCAATACTGATTTTAACAGCTGCTGCAGGAGATGGCCGTGCAAACAAATAAATTAAGAAAACGCAAAAATTGCTACTGCAAATAGTGAAAGCTCTTGAATATCTTTATTTATTTAATACCATAATTGTGTTAAATTTTCTGCACTTTTTGTAATAGTAAGTTGTGTGTGTGTGTGTGTGTGTGTGTGTGTGTGTGTGTGTGTGTGTGTATCTGTGTGAATGTGTGTGTACGCTCACATGCAGATGCACAGGCATGTACACATGAGCATACATCCAAACACAATATTTATAAATAAATGATGGAAAAGTTTATAGCTGAATAAAAAAATCAAAATAAATTGATAATAAGTATAATCCAAAATGATTCTTTTAAGCAGAACCCATATTATTTATTATTCAATTGATGTTTGTGACTAGCCCATAATCAGGAACCTGACACTGGATATAATAAACAAAACTAAATAGTTATAATCACTCTCACCAGGTCAGATGATGAAAAGGAATAATAAAAATAAACTCACCTTACACTGTCACTAATCACATTCAAATTAGCATCTAAATTGTCTAACAACTGTCTGCATTTCTTTTGTCAGCGTGAAACGGGAACAACATACACTGACATAAAAAGTGAAAAAAAAAATTATGATACTTGGCAGCCTGACATGTGCTGATAAGAAATACAGTTACTTTCCAAAACTGAATACCATAGAAATAAATGGTAATTTGTTAATGTTACAGGGTACACTATAGCAAACACCTGAAGCTAGCTTAGTAGATCAACATGGGATCTCATTATACTGAGTATTAATATACACTAAAGAGCAACAGAATTCAATACAGCTGGTCTTGTACTGACGCTAGCAAGAGATGCTGGTTCTACCTACTATTTTTACCAAGTTACCATGTATTTACATGGTTCTATATTTCACGGTAAGTTCATTTCTTGTTAGCACATGCTAGGTGGTTAATTATCACAACACTTTTTCTTTTCCATGTCAGTATACATTGTTCTCTGTTTCCCTGTAGCAAAAGAATAGTACCATACTTATATGAAGAACAACAAATCCTTTGTGAAATTATGTGAATTATTGTAATTTTGTTCTAAATTAATGATTTATTCAGAAGAATGTATCTTGTGTATTGTACAAATAACTTTAATCATTACTGTTTCTTTGTACGTGTGCCGTGCACCATTCAATGTTGAATAAAGCTATTATTATTATTATTATTATTATTATTAAGTAATGATGAAAGGTGCATGCCAACTTGTGTATGAACAGTAGTAGTATCAGGTGTGTTTTTTTTTCATTTCTTTTAATTATCAGATATGGTGACTCTGATTATATTCAGAAAATTTTGTTTTTAATCTCTTGCATGAGATTATGATTATGGGCTAGTCCTGAACATCAATCAAATAAGAAATAATCTGTATGCAGTTTGAGGATGTTGCTTAGGAAAATATAGTTAATTGAGTTCATGGACTCTGTGGAGAATGATGCATCTGAAATGTACAATCACATAATTTATGGTTTAACTGCATAATATGAAGCTATGAAAAGATCAGTGGCTTAACCCCTGGTTTTCCATCAGTCTTCTGACTGATTTGATCCCAGCAGCCTGGATTGCTCTCTTATGCCAAGATCTTCCTCTGAAAGTAGCACTTGCACCCTACATCCTCAATCATTTGTCAGATGTATTCCAATCTTCGTTTTCCCCAACAGTTTACACCCTCTAGCACTCCCCCTAATACCATGGTAGTTATTCCCTGATCTCTTAACATAAGTCATTCTACACTCCTGGAAATGGAAAAAAGAACACATTGACACCGGTGTGTCAGACCCACCATACTTGCTCCGGACACTGCGAGAGGGCTGTACAAGCAATGATCACACGCACAGCACAGCGGACACACCAGGAACCGCGGTGTTGGCCGTCGAATGGCGCTAGCTGCGCAGCATTTGTGCACCGCCGCCGTCAGTGTCAGCCAGTTTGCCTGGCATACGGAGCTCCATCGCAGTCTTTAACACTGGTAGCATGCCGCGACAGCATGGACGTGAACCGTATGTGCAGTTGACGGACTTTGAGCGAGGGCGTATAGTGGGCATGCGGGAGGCCGGGTGGACGTACCGCCGAATTGCTCAACACGTGGGGCATGAGGTCTCCACAGTACATCGATGTTGTCGCCAGTGGTCGGCGGAAGGTGCACGTGCCCGTCGACCTGGGACCGGACCGCAGCGACGCATGGATGCACGCCAAGACCGTAGGATCCTACGCAGTGCCGTAGGGGACCGCACCGCCACTTCCCAGCAAATTAGGGACACTGTTGCTCCTGGGGTATCGGCGAGGACCATTCGCAACCGTCTCCATGAAGCTGGGCTACGGTCCCGCACACCATTAGGCCGTCTTCCACTCACTCCCCAACATCGTGCAGCCCGCCTCCAGTGGTGTCGCGACAGGCGTGAATGGAGGGACGAATGGAGATGTGTCGTCTTCAGCGATGAGAGTCGCTTCTGCCTTGGTGCCAATGATGGTCGTATGCGTGTTTGGCGCCGTGCAGGTGAGCGCCACAATCAGGACTGCATACGACCGAGGCACACAGGGCCAACACCCGGCATCATGGTGTGGGGAGCGATCTCCTACACAGGCCGTACACCACTGGTGATCGTCGAGGGGACACTAAATAGTGCATGGTACATCCAAACCGTCATCGAACCCATCGTTCTACCATTCCTAGACCGGCAAGGGAACTTGCTGTTCCAACAGGACAATGCACGTCCGCATGTATCCCGTGCCACCCAACGTGCTCTAGAAGGTGTAAGTCAACTACCCTGGCCAGCAAGATCTCCGGATCTGTCCCCCATTGAGCATGTTTGGGACTGGATGAAGCGTCGTCTCACGCGGTCTGCACGTCCAGCACGAACGCTGGTCCAACTGAGGCGCCAGGTGGAAATGGCATGGCAAGCCGTTCCACAGGACTACATCCAGCATCTCTACGATCGTCTCCATGGGAGAATAGCAGCCTGCATTGCTGCGAAAGGTGGATATACACTGTACTAGTGCCGACATTGTGCATGCTCTGTTGCCTGTGTCTACGTGCCTGTGGTTATGTCAGTGTGATCATGTGATGTATCTGACCCCAGGAATGTGTCAATAAAGTTTCCCCTTCCTGGGACAATGAATTCACGGTGTTCTTATTTCAATTTCCAGGAGTGTATAATATCCCTTTTTCTTGTCACTATTTCCATAGGTTCCTTTGTTCATCAGTTGTGTTGAGAACCTCCTCATTCCTTATTTTATCTCTCCATCTAATTTTCAACATCCTTTTGTAGCACTACAACTCACACATTTCAATTCTCTTTCTTTGTTGTTGCCCCATAGTCCAAAGCTATGCTCCAAATGTACATTCTCAGAAATTTCTTCCTCAGATTGAGACTGATATTTGATACTTGCAGACTTCTCTTGGCCAGGAGTGTTGTATTTTCCTGTGCCAATATGCTTTTAAGTCCTTCCTTCATCTGTCATTTATTCTGCTTCCAAGACAGCAGATTTCCTTTTCTTCATTTATTTTATGGTCACAAATTTGGATGTTAAGTTTATTGATAATCTCATTTTCACTAATCCTCATTACATTTGTCATTCTTTAGTTTACTCTCAATTCATATTCTGTAAACATTAGGCTATTCATTTCATTCAGCTAAAGTGTTTGTCATCTAACAAATCATCAACTTTCTTCTCCTTTCTTATATGTATATCATTCGTTTCAGCATCTTTGATGCCTGAGTCATGAATCTGATTGTACCCTTGCTATCTTCAGGATTGTGTAGAATCTATTTTTACAGAAGCCTGATCATATGTCTCCAGACTCATAGATTCTGTGCAGTAACTTGAGTAGTTGCTGGATTGCTTTTTCCAATCATTTCAGAAATTTTGAAGGAAGTTGTCCATCCCTTCTGCATTATTTCATCGCAGGTTTTTCCAAAGCTCTCTTAATTTCTGACTTTAATACTGGATCCCTCATTTCTTCAATATCCTCAACCATTTCTTCCTCAATTATGACACCAGACAAGTCCCCCCCCTCATAGAGACCTTCAGTATAGTCTGTCCACTTATCCACAGTAGAATTCACATTGCAAATCTTAATATTGCCATCCTCACTTTTAATTTTTTTGTCTTTTTTATATGCTGAATCAGTCCTTCTGATTGCCATTTATTTTTTGATTCTTCATTTTTTTCCTGCAGACATTTCGTTTTAGCTTCCCTGCACTTCCTGCTTATTGCAGACCTAAGTAACTTTTATTTTTATGTTACTGAGTTTCCCTGAACATTTCTGTACTTCCTTCTTTTGTTGATCAGTTGAAGTATTTCTTTCTGCTACCAAAGGCTTCTTTGCAATTACCATCCTTGTACCTATGTTTTTCTTTCCAACTTTTGTGAAGGCTCTTTTTAGAAATGTCTTCTTCAACTGAACCACCTACTAAGGTATTCATTATCACAATTTCTATAGCCTCAGAGAACTTCAAACATATCTCATTATTCTTTAACAATATTATAAAAAGGAAAGTTATCACTCGTCATATAGTGAAGATGCTAAATCACAGATAGGAACAACAAAAAGACTGTCACAAATTCCATCCTGGAGTTTCTGTAGTTTGATTATTCCTAAGTATTTCACTATCCCACTTGTTTCCTTTGGACTAGTCTCACAAGCTTCAGTTTACTCTTCATCATTACTAAACTGTGATCTGGGTCTACATATGCTCTTGGGTATGCCTTACAATCCAATATCTGATTTTGGAATCTGTGTCTCCCCAGGATGTAATCCAATGGAATCTTCCTGTATCTCCAGTCCTCTCCCACATATACATCCTGCTTGTGTGATTTTTGAACAGTGAATTTGCTGTTGCTAACTCAGATTGTTTGCAGAACTCAATTAATCTCTCTTCTCTGTCATTCTTACCACCAAGCCCATATTCTCCTGCAATTCTTTCTATTCATTTTCCTAGTACTGCATTCCAATCCCCCCATGATTATTAGGATATCATATCCTTTTATACACTAAATTACTCATTCAATATCCCTGTGTACTTTCTCTGTCTCTTCATTTTCTGCTAGTGAAGCTGACACTTATGCCCAAACCATTGCTGTAGTGTTGGTTTGCTGTGGATTCTGATGAGAACAATGCTGTTGCCCTTTCCTATTCATAATGAATCTTATTCCTGTTACATAAGTTTCTGCTGTTGTTGACATTATGCTATAGTCATCTGACCAGAAATCCTTATATTCTTTTCATTTTACTTCAATGGCCCCCTCTATATCTAGATTGAGCCTTTGCACTTCCTTTTAGATGTTCTAGCTTTCCTACCACATTCAAACTTCCAATATTCTACAATCCATCTTGCAGTATGTTACCATTTCCTTGGGTCTTCAATCTTTTTCCCCTGATTAACTCTGCCTTAGCAGCCCCTTCTTGGAGATCCAAATGGGGGACTATTACTGAATCTTCTGCAGGACCATCATGACACTTTTTTCAATTACAAGCTACATGTCACATGAATGCACTCTGTCTGTCCTTAATGTAGAGTTTCCATTGCCTTCTGCATCCTCATGCCATTGATCAGTGCTGAATATTCCGCCTTATAGGGCAGTTTCCCATCCTAAGGGAAAGAGGTTGCTCTGAAAATCTGTCTGCTCCTCTGCCCTCTTTTTCAAGCCCTTTCGCAGAATGAGGGAAACACCTTGTACCACGAGTCTTCAGTCATTATTGGTAGACATCAATCAGTTGTGAATGCTTAGGTCAGCAGGCTCCCTGATACTATTTGAGAGAAGTAGAATATACTTCACACTATTTTTCCCACTCTCCCTTCATCATCAACACAAAACAAATAATGTAACTACAATCTACATACCAGTATTATGGCTAGAAATACTATACGGATGTACAGGTGCCACATTTAATATGCAAAGTGCTGAAATGGTTTTTAGTAGAAATGTTGCTTAAGGCATGAGCCATTTAAAACATGAAGCAAGTCAGTAGAACTGTTATATTGTTGGTAAATATGATTGTCTGAATACAATACATTACAATAACTACTATGATTCATATTTATTTAAAATCAAACAATGGAAACTCCAGAATGAAATATCACCAATATAAGGATAAGATAATTTGCTGCTCACAGTAAACGTGACATGTTGAGTTACAGAAAGGCACTACCAAAAGACACTTGCACATTAGCTTTCAGCCTAACTCTTCGTCAGAAAAGGAAACACACATACATACATTCACACAAGCAAGCACACCTCATGAGCACATGACTGCCATCTTGGACCTGAAAGCAAGTGTCATGTAGAACGGACACAGCAATGTGGAGGGGATGGGTAAGGGAAAGGGATAGCAGTTTATGGGTGGTGAAATAGAAGAGCACTGTCTGGCAGAGCATGCAAGGACTAGATTGCCAACAGGTGCAGCATTGGGAGGCTGTCGGGCAGGGGGCTGCAATCATTGCACACCTTTTTATATTGGTATGACTACCAACCAGCTGTCCATCAGGATGGATTTCCACTGCCAAACTGTAGCCCGTGGCACAACATACAACTGAGCATAACATGCTTAATTTCAACAGCTGCTTCACTACTCAAGCCAACTATATCCTCCCCTCCAGCTTTTCTGAACTGTGCAAATTTGAGTTACCCTTACAACACTTTCTCAGTTCCCAAAATTATCCTGGCCTCAACCTGTGGTAAACTACTGTCCTCACACCATCTACCCAACAGTTTTCACCCCATCAGCTCCTACTTATTCTGTGCCCCTCATCTTCTTTTTGTGCTGCTCCCTGCCACCTGTCTTTCCCCTTCCCTGCTATTCTGCTTTTCTGCTCCCATTCCCCACCCCCAACCTGCCAGCCACACAGCCTCTCAACACTGTGCCTATTGGCAGTCTTGTCATGCCTCCATCTAGTCCAGGCACACTCCACCAGACAGTGCTTCCCCCCCCCCCTCCCCCCCATAATTTGGTATCCCTTCTCTTTCCCATTCTTCACTTCCCTGCCCCCTACAGACTGCTGCTTTCATTTACATGACAGTTGCATTCCAGACCAAGCTGCTGGAGATGGCAGGCATGTGTGTGTAAGATGTGCTTCCTTGTGTGAATGAATTTGTGTCAGTTTCCTTTTCTGAAGAAGGCTTTGTCCACAGGGTAATGTGTGTCTTTTTGTTGTGCCTGTCTGCATCCCAGCATGTCGTCTTCATGCTGTGCTGAATTAATGAGTGGTTTGTGTAGTCCTACTTTTCCAAGTAAGCTCATGGAACAAAATATGAGTCAAGAGGCTACCAGTTTCTTTGTAATGATGTAGAACTGGTACCGAGCTATCATGCGACCCTCCACTGCTGATGGAAGTCATTACACAGAAGTGGTGCATAACTGCCAGTCAGTTGCCTGGAATCAGCACAGTAAGATGAGTGAATGTGGAGACATATTTGGACATGCCTATAACCACACTGTGAATGATGTTGTCCAATTTGTTGCTGTCCAACATAACTACAAGATATAGTGTACCATTTGCAGCTATGTAACACAGCATAAGAATGGAAATGGAAATGAAGTCCCATGCTCCTTGACAGAGCATATGGGAACAATGCGGGATCCGCTATGGTCGCAGGTTCGAATCCTGCCTCGGGCATGGATGTGTGCGATGTCCTTAGGTTAGTTAAGTTTAATGAGTTCTAAGTTCTAGGCGACTGATGACCTCAGAAGTTAAGTCGCATAGTGCTCAGAGCCAACAATGTGGGAGACCTGCACTACTGTACTAGGCAAGGTCCTAATGGAGGTGGTTTGCTGTTGCCTTCCTCTGACCATAATGGGGATGATGAGGAAGATGACACAACAACACCCAGTCATCTCGGGGCAGGTAAAAATCCCTGACCCCACCAGGAATCGAACCCGGGACCCCATGCTTGGTAAGCGAGAATGCTACCACGAGACCACAAGCTGTGGACAGCATAATAATAGTGGTCATAAAAAGATCCTGTTTCACAAGGATTAGTCATGAGTGTCGTACCTTGTCAATGACAATCAGTTTTAAACTCAACGGCAATTGTTACTGCAAAAGACCATTGCTCACAGTGACACATAAAGTTTCTAATCTTCAATGGGTCAAACAACACAGAAACTAGACAGTTCAGACTGGAGGCTTGTAATGTGGTCCAGTCATGAAATTGCCTCTCTGCAAATAATGCAACGCATCAAGTGCACCATCGCTAAATGTGATATTTAACCTGCAGTGTGTTGAGAATATAGTTTGGGTCATAGGTGGTTCTATGATGTTACCAGTTTCTGTTTATACCATGACTTCAATTCACTCATTCAGTTTACCATGAACATGAAACAGCATATTTATTTCAACATTCTTGGTGACCGAGTGTTGGCCTCTCTTCTTCATTTTCATGATGAGTATCATGTGGATATTCCTGTCTTTCAGGCTGACAACACCTGTGTTCACAGGTCTGCATACATATAGTTCTGGTATGAAAAAAACTGGGACACCCTATCCCTCCCTGCCTAGCTTGCTAAATCACCCAACCATAAATCCATAGAAAATGTTGGGCACTATTTGGAATAACAGGTGAAACATAGCAGTCAATATCCCCATAATCTGGCAGCTCTATGAGACCTACTCATCAGTGAGTAGATCACTACATTGACCTGCCAGAATAATGTGCCTCAATATGTCTCAGATAATGTCAATGATGCAGCTTTAGAAATGGTGATTAGATGACCTTAGAAAAAATAATATCCTTAATAGTATAGTTGTTTTACACACTTTGAATATGAATTAGACATAGTGTCACAAAGTGTGTAGTGCTTCGAGAATTTCCATATAAATTCCAGAACCACTCATTCTCCTACCATCTCAAACACATGATATTTTAAAAATAAGTGTGAGAGAACGTACATACTGCATGACACATGTTTGTGTGTGCTGGCTGAAAAGGAGTCACGAGCACAAGGTAGACGCAACGGTCGAATGGCATCAACAAGTGTTTGCCGCTCACGCCATGGAAGCCATATTGGAAGAACAAGAAGTAATCACATAGTCATGTAGTATTCCTTGCTGTTTTAGTGTCTGTGATTATTGTTAAAGAAAAATGAACAGTGGATTATAGATATTTAATTGTACTTGATGTGTTGGACTTACTAGAAGTAAGACGTGTTCATAATTATGTGGTTGCAAAAACTATGCTAAAAATGTATTTAATTAAATTTAATGCTAGACAAATTGGTTAACTCACAAACATTCGAATATTTATGTAAGAAGTGGTGAATTTGTTCTTTGTGAAAGCTTAAATATACCAAGGCTGAACTAAAAGTATTCTGCGAGTAGCCAACCATTGCAAGAGGAGAGAGAGAGAGAGAGAGAGAGAGGGAGAGAGTCTGATAAATTCATGTTACCAGCTTTATTCTCCGGAGAAGGAGGTTTTGGAGATCAACGTAGCCGGTAATTCAGAGAAGAAGATCGGCTATGCGTATCGAGTAAGTCAACTGATGTGAGAGAGGTGTGAATTTTGCTTGCAGTTCAAAGCCACACTGATTCTTATAATTGCAGTGTTAGAACATGGCGACCAGTGAAAAGGACTCAAAAAAATGGGAGCTTTGAGAGGACATCGAAGCAGAAGATATGATGTGTTGCCATAGCAACAAGGTATAACAAGACAAGAGAACTTTTTCATGGAATTGGATTCGGCCTAAAGTTCAACTGGTGAAAAGTAATAAATGCAATAAAAGAGAAGACATAAGAAAGGTATTATGGTAAAAGAAAAGAGAGAAGCTTCCGACGTATTAGACTAAGAAGAAATACGACGAGAATAATTAATTAAAGAAGATCTGGTGTGGGGAGTAAGTGGCTCTCACCCACTTTGCGTCTGATACCGCTGGCACCAGTCACTGATCGCTGGTGCTGATTCCACATATGCTTGCTGACGCCGACTCTGAAATCAACATTCAACGCTGCCGGCACCAGTGCTCTCCACCAGCACTGATTATGCATCCGCCCACCAATGCAGCTAGAAGTCTATGCCAGAGTAGTGTGAAACAAAAACTTTATTATTCTAGTAAGAAGTGTTACAGAATACTGTGGGGTGAACTTTTACTGTGTAATTGGTATAATTGAAATTAGTATTAAATGCTCACAAAAGCTAAAGTCTATAGAAGCACGGACAGTAGATAAACAAGTTGGAGAGGCGTCAGAACTAGCCATGGCTATACATAAGTGTAGAAAAACTATGATGATTTCACAATGAGTATACATAAGAAGGAGGTATGAGTAATGAAGGAGAATGCAAGCCTGATTGGAGTCAATTATGATGCTTAATTAAGTAAAGTCAGTGTAGCAAATACTCTGATGGAGTGATGAGTCATAGAGTAGTGAAATGTGGCCATTAGGTGTAGACATAGTATCTACTATGAGTTGAATAGTACTAAAGATTACAGAAGTTGAAAAGTAGAGGAGGACTCTGGGGGATTAAATGAAGTATTGAGAAGCGAGTGTGAGGTGTGAAATAGATTATTTTTTCTAGGAAATATTTAATTATAGTGTACATAAAGATGTATGCTAGGGCAATGAACCATGAGGCCTACTCAGGAAGGATAAGGGGCCCGCACCCAGCATTTATTGAATATAAAAGGCAGATAGACAGACCTAAGAAAAGGCTGACCTATACTGTGCGGACAGGGGCACCAAGAAGGGGATTGACATGTACCATAGGAGAATAGGAATTAAGAGGGGCATATCTACCAAAATGGAAGGACGAAGTGCACTCATAGGGTCAACGCAGGTGTAAGGTATAGATGCTGATCCTAGGGGAAAAGGACAGTATCGTGACAGAAGTCACACATTTAATAGGAATTATTCTGGTAAGTTTGAATTCTATATTCTGCTAGCCTTATTATGTTCTATGTGAATTTACAAGTGTTGATAAGAACACTTTCATTTGATCAGAGTTCAGTCCAGACTACAAACAGTCCATACTTAATTAGGCTATTACATACTAAAGAAGCAGTACAAAGAATTAGAATAAAGAGTAAAATACTCAAGTTTCATGAACACCTGGAGCTTATGATTGGAAACCAAAAGGTTTAGGCCCCATGACTCCTACATATAAATGAATTACTCCAACATTGAGTGAAATACTCCCGTTTTATAATCAAATTAAAATGAAAAAAGAAAACCTAATAGTAAATAAAAGGGTTACGCACAGTTAAAAAAAATGTGGAGTTATGAATTGTTATTCTATGTAATACTAATGTACATAATGAGTATGTATAAAATATCGCATGTTCGAGCTGAGGGGAGGGATATGTAGTGCTTCAAGAATTTCCACGTAAATTCCAGAACCACTCACCCTTCTACCATCTCGAACACACGATATTTTAAAAATAAGTGTGAGAGAATGTACACACTGCACGACACGTGTTTGTGTGTGCAGGTTGGAAAGGAGTCACGACACAAGGTAGACGTGCAGGTCAAATGGCATCGACAAGTGTTTGCTGCTCATGCCACGGAAGCCATATTGGAAGAGCAAGAAGTAATCATGTAGTCATGTAGTATTCCTTGCTGTTTTAGTGTCTGATTATTGTTAAAGAACAATAAACAATGGATTATAGATATTTAATTGTACTTCATGTGTTGGACTTGGTTGCAATAAGTACACTAAAAATGTATTTAATCGAATCTAATGCTTGAAGAATTGGTTGACTTGCAAACATTTGAATATTTATGTGAGAAGTGGTGAATTTGTTCTTTGTGGTAGTTGAAATATACCAAGGCTAAACTAAAAGTTATCTGCGATTATCCACTTATTTCACGAGTATAGAGAGAGAGAGAGAGAGAGGAGAGAGAAAAGAGAGAGAGAGAGTGTGTCTGATAAATTCCAGTAACCATCATTATTCTTTGGAGAAGGAGGTTTTGGACATCGATGTAGCCGGCTGTCCAGAGAAGAAGATCAGCTGCGTATATCGAGTAAGTCAAGTGATGTGAGAGAGGAGTGGATTTTCTTGCAATCCAAAGTCACACTGCTTCTTATCGTCGCACAGCATTAGAAGTGTGGAGATCATTTTTGTTAGCACACACAGCAACATTTCAATAATTCCAACAGGAGTGCAATACATTGTTCTATTTTTAAAATGATGACAAATTATGTACTTTTTACCAATGGCAGCAACATATGCTTTTGAGCAGTACAAGCCACTGATACTAACACTGGTTATTAATTACATGACTTTAACTATTAAAGATTTTTTTATTGGTTTATGCTAAATATATGATTTGACAGGCACACTGTAGCTTATTAACCTTTTGAAGTGCCTATTAAAATGACTGACCATCACAGACAGAATTAAGACTGCTCATTTGTTGATCCCCATGCTCATCTATATACAGAATAGATGTGGAGCAGGATATTCTAGAACCAGAAGTTCTAGTAAATTTTTGGCACGAAATTGTAAAAGTTATTATATTCAGGAACTAAAAAAAGTTGCCTAACAAATGTTACACATCACTGTACTGAGAAAGACATAGGTTGTGCCCCAATAATCATAGCTAGACAATAATTAATAGTTTGGAGGTATGAATTAAACAATGCCTTCAGTCACAACTGTTTCGTGTTTTATTAACTACACGATGCATTTCGGACCCTGTGGGTCCATCGTCAGGTGTAATTTGTCTTAATACATGTTTTATTCTTCTCCTGAATGAGGTGAAATGTGTATTCCTCTTTCAAAGAATAGAATTGTTACCAAAGTCATTGTTAGAACAAGGAGAGAGAAGAAAGTCTGTTAGGAAATCACAATTTATTGTTTCAGAATAAAAAAGTCTTGGTTGTAAAATTATGTAATGTCAATGATGTGTTCAACCCTTTTGAGGCATCATCAGACTGTGTAAAAGCAGCTGGATATGAAACCCATCTGTCACATAGCCATATAAAATGGAAAATGGACACAACAGTAACAGTGTCTATTTTCCATTTTATGTCACTATATGATGGATAGGTTTAATATCCAGCAACTTTTACACAATATGATGATGCCCCAAAGGGGAGAAATGCATTACTGATATTAAATAATTTTGCAACCAAGACTGTTTCTATTCTGAATTAATTTTAAACTGGGTGCTGTAGCACCCTGCCACATTGGAATGGAATAATTTTTACATAAAAATATTGATTTTCAAGATGCATTTTCTACATAATCAGGGCAGCATGGAATGATGTAAAAGACCAGAATTTGAATAAAACCTGGAATAAAATTTTGTATAGGGTGGAAAGTTCTCAGAGTCTAATTGAAAATGACAAACAGAGTGATATGTCAAAAATGCTTGGTATGCTAAAAGAACTCAGTTGCTTTGAATGTGATGAAGAAGATGTTCAAGAAATGCACAAGTGTCAATGATGCAGATCCAGGCATCAAATCATGCGGGGTAGCAAAACTGTGAACCTCTTCACTGATAATGGTGATGCCACCAGCATCTCATCAACTAGTGGTGCAGAAAATGAAGATGAATACATATTAGCTGCTTCTGAAGCATTTAGATACTGCCTTTTGATGGTATGAAGCTCATGATGAAAGTGACCAGTATCAGATATCTGTTTTGAAAGAAGTGTGTCACTTAGCTGCTCATAAGTGGGTATGCTTCTTTAGTTTGAAAGAATTTAAAAGACACAAATAAAATCTTTAATATCCATAAACATAATACAAGGCAAATGGAAAAGCTTCATGTCTGGCCAGTAAGGACATCAGTTTTAAGACTTCCACTGAAAATAGTGCTATATAAATTTACAATAGTCTTCCACACAAGGTAAAAATTATATTATTATTCTCACTTTCTTTGTAAAACAAAAAGGCCACTCTTATTAGATCATTGTTTCTATTCAGTAGCTGAATTCCTGGAACATGTTAAAAGCAAGAGAGCCAAAAAATGGCAGTGCAGCTCCTGCAAGTCTGAAAGTTCTTTAATGGATAAAGGAAAAATTAATTTATTTGCTGAAATATTGCTGCATTTGTACTTTGTGTTTGTGTGTGTGTGTGTGTGTGTGTGTGTGTGTGTGTGTGTGTGTGAGTGCATGTGTGTGTGTGTGTGTGTGTGTGTGTGTGTGAGAGAGAGAGAGAGAGAGAGAGAGAGAGAGAGAGAACATGCAATAATCTGGAAAGAGTTTTTGAATTAATAAAGAAATGATAACAGAAAGAGAGCATTGCATATCTATAATCCACTTTGCTACATCTGGAGTGGCTTCAGTTTCATATGACATGGCTGCAGTAACTAATGGGCTCCATTTCTTACCAAATTAAGGCTATTTTAAAGGCCAGATGCAATGTCACACAGTTTCAATATGATACCTCTTGGAGGTGATTACAATCTGATGCATGAATGCACACAGCTTGAGAGATAGACGAGGACTGCATTGTTGCTAGTTGCAAGTGACAGTCATGGTAAGCACTTACATGTGCTCTGCACTTGAAGAGTGTATACTGAAAATTATGTCTCTCCCTTGCTTGTGCAGTATTTGTCACTTACTGCCACCATCGCCTGTGACAACCCACAACAAATGGAATAAAAATTCACTAAATAACTTGCAACAATCAAGTTCAACAAATGCACTGGCTATGACATTCACACCAGAGTGCTGAGAACACTGCTGAATGCTCACTGGTTGTTGGAGAATGTGTGATATAGATGTGCAGAACAAGCCAAAACTTGACTGCTGTTGTTCGTGACTCCAATTATAATGTTTTATACAGTGTACTTAGTTTTACTTCATGTTTTTTCTTACATTCTTAAAAAAGAACTAGTATCATAAAAACTTGAATCATGAACTAAATGACACACTCCAGTATTCAGTCAAGTCATTAATTAAGTATATGCATAAGATAACATAATTTCAGAGATGTTAATCATATTTGTACATAGGTAAGTCATAGCAAAGGCATACTAAATAGTTATGTAACCTTTTTCAGCTATTTTAACTAACCACATATTATGTAAGCTAAGTTATTTTTGGAACATATAGCTCATTTGCAACAGTAAATTCTCACCTTAAAGTTTTGTAAGTTAATATATATTTACTGAAATCATAAAATATCCTTTTGCCTGTCTATAAATACTGCCCCCTGCCCAAAAATCTAGACTTCCAGCTTGACAGTCATAGTACCTCACACTGTAATTTATTTGTGCCTTTCTGTGAGTCTGCACAAATAACAACCTGGATAACATCTTGATGAAAGTTTGTGGCTCGAATTATGAAAAATATATCAAAGCTTGCAAGTAATCAGCAAGCTAAATTATCTGTGAGAGTTGGTGGCCACTCAGGTCTCATTATACAGCAAAATGTTTGAAAGTCAGTCTGCTGTCAGAACTATTTCAACTAACATCTGTGTGTTATTAAGTATCTTTATAAAGTTTTCTAGTTGATATGAACAAGAACTGTGTGTGTTAGTATGAACCTTACAGATGTATTATTGACTTGTGCCCCACTAAATGTCTGTAGAGCAGAGAATTGTGCTTATCTGACTACGTTTCTCTGAAGTGTGATAAGTTGGAGGATGAGTTCTATGATACATGTGTCACCACTGACTGGTCATTAACTGTGTGGGCTAGTCTGGTTTATGTTTGATAAATTAATAGAAGAGTTAAGAAGCTGGTCACTGTACAGAAGGCCAATTTAAATTTAACAAATGTGTGAACACATGAAATTAAAAACAGTGATGTTGTGTCTGTTATTGTTTAAAACCATTCAGCACCTGAAAAAGTTTTCAGTTTTGAAGTGATAGGCATGTGGTGCTAGCAGAAGAAGAAGCTACAACCACACTAGTCTTTCACATATTGTTTTTGTTAGCCATCTTTTATTCATGTGGATTATTACACAGCCATATGACCAGTAGAAATTTTCTCCTGTTTAGTAATTTTTCGTGTGCTTTTTACCATGTGTACAACAACTGAGTCTGATTTGTTTGTAAGAGGTGCACTTACATCATTCTTCACAAACAATCCAACCATAAGAGGTCCTATGATAGACATGATGTTAGCTGCACAGTTGGTTATGCCCATCATAGTTCCAGCAAAATTTGGAGACAGATCGATGTGATTTATCTGGTAGCCTACATAGACACCAGCATTGATGCCAACAGCCACTGTGAGTAGAACAACTGCAGCAGTGGGATCTGACACATGAGTATAGCTCAGCACAACAAGAGCAATTCCAGGACCCCAGTGAGCTGTAAAATATTACATTAGTTTGTCAAGTAATGGTAATAAACTTATAAAAATATTTGAAAATTTAATTTATTGAATAAGAAATACATTTTTCTTTATTTATTTGTAATTTATTTTAAAGCTGGATCATTCCCAAAAAGTAAAACATTTTTCTGTTACAGAATGCTTAGCTCTCTTAGAATAACTGCCAAACGAACCAATATTACTGTGTTCTTAAATGAGTTTCACTTTGCTCTTTTAATGCTTTTATAACTGCAATACTGATATGATTCAGAAGTTGTTAAGTAAATAGCATAGTTACCTTCATAGTCACAGAATGTTTTGTCAGAATAACAGTCACAGGCTGCTTTCTTCTTTTTCTTTTGTATTTTTGTAAAAACTGATATTTATGCAGGTTATCTATAAATTAGTTATAAAAAAAGTAACCTGTAATTGTTAAAAGGCCAAAAAACTTACAGCAATATATGAACAGCACTGAATAGAGTATATCTTCAAGTTTTATTCCTACCTAACACTTTTAGTTCCTGATGTTTTCACAAGGTGGCATACCCAATGAGTTATTCCAAAAGTCATGATGGAGTTGTACAATGGTGCAGAGCATGTGCAATGTTGTTTACAGTTTCATGAACCTAAATCTGCTACTACAGTTCAGAGACAATTCAGGACTAAATATCACATGCTACTACCTCAAAGACAAATTGTCATTAACTGATAGAGATAACACAAGCAGTGGCCACTTTACATGTAGACTTGCTTTATAGGATTTGGCAGGAAACTGATTACAGATGGGACATTGTTACAAAAGGTAGCCACACCGAACATTTGTAAATAAAACTTGAAGACATACTGCATTCAGTTCTGTATCAAAACTTTTTGGAAGTTATTTATCTTTTTTACAGCTGAAGGTTACTTTTGTATATCTACTTTACAAACACCCAGTACTGTTGCAATATATACCATTAAGTGAATCCCAGTTTCAGTTACATGAAGCATTCAGTATTGTCACATACCTTGTATCTCCATCTCAACCTTATGAGATCCTGTGCATGAAGCTCCTTCTTAAAGTATGTAATTATCTAGATTCAGTGATTAAAATCCTCAGACAGCAACATGACAAGTAACAATGAACACTGTCAGTAGGATCCAATGCTACAAATATTGTGGTAAATATAAACTACAGTAGATAAAGAGCATATTCTTTCTATAAGATGAAGCAGCAACAGATTGTTTCAAAGTAGAGACTTTTCTGACTGTTATGTTCATTTGTAGCATGGAGGACTGAGAAATGCAGCACAGTGGTTAAAGCAATGAATTTACATGAAGAAGGAGCAGGGTCTAAAGCCATGTATGAACATGTAGATTTAAGTTTCCCATGGTGTGTTCCCAGATGTGTCCGCCAAAAAATACATGACTAATTTACCTTCTCATCATTGTCCAACCCATGACCATGATTGTCTCCATTGAGTTCATCACAGACAGGGCATTAAACTCTACTCTTCCTCCCTAATTCTTAATATAAGGAAAAATAGATGTCAATTTAATGGTACTTAACTGTTGATTCAGCCAACATAATTATTTTATGCTCTGTAAATTCCAACAATATTCAGTGATGTGGAATGAGCCTATTTACACTAATGAAGGGGCTATAACTATTAAGAAAAAAAATCAGTACACTGTCTTCACAAAACATCACCTCACTGCTAAGTAATGGTTGTGATTAAACAGGCTATATTTAAAATGCTGAATTTTATAGATAAGCAACTACTTTGAAATAAGCTACTGATTTCTCAGCTATAGTAAATAGCTACTGTCAGACTCATTTTCGTAGTTATCCATGGTAATGATAATTGAGCTGTATGAATGTGGATTAAGTTATTGAACAAATACAGCAACTAATAACTTTTTATGTAATATTATTTATGCCAAGAGATGTTTAGGATTTTCACCCATCTTCAATTGGTGTAATCTTCATGAATACTATGTCTTTGCTTGTTGCAGTTTGAACATTGCAGCTGCCTTTGTTCCTGCAACTTGCAGCTTCTTGTTTCACATTTATGTTCATATTACACAGTTTTAGCTTCAGTGATGCACATGTGCAGTGCAGCATTCACCATGTGATGAATGCTGTACTGCGTCAGTAAATCAGTGTATCTAAAAGGTAGTTACATGTGTAGGAAATAACTCATAATTATTATACTACTCATGAAAGGAAGAACAGGTGGAAACAAGTACAAATAACATACCTTCGGAATAACCATCAGAGGTTAGAAAAGACTTAGAAAGTTAAAATTAACGAAGCATGCACACACACACACACACACACACACACACACACACACACACACACACACACGCACACACACACACACACACAGAGAGAGAGAGAGAGAGAGAGAGAGAGAGAGAGAGAGAGAGAGAGAGAGAGAGAGAAAGTCAGTTTGTGTAATTAACTATTTGACAGACAAAAACATAACTATGTTTATTGTACTGTACCGATGGAATTGAAGAGCTTCCTGAGTGTTCCTAAGGATAGACACTTCTTCCGTTCCAAGATATAAGATACCCCGCTAAACACAAAGCTGAGTCCCCACATCACAAGATATGGCAGAGCTGACAGCAGACTGTTCTGAAAAGATTTTTCATGATAGCACAAGACTCACTTTTGAGAGAAGCAGTAATTGTGAAGTTCTCTAGTGATGTGAACTTACTGATTGGATGTTGAAACCCAGTACTCTATCCATATAAGTGGGCATCTGCGTCAATAAAGTCCAGAATCCCCAGTTTTGTGTGCAGTGAGCTATTATGAGAGATATCATTGGTGGAGAAGTGAATATGGCCTTCCATGGTGTGGGCAGCTTCTGTAAGCACATCAGAAATTTACAGTATTATGCAATATTAAGCTGAATGTGAGATCTCCATTCTGTTGTGATTCTGTTTCTACTGCTGCAGTAGAGAGTCTGAAAACAATAGTAAACAGATAAAAATCACCTGGACACAAATAAACAACAAAGGCTACTATGAAAATAAGAGTGAAACAATATTAGAAGTAGTGATATAAGGGTACTGAACATTAAATAAAAAATAAAAGCAAATAAGAAACATGACATATCTGGAGAAATAGAACTAAGATACTGAAAGAAGGAAAATCTGTGTTATTTCTTTGTCATTTCAACAGATTTTTCAGAAATTAAAATATCATTTATTACTTTTTTGTGGCTACATACCTGAAGGAACTATGTGAAAACTAATGCATCTAAATCATAGTTTTTTGTATGTTCATTGTTTCTCTGCCAACTCCACTTGCAAATTTTGTAGTGGTGTCTACATTGTTTTCATTGATCAGTACTGTTGCATTTACCACACCATATTCCCAACCTAAACTGGATCCACTAGCACCTTCCTACAACTTGTCTGTTATTTTACATTTATTGGATACACCATGACCAATGTACTTCTGTTTAGTCACCATTGTGAAGGACACAATAACAGCATGCTTGATTAAATGAACATTATACACAAACATGAAAAATATGCAAACAGACAGAGGGACTGGCCAGTACATACCTTAGTTCAGTACAGCTGGCAGCTATAAAAAAATTCAACAAAAATAAATAATAAACATAGCTTTTAGAAACTTATTCTTCATCAGGGAGGAGAGAACTGGGAAGAAATAGAAAGAAAGGAAAGTTGATCTATGTCACTCAGAATATGTATTATGAGGTAACAAAGGATAAGTAAGCAAAGACAAAATAAAGTGTCAAAGGGAAATCAAAGATAGTACATTGTAAGTACTGTGCTAGTTTCAAAGCAAAGATAGCTGAATAATACTAAGTAAGAAGAGAAAGATACCAATGTAAATGGACATACAGTGACCACATGTCAGTTGATAGATGGCGTGTTGGTTTGCATGTGGCCCTGCCTTAAATGATATATGTTTTGCCAGTGGTGGGCTGGAGTAGCTGGTTATGGGGGGATGCAGGTGGCAGGTTTTGCAGTGGTGTCAGTTACAGTGGTAGGAACCTGCAGTTAGGGAAGGTGGTTTGGGAATATCATAAGATTCGACAAGGATGTGGTCAGGCTGGTCCTCTTTATGGAATTTTGGTAATAGGTAGAAGGTACAGGTGTGTGGTTCAGGTGGAGTTAGTAGATCTGTGGAGGCAGTTGTCAGGCCTTGTGAGAGGTGTAAGGTTTTTAGGATTTTCTCTATCCCAGCCTACATCTACATCCATACTCTGCAAGCCACCTGATGGTGTGTGGCTGAGGGTATTTTGAGTACCTCTATCGATTCTCCCTTCTATTCCAGTCTCGTATTGTTCGTGGAAAGAAAGATTGTTGGTATGCCTCTGTGTCTCTCTGATTTTATCCTCATGGTCTCTTTGCGAGACATACATAGGAGGGAGCAATATACTGCTTGACTCCTTGGTGAAGGTATGTTCTCGAAACTTCAAGAAAAGCCCGTATAGAGCTACTGAGCGTCTCTCTTGCAGAATCTTCCACCGGAGTTTATCTCTAACCTCCATAATGCTTTTGCAATTACTAAATGATCCTGTAATGAAGCACGCTGCTCTGTTGGATCTTCTCTATCTCTTCCATCAACCCTATCTGGTACAGGTCCCACACCGGTGAGCGGTATTCAAGCAGTGGGCAAACAAGTGTACTGTAACCTACTTCCTTTGTTTTCCTTAGGATTCTTCCAATGAATCTCAGTCTCGCATCTGCTTTACCGACGATTAATTTTATATGGTCATTCCATTTTAAATCACTCCTAATGCGTACTTCCAGATAATTTATGGAATTAACTGGTTCTAGTTGCTGACCTAGATGGAGGGAATGAGGTCTCGTGGAACAGTTCTGCAGGTTGAGTTTTCTCTCTATACAAACATCACACAAATCATGGTCCTCTGCCTTTGAGCTCTACCTCTCCCAACACCTACCTGAATGCCTTCTGATAACCTCATTTCTTTCGTCACTTACTAACTTCATCCTCACCTTTAATTACTTCATTTCTTTTGATCAGACTTACAAACAAATTAGGAGGACAGCAATGGGAACCAGGATGGTGCCACCCTGTGCTAACCTTTTTATGGGCCTCATTGAAGAGGCACTCCTTAAGACCCAGCTGTTGCATCCCCTGGCTTGATATAGGTTTACTGATGACATGTTTGTGGTTTGGGATCATGGTGAAGAAAACTTCATTAACTTACTTCAAAATCTCAACTCCTTTTCTAACCTTGATTTCACATGGTCCTTCTCCAGAACCCAGGACACCTTCTTGGATGTTGACCATCTCATTGAGGCTCACATCCAATCCCTTGTGCATATCATATCCACAAACAAACAGCAGTAGCTCCACTTTGACGGCTACTATCTTTTCCACATCAAATTCTCCCTTCTTTACAGCCTAGGTATCTGTGTTAAACTTATCTATTCCAGTCACAAATCCCTCAAAAGCTACATCAATAACCTTTCTAATGCTTTCCTCTCTGACAATTACCCTGCAGGCCCTGTCCATAAGTACATCTCCTGAGAAGTTTACTCCTCTCCTTCTGGCAACTATGTTCCTACCTCCAGGCCACACAGAAGCATCCCCTTCATCACCCAGTACCAACCTAGCCTTGAATGCCTCAACACATTGCTCTGCCAGAGCTATAACTTTCTCAAGTTGAGCCTGAAATGAGATCATCCTTCCAAATATCCTTCTCACACCACCAATAGTGGCCTTTCATAGTCCTCCTAACCTCTGCTACAGCCTTGTCAAAGTGTATGACATTCCCAAACCACCTTCCATACCTAAAGGTTCCTATCCCTGTAACCTACCCCACTGCAAAATCTGTCCCATGCACCCCCCCCCCCCCCCCCCACAACCACCTACTCCAACCCCAGTATTGACAAAACATGTACAATTCAAGGCAGGGTCACATGTGGAACAACACATCTTTTTTCAGCTGGTGTGTGTTCACTGTGCAGTCTTCTACATAGTTATGACAACCCCAAAACTGTCTGAGCTAATGAAAGGGGGATGATCAATACACAGTGGCGAAGCATGCCCTCCAGTATAACTCTTGTGACCTAGGAGCCTGCTGCTCCACAGGAAGCATTTGGATCCACCCAGTCAACACGAGTCCTTCAGAGCCACACAGATGGGAACTTGCTCTCCAAGATACCCTTTCATATTGCCACCCCCTGGACTCAACCTAAATTAACCTACTCTATCCTCCTCTTTGGTCATTTACTCATTTATTTACTTTTCATTTTTCATCTTATCATTTTTCATCTTTTTCCATTAGTTATTTAATTTATCACGCTATCTTTCTCTTCTTACTTACTATCATTCATCTATCTTCTGTGCTTTGAAGTTGGCGCATTATTTATGATGCACTATCTTTGACTTCCCACTCACACCCTTTACTCCATCTTTGCATACCTTTCCCTTGTTACCTTACAAGCTAGGTTGTGAGTGACCTACACCCACTTTCCCTTCTTTCCCTTTCTTCCCTCCCTCCTCTCCAATGAAGGAACAAGTTTCTGAAAGATAGATTTTTTAAATTTATTTTTGTTGGCTTTTTTTGTGTGACTGTCAGCTGTTCTGAAACTCTCATAGGCGGAGATTCAGGTGTCAACATAGAAGAGCAATAATGATGTTGGCATGGACTGGGAAACTGCCAAACTACCAGCTGCATGGAGTGCATACAAATTTGAATTTGCTAACTGGAACTCTTTTAGTTAACTGATGTTTCAGCAGATCAAAGTTTGGATAATTAATGCTCTGCAGATGTGATATTAAAACAGGGATTGTGTGCACATACATTATCTAAGACTTTAATTAATTGTTTTGAGAAATGCATAGTACAGACTGTACAGTAACGTATTTTTTACAAAGGTAGTTTGTAAAGTTCTTGGAATGGAATAGAAAAAAGATATACCTCAGTGAAACCTCAATTGTAGTCTTCCTAGACACTAATTCATGATCTTGGAATGGAATGGAAAGACACAACTTACCTCAGTGAAACTTCCACTGTAGTCTCCCTGTACACTAATTCATGTTGTCCAATGCCTTGATCCCATCTCGAAAAAAAAAAAAAAAAAAAAAAAAAAGGTTCAAATGACTCTGAGCACTATGCGACTTAACTTCTCAGGTCATCAGTTGCCTAGAACTTAGAACTAATTAAACCTAACTAACATAAGGACATCACACACATCCATGCCCAAGGCAGGATTCGAACCTGCGGCCGTAGCGATCGCTCGGTTCCAGACTGTAGCACCTAGAACCGCACGGCCACTCCGGCCGGCCCCATCTCGAAAATTAGGTTCCTCCAGGCCTGCAAAAAACCCTTCAACTTCAGCTTTCAGTTATTTGTTTGAAGAGAATCTGCATCCACTGAGGATAATTTTGAGCCGTGGGAAGAAATGAAAGTCTGGTGGAGCGAAACCAGGTGAATAAAATGGGCATGGCATCAATTTTTCTTAGTTAATGTATTTTTGCTATGGTAATGATCTTTGTGTGCAAGTACACATAGTCTTCAGAATGAGATTTTTACTCTGCAGTGGAGTGTGTGCTGATATGAAACTTACTGGCAGATTAAAACTGTGTGCCGGACTGAGACTTGAACTCAGGACCTTTGCCTTTTGCAGGCAGGAGAGCTTCCGTAAAGTTTGGAAGGTAGGAGACAAGATACTGGCAGAAGTAAAGCTGTGAGGACGATGAGTGAGTCATGCTTGGGTAGCCTCGATGGTAGAGCACTTGCCTGCGAAAGGCAAAGGTCCTGAGTTCAAGTCTCGGTCCAGCACACAGTTTTACTCTGCCAGTAAGTTTCACATTGTCTTAATGGAAGGTGACTTGCTTCCTTGCCAAATAGGGTAGTTGGTCCAGGATATTAGCTCAGTATTGTGCCATAATTGTCTGACCAGTGAGAAAATAGTCAATCAGGGGAATCCTTTTGGCATCCCAGAAAACGGACGCCTTGACCTTTCAGGATGACCATAATAACTTTGTTTTCTTTAGTGCTGATGAATCAACTAATGTTTTGTCTCTGGGATATAGTAGTGGATCAGAGTTGCATGTGTGATCACAAACCAGCCCAAAAAAATGTTTTTAGTTGTTCTGAAAATCCATCAAACATTCTGATGTGTTTCTGATGGTTTCTCATATCCAGTTCCACAGTTGGAATGTGGTATGCTCATTCACATGACATCCCTACAGCTTCATAAATTTCTCACACTTTCAGTCAGTGAGCCTCCATGACCGTTTTGTGCACTTTTGCAATAATTTCTGGGATAGTGGCAGGTCTTGGCTGATCACTAAGCAGATCGTCATCTAAGCTGTCCTGACCAAATTTAAACTCATTTGTTTACTAGGCAACAGCTGAATATGAAAGTGCAGAGCCCCCAGTGTTTTCTAAAAATTGGCATGAATTTTCTTATCTTTTATATCTTTCTTTATGAAGTACTTAATCACTGCTTGAATCTTGATTTTTTTTTCTACCAGGAAAGAAAAGAGAGATGTTCACATCACAGATCTCTACCAGAGCACCGATGCATCCTGTATTTACTCTTAAAGGATGACATACTATTACATGGTAATCCATTTGTGCTAATGCTGACTTCAGATAGTGATTCCATGAACTTCTCAAACTGCCCTCATATTTTTAAAACCAGTTTTGATCCTCAATGACCATCTAGCTAAGAAGGAAAACAATAAAGACTCCTTATGCCATACATAACTCCGTGTAAGATGAACTACTTGAGTTCAATCAAACTAATATAGTACATCAAAAAGAACTAAATTTTCAGAAATAAAGCACTGTGACCCAATCAGTGGCAGAGGAGCTATCCCCCTGCCATTGGATCGACCACAGCATTTCACTTTTCAAAAATTTTTTTTTTTTTACACTATAAATTTGACTGTACTTAAGTATTTCCTCTTACATGGAATTATGCAGGACATGTGAAGTCTTTGTTGTTTTCTTTTTTTACCTGCACGAGGGTCAAGGGCTGAAATCAGTTGTAATAAATAACAAATACAATAAGCACTGTGGTATGCATTTCTCAAAATATATTTCTACTGCTAAGTGTCACCTGAAAAATTGTATAATTAAGTTATTGGCTTACCTCTTTACCATGAGCAGTTTGTGCTAATGATTTTTCAATATAAATTCTCTCCACTCTGGAAATGTATTTGTGCTTTGCAGGAGTGTCTGCTCCCAAAATAAAATACAATAGTGACCATGCCACAGCCACTCCACCAAATACATAGAAAATGGAAGGCCAACCCATATTGCTATTTGCTAAGAGGCCAGACGCAGGCATCGCAATCACTGTTCCCAGTTGAGAACCTATGTGAAAAGAATCAGTCAGTTAAATTATATATAATACTATTAAGCTATAACAGTTAAACAGGAGTCATAGGAAAGATTTGGTAGGACACACAATTTAGAATTTGCAGTATTTTCCCCAGCATTCTTTGATGTTAAAGGTTCCCAAATTGTACTTGTCTGGTTAATTTCTATTTATTTATTTATTTACACAGAAGTGCCAAAGAAACTGGTATGGGCATGCATATTGTAGTACAGAGATACGTAAACAGGCAGAATATGGCGCTATGGTCAGCAACACCTATATAAGACAACAGGTGTCTGGCACAGTTGTTAGATCAGTTACTGCTGCCACAATGGCAGGTTATCAAGATTTAAGTGAGTTTGAGTGCGGTGATATAGTTGACGCGTGAGCAACGGGACACAGCATCTCCGAGGTAGTGATGAAGTGAGGATTTTCCAATGTGACCATTACAAAAATGTACCGTGAATACCAGGAATCTTGTAAAACATTAAATCTCTGACATCGCTGCAACTGGAAAAAGATCCTGCAATAATGGGACCAACAACAACTGAAGAGAATCATTCAACGTGACAGAAGTGCAACCCTTCTGCAAATTGCTGTAGATTTCAATGCTGGGCCATCAACAAATGTCCGTGTGTGAACCATTCAATGAAACATCACTGATATGGGCTTTTGGAGCCAAAGGCCCACTCATGTACCCTTGATGAGTGCACGACACAAAGCTATACGCCTCACCTTGGCCCATCAGCACTGACATAGGACTGTTCGTGACTGGAAACATGGTTGGATGAGTCTTGTTTCAAATTGTGTTGAGTTGATGGATGTGTAAGAGTAAGGAGACAATCTCATGAATCCATGGACCATGCATGTCAGCATGGGGGGGGGGGGGGGGGGGGGGGGGTGTTCAAGCTGGTGAAGGCTCTGTAATGGTGTGGGGCGTGTGCAGTTGGAATGATATGAGACACATGATACATACAGATATCACCCTGACAGGTGACACATGTGTAGGCATTCTGTCTGATCACCTGCATCCATTCATGTCCATTGTGCATTCCAACAGACTTGGGAAATTCCAGCAAGACAATGTAACTCCCCACATGCCCAGAATTGCTACAGAGTGGCTCCAGGAACATTTTTCTGAATTTAAACACTTTTGCTGGCCACAAAACTCCCCAGACATGAAAATTATTGAACACATCTGGGATACCATGCAATGTGCTGTTCAGAAGAGATCTCCACCACCTTGTACTCTTACAGATTTATGGACAGCCCTGCAGGATTCATGATGTCAATTCCTTCCAGCACTACGTAAGACATTAGTTGAGTCCATGCCACAGCATGTTGCAGCATTTCTGCATGGTCGCAGGGTCCCTACACACTGTCAGGTAGGATTACCAGGTTCTTTGGCTCTTCAGTGTATTATTAGTCTGCAGGCAGTTTTCAGGCTAAGTAAGACAATGTCCACAACTGCATCCATATATTATTGGTAAACAACAAAAAGCTTATATTATTCTTTCAATGCTTGAATATTATTTGACATACCTGAGATGGTAAAAACACTTAAAGTGATGTATACATACAGGTGAAAAGACATTTTTCAAATAACATGTGAATTTACAGTTAAACATCTCAAGACTCTTCAGAAACACAGGGAAAGAAGCTATTACATTAAACCTAAATTGTAAGATCAGTTGCAGTGTGGCTCAATGGCACAAGGAGTAAGTATCCGACTACATGCTCAAAAATCTGGAGTTCAGTCCTCTGTTAGTCTTGGATTTTTGCTTCCTTCACCTTCGGCAATGTGTTGTTAACGTGTGAAATGCCAAACTGCTCCATGGTTCAGGGTCTATTTAAAACTATATTCCCATATAACTGCCTCAGAAAGTCAAGAGAACAGAAACATACCTAGTAAAGCACAATATCAAACTGACCTTCAGGCCGAAGACAGCTTTAGTTTACTTGCATGCAGGATGCTGTGATTTTCTTATTCTAACATTATAATCAGGCGTTTCATTTTAGCAATAGTACATCATCTCAGTCAGTCTCTCTCTCTCTCTCTCTCTCTCTCTCTCTCTCTCTCTCTCTCTCTCTCTCTCTCTCTCTCTCTCTGTCTGTCTCTCTTTCTCTTTTATTAGACTGCAACTGTCTAATGCCATATTGTGGTCTGTTAAGGAAAGTTAGTTCACTATTTAGAAATCTATTCAGTTATTTTTGTATTTCGTTCAGTTTGTTACATATTTATTTATTCTTTCAGGGGTCACAATCAGAATGATATATGATTTGTCATCATAAGACAATGAAAATAAATATCTCCGATATACATACACACAAAATAAACATGTATGTTTATGAAATACAACAGGTTGTCAACAGTGGTCTTGCTGAAAGAATCAATCTGGCATTTGTTAAAAATGTTTTAGGAAGTCCGCAAAAAGTCTAAATCAGGATGGCAGGATAGAGAGAACTCCATGCTCCCAAATATGAAGTCAGTGTCTTAACAATTGCACTGCCTCATTTGGTTGGTCTCTGTCACACAGTGTTTTCTTGGTCACATAATTTATGCAAAATATCATATAATAAAGTGTAAACCCTGAAAGAAAATCCTCAGATGTGTCAGGCTTAGCAGGCCAGCAGATGAGAAAAAAGTTGTTATTGCTTTCAGTAAAAGAATGAGCCTCAGATTAAAAATACGTAATGTAGACAGCACTTCTTATACCACTGGAATGAATGATGGCTCTTCACAGCCTGAAGAAAAACCAAGGAAAGCAAGAAGATACACTAAACAAGAACAGGAAACTAGAACCCAACAAAAAAACAAAAATAAGTTGAGAGTGGGAACATTAAATGTAATAACCTTTACAGGAAAGACTGTAGAGATTGTAGACATGATGGAGATGAGAAAGATTCATATCCTTGGATTGAGTGAGACCAAGTGGAAGGGAAAAAACTCTAAATTGCTGAGAGGTGGGTACAAATTATACTGGCAGGGGCACAATAAAGAGGTAAAAAATGGAATGGGGTTTGTGTTTCACAAAGGCATTGACCCAGTTACAGATATTGTAAGTGAAACGATAATTAGAACAAGACTGAACTTGGGAAAGAATAGTTTTACTCTACTCCAAGTGTATGCACCTCAGCAAGGGTGCAGTGAGGAAGAAAAAATGAAATTCCTTGAAGATCCGGAAGACCAAGTAAGAGAAGATATCATTATGGTAATTGGGGATCTGAGCGCTCTGATTGGCATGGTTAGAGATGGATACAAGGAAGTGATGGGCCCTTTTGGATACGGATGATGAAATGTTGCGGGTGAAGAAATTTTAAATCTGTGCATAAAGAATCATCTTTCAGTGAAGAATACATTCTTCAAGAAACAAGATAGCCATAAGATTACTAGAGATGGCTGGGATGGCAAATCTAAGACAGTTATAGACTATATATTAACAGACAAATTAATTGGAGGAAAAGTAAGGGACACTAAAGTCATACCAAGTGAGCACTTGGATAGTGACCACAGGTTACTAGTAGCTGATCTAAATTATAAGATCAAAAGTTTGAACGCTGTACAAAGAATGCCAAAAATTAGGGAGTGGAAGTTGAAAGAAGAAGAAAATAATAAAAGTTTCCAAAATATAGTAGCACAAAAATGGTCAAAAAATGAAAGGGTAGTGCAAAGGAAGAGTGGAACCTATTTAAAACATCAATAATTAATGGTGCTGTGCAGATATGCGGCAAAACAAAGGGTAAAGTGAAAGTTAAAGAAACCAGTTGGTGGAACGACAGAGTAAAGAACACAATTAAAAAACATAATACGGCAAAGAGAAACATGGAGTTTGAAAAAAGAAATCAGAACCAGGGGCTGGTGCCAAAAGATGAACACAAGCTGGCAACACTGGAGAAGGAATACCAACTAAAGAAACTCCAAGAAAAAAGAAAATTGTGAAAGATGAAAAGGAGAAGAGTTCAGAAATATTCACCCAGAAACTAGAGCAGGATAGCAAAGGGAACCAAAAACTGCTATATGGGTTATTGAAAAGTAAAAGATCTGATAGAGAAGACATAAAAGCGATTGAAACAGAGTATGGGGATATTATCAGGGACAGGGAAGGTATCAGAGAAGAGATGAAGAATTATTTTGAAATCTTACTGAATTGGGAAGGTGCACAAAAAAGTGACACCAAAGTCATTGAATTAGAGGAGGAGTGGGATCCAATCTCTTTGTTGTTGTTGTTGTTGTGGTGTTCAGTCCTGAAACTGGTTTGATGCAGATCTCCATGCTACTGTATGCTGTGCAAGCTGCTTCATCTCCCAGTACTTACTGCAACCTACATCCTTCTGAATCTGCTTAGTGTATTCATCTCTTGGTCTCCCTCTACGATTTTTACCCTCCACACTGCCCTCCAATGCTAAATTTGTGATCCCTTGATGCCTCAGAACATGCCCTACCAACCGGTCTCTTCTTCTAGTCAGGTTGTGCCACAAACTCCTCTTCTCCCCTATTCTATTCAATACCTCCTCATTTGTTGCGAAACTGAGAATTTCCTGAAACAGATGAAAAGGGGAAAGCAGCTGGAGTAGATGAGCTGACAGCAGATGTGATTAAAACCGCAGGAATCCGTAGAGTGCAATGGTTACACCAGATGCTGGGGGTGATATGGAAAGAAAACAAAGTGCCAGATGAATGGAAAAAAGAATTATAATACCATTGTTCAAGAAAGGTGACAGATGGAAATGCACCAACTATCGAGGAACCACACTGTTATCACACTGCCTTAAGATAATGGAAAAGGTCATAGAAAAAAGATTGTGGAAAATTCTAGAACACCAATTAGAGGACAACAGCATGGGTTCAAAACTAATAGGGGAACAATAGATCTCATTTTCTCCCTCGTCGCGTGGGGTAGCCTTGCAGTCTTAGGCGCCTTGCCACGGTTCGAGCAGCTGCCTCCGTCGGAGATTCGAGTCCTCCCTTGGGCATGGCTGTTTGTGTTGTCCTTAGCACAAGTTAGTTTAAGTTAGATTAAGTAGTGTATAAGCCTAGAGACCGATGACCTCAGCAGTTTGGTCCCATAGAACTTACCACAAATTTCCAATTTTCTCCCTCTGTCAGTTAATGAAGAAGTATTGGGAAAAAGGAAAGGACTTGATAGCAGTATTCATGGATTTGGAAAAAGCACATGATAGTGTACCAAGGGATAAAATATGGAAATGCTTGAGAAAACATAATGTTCCTTATTAATTAATGAAAGAAGTCCAGATGCTGTACGATGGTTGTGAGAGCAGTGTACAAGTAGGACATGGAAGATGATTTAAGACAAAGAGAGGTGTTCAGCAAGGCAGTTCACTCTCCCTTTTATTCTTCATTACACTTATGGACACAATCATGAAAGAAATCAAGGAAGAAGAAAATGAAGATCTCAGTGCTTTTGTTTTTGCTGATGACATTGTCATTTGGGCACAGACAGAAATGGAGGTTCGGAGGAGACTAGATTACTGGAACACAAAATTAAAAAAAAAATCAAGTTAACTGTGAATAGGAACAAGACAGTGGCAGTGGATATGAGCAGGACACCTATACCTTGTAACATCATACTGGAGGGGGAGAAGGTTGAATGTGTGAAAAGCTTTAATTATCTGGGTAGCATCATATCATGTGATGGAAGTTCCAAACTAGAAATTTTAAACAGAATAACAAAAGGATCCTAGCTTTTTCCACCAAGTAAGAAATCTAATCTGGGAAAAGGAAGTCCCTCTAAGAGCCAAATAGACCATGTATAAAACTTATCTCCTGTCAATCGTGATGTATAGTCTAGAGGACTGTGACATAAATAAGAGAGCAGAGAGTCAAATACAAGCATGTGAAATGAAGTTCCTTAGGTCAGCTCTACAAAAAACTAGGAGAGACAGAGCCAGGAATAATTATGTAAGGAGACACCTGCAGGTGACATTGTCTACAGAGGAGAGGATGAGTGCTTTGAGATTGAAGTGGTTTGATCATGTGAAGCGAATGCACACGACTCAAACTCCATGCCAGTATTTGGAGATGGAGGTACCAGGAAGAAGACCAATTAGGCAGCCTAGAAAGGGATGGATAGACCAGGTTAAGGAAGATCTCAAGAGGAGAGGAGTAACATGGGTTATAGTGGAGAAGGAAAAGCTATACCAGGACAGAAACCAATGGAGGCTTATCGTTCACCAAGTTCCTATCTGGCTCACTGGAAGGAAATCCTGATGATGATGATGATTATGTCGTTAACAATTTCACTGCCTCATTTGGTTGGTCTCTGTCACACAGTGTTTTCTCAGTCACATAATTTATGCCAAATGTCATATCATCATTCATTTCTCCATGTCTTCTCTTCAGTTCATCTGGAATAATGAGTCAGCATGCAACGGTTGCTTCATCAGGAAAGAGGGAAGGAGAGGGAAAGACGAAAGGATGTGGGTTTTAAGGGAGAGGGTAAGGAGTCATTCCAATCCCAGGAGCAGAAAGAATTACCTTAGGGGGGAAAAGGGACAGGTATACACTCGCACACACACACATATCCATCCGCACATACACAGACACAAGCAGACATTTGTAAAGGCAAAGCCACTCCTGCATCTGTGCAGCACGCTGATGCCCATGCTGAGGCAGCACCTGGACCTAGTGCTGCCTGCCGTGCCAGAATGAAACCTCTGCGGTTCTTTGACCACACCACGTATGCACATTCACCAGTCTCCCCCAGGCAACCCAGCTCCAATTTGCAGATGCCCTCTGATGCCATCGCCTCTCAGGTCGAGCCAGCACTTGCCTGCAGCGCTGCCTGCTGCACTGCATCCTAACCACCTTAGCTTGCTGACCATGCCACGCCACTACCTTGGTCAGGCAACTCAGATCCAGACACAGCTGACATTGGACGTCATTTTTTTTGCTTGGCACACCACCTTCCATGCAGCCTGTGCTGACACACTCTCAATCAGTCACTCCACCCCGCATGATGGTTTTGTCTTCTCAGCCATCAACACATTAACACTACACCCAGTCCTCTCGTTAGTCAGTGCTCCAGAGGTCTACCCCCTGACTACATCCACTTGGCGAAGGCAGGAGTGGATGAGTATTTACAAGCTGGCATCATTTACCCATCATACAGCAGCTGGGCCTCACCCATCTGCCTCATCCCTAAGAAGGACAGTTTGTGAGGACTATCATGCCCTCAGTGCTCATACAGTCAGGGACAATTACCCAATCCCTAACATTCATGACTTCACAAACTATCTTGCTGATGCTAAAGTGTTCAGTGTAATTGACTGTAAGAAGGTGTATCTGCAGATACTGATGTACAAAGATGACTTTCACACAACTGCCATAATCACACCTTTTGGATTGTTTGGTTCCTTTTTATGCCTAAAAAACACTGCACAAACCTTGAAATGCTTTATAGACAGCCCACTTTTCAAATTTTCATTTTGTTACACGTATCTGAACGATATTCTCATTTTTTCGCCAGGCATGGACTCACACTTCACCCACCTCAGACTAGTTCTTTGTGCTCTCAAAGTCAATGGTGTAGTGGTCAACACTGACAAATGTCAACTGTGGCACAAGTCACCTTTTTGGGCCATGCCGTTTTCTCAGGATAGTCAATTTCTATCACCATCACTCCCCTGTCCATCACTGCTGACAATAGCAATTTAGCGACAGCAGCTGTCCTTTAGCAAGAAATCAACAGCTCCAATCAACCCTTGCACTTCTTCTCCCATAAGCTGTTTAATGCAAAGCACACCCCATGTTCAGCTTGCAACCAGGAGCTACTGCCCGTTTGTGAGGCGGTGTGGTATTTCACAGACAATATCAAAGGATGTCCCCTTGTCATTCACATCGGGCACCAGTCCCTAGCCAGTGCTACCAATAGCCTGTGCCTCCGCCATTACCATCTCGCAATTTACTATGGACATCCGTGTCACGTGAAATGCGCAGACAACTTAGTCACTGACTGCTTGCCATGCGTTGGTGCCATCTTGTCCAAGATCAACTTCAACAAGCTCTTGAAGCTCAGCAGGACAAGCCTGAGCTACAGGACCTCTTAAACAATGCCTCCACCACCTTCATCATTTAGCCTAAGTTTATTCCCTGTTCAACCTACCCTATCCTCTGCAACATATACCTGAGATGCACACACCCACTTGTCCCACAACATTTCTGCAGAATTATTTTCAACCTGTTTCACAACCTCGCCCATCCCAGTGTCAAACCTATTACTTGCCTTTTAACTTTTATATACTTTTTTTTTAATACTTTGGCCGCCTGTTAGCGAGACTGCAAGTAGTGGACGAGGGCCTGTGAACTGTGCCAGTGATGTAAAACCACATGGCACACTTAGCCCCTGATAGGCACCTTCCAGATACTGAAGGGACATTTCCAATGCATTCGTGTGGACCTGTGGATCTGGTCAGTGCCCTTCCCCCATCCAGCAACTACCACTACCTCCTCTCCACTGACCGGGTAACATGCTGGGTAGAGGCGACCCCCATCCAAGACATCACTGGTGAAATGGATGCCATTGAGTTTCAGCTGCCCCCTGCCTCCATAACCACAGACCAAGGTATGCAATTTGAGTCCTCACTGTTTGCCAAGCACTGTAAACAATGCAATATTAACCACTGCCTACCATCCTCAAGCTAATGTGCTTGTCAAGAAGTGGTATTGCAGCCTAAAGGCTCCTCTTATGTGCCACAAGGGCTGACTGGACTGATTCACTCCCATGGACACTGCTGGGTCCCACATGGCACATAAACAAGACCTCAGTGCCTCACTAGCCAGGTTTTATATGGGGAGACACCATCCCTCCCCAGTGATTTCATCTCTTCTAACCACCCCCATATGCCAACCCTGCTTCCCATCTTGATTGACAGTGTGTGGTGTCACATTGCCAAACTTCACGTTCCCCCCTCCTCCCTACTATAATTTTCACCTCCAAAGGCCTTCCCACACATGACCATGCCATTCTGCATGATAATACTGTCCACACTGCACTCCAGCCCCAATGTGGCCCCAACACCTATGACATTATGCTTAATGGCAAGCTAGTCAAGTGCTCCAGCAACTGACTGAAACCTGCCCCCTGTGTCTGCGTCCTCTCCTTTCCAGATGCTACTCAGTTTCTGCTGCTCCTACCTGGAGGATCTTAGCCTCACGATTACAGGCAAGGAGCTGGTAGTCACAGGGATCCATGAAGACTGCATGAGATAACTGGAGTCCCAGGTACACTATTTCTGAGAAGTTCTCACCTCACTTGATAACGTCAGTGCTGCAACTGTGCACATGCAGTTCACTGATGATGGCCACCTGGCCATCTCCACTACTTGCCTGCCCCTCCAGGCAGGGAGTTCCTCACAGACCCACCAAATACACAAGTACTGGAGGGAGACATTTTCCTCATCTCTCCCTCTCATGCTCACCCGCGTAAGCCATGCTATCCGTGCACCCCCTCCCCCCCCCCCCCGCCCCCCCCCCCCCCACATTTCCATGTCAATCATCTCTATACCCTGCTCCAGACCACACTAGCCTGCACTACAGCACTACAGACTCCTGGTCATTGCTTCCACACCGTGCTCTGTGGGAACTTTAGCATCTCTTGCCAGAGAAAGTGACTCACAGTCTTATCTCTGATTGTTGATGGAAGCAGTGGAGTTTTCTCTGTGACTCAAGTGTGTTATGTTGTGTCTCCTTGTATGTACTGAGTTTCTATAAAATAATGTGTGCTGTGTACTCCATACCACTGTGCTATCTATAATTCACTATCACTATGTACGGAGTTCCACACACTGTGAGATTTACCCACTTTCACAACAATTTCTGAGTTACAGTGTTGTCTAGTGATAGGAAAGAGCTGTACTGGTATGGTTACTTACTAATGTGATTAATGTTTTAAAAATTAATCATGGTCAAGCTGTTGGGGTGATTAAAATTACTAAGTTGGAAAATAAGCTTACAAATCCATACTGCAGACAGACACACAATCCAGAATGTCAGTGTGATTATTTTTGGGGGCTTGGCAACAAGTGAATTAATAAAACAACAAATATGACCCTATATACTAGCATCCTTATATTAGAACCTTCACTTTCCAAGTCATGATGATACAAGTACTGAACAGTGTGGAACAGTAAAGGGCAGGATGCTGTGGATGGCAAGAGTCAAAGCACACTCATAATCATTATTATCAGCCATAGATCACCCATTGCCAAGTAAAGCCCCTCTGCAGACCACTCCAGGCCCTATGACCTTGAGCTATGGTAATGCTGCAAGCCATAGGTTTTTATATGTATAAATTAATAAGAGAGAGCAAAGGCTGAGCTGAGTGACATCTAGCTGACATACATGGTGGCTGTATAAAGTGAGACATATGCTGGAAGGAAGGCTGGGACAGCTGAGCCACAGATGGCTGTCCAACTGCTTACAGGAAATCCCGCATTGTTAAACACACCATATGGACGATCGCTGGCAGGCAGCATGCTCACAGGATGAGTTTATGAGCGTATCTAACACTAAATTATATATTCACAAAAAAGAAAAACAAAAAATCACAATAGAATGACAATCCCAATAAAGATCTCACTACTTATGTACCACACTGAATTTAGTAATGTTGTTGAGATTATATATGTTGTTTATGAAAAGAAATGTTCATGACTGCATTCTTTCTACAATCGAATGACATGTCATACAAAGGAGAATGAAGATAGCTATAGAAAGAGACTATGTGACATACTGTTACTCTAAAAGAGGAATTAGTTATAAACAAAAATATCCCACTACAATGGTTGTGTGCCAAAACAGGAAGTCCATCACAATTATAAAACAACTTAGCCTCTGAATAAATAGTTTATATTATTGTCATTTATTAGTATAATGCAATTGTGCAGAGGTGTGTTGTTACTTGTTGTGAGTTATCATGAACAACTGTATTGATATTTATATGTGACTGTTACTCAACCGACTGTACGAACTAGATAAATGTGGGGAATTAAATGACATTAGCGAGTTAGAGTACTGGACCGAGACATTGCACAAGTAAAACATTACCTGTGTAGAAACTGATTGTTTGCTTGGGCTGCTGTAATATTCATGTTTAATTATTTTGAATGCTAGTTTCAGTATGATCACCAATTGAGAGAATGTTTGTTGAATGTAATAAAACTTAGTTGAGTCAAAACTTGTATCAGGATACATCATTGTCCACATGGATCATTCCCAAATTCTCATTTGATGTTCCATATTGTGCTGTAAATTGCTCGTTGACTGTTCAGGAGGCTGGATTGTTGTTATTGAATTTATATTTGGCTCATACAAGTGTGACTGCCCACTAGTCCAAAAGTTGCGCTACTGAATGTAGTAAATGGTTGTGTGCCTGCCCACTGGTAGTTGTACAAGAGACATAGCTATTGGTTGCTCTCACCATAGTGTCATCAGCTGTAGAATGTAATGCTGCACTGCATTACTTTAGCCAAAGTGCATGTACCAGTAGTGCTGTGTAGTTAACATATAGGTGAATATAAACAATGTTTTCTGAAGTAATTTGTGTCCCAGGAGTAATCATTCAGAATCAACTAACTCTACACAAGATTCCTGCAATGCTATGAGTGAATACTAAAGCTGTACCACCTGATGATGCATCATTATGTCAACTGAAACTGGTAATGAGAAATAAGAATTCTACCAACACAAAAAGTGACTGTTTGCAGTCATTACTCAAAACCTCAGTTCATTACAGTTACAGTGTTCACCCTGCATAATGGATGAAAGACCTACCATTCTTACTGCCACTTTTAATGGTTTTTTATTTCCTCAACTGAAGTTTTCTATATTTGTTTCCATTTACTTTTCATTTTTATCCACACTTTATGGTTAAACCGTCTAGAACTGTTCATGCTAATAGCATTAATCATGCAGTAACTGACACATTTATTGCAATACTGCTAAATCTGTTCCATATATGAAACTCAGTTTTTACTTTCAAGCGGTTCGGACTATTATGTTTTGCTACAACCTATGTCTAGACCAATACTCTATGGAACACTATGAAATGTGCACAGGAGAGTATTTCCCACTTATCACATATTAAGATGTTTTTCTTTCCATTTGCATATGGAATGTGGGAAGAATGGCTGCTTTGCTGCCACTGGGCAAACTAATAGTTTTAATCTCGTCATCAAGGTTCTTGCAGGAATTATGTGTAAGGGGCTGTAGCACAAGTGCTGCCTACATGACATCTCATGGGAAAAAACCTTTGGTAACAACCCACAGACTGAAAGCCTGGCACAGCTGACTGAAGTAGGCAGTTTAAAACACAAAAGTAATCTTCTGAGATATCACTTTATTCCTGACTTTTCCATGAACTCTCCTGCATAGACATGATGTTTAAATGTAAGTATTTGATGACTTCAACAAATGCTAACTGTCTTAGACAGCTTGTAATACATTACATGATCACATTCTTTAATAAAATACCTGATACTGGGTGTATTTTTTGTATTTACATCATTTTTCTCACAGAATATGTTTCATTGAGCTACAGTGAGCTGTAGTTAAATGTGCTCATAACATTTTATATTTATTTTCTGTTGATTTCAGGTTAGTTTTCATAACACATTGTGTTTCAGTAATAGGTGGTTGTCAATAGAAGAAATGCATTGTTTCAATAGCCTTTCATTTAATTTTTTTATTTTAAATTTCTGCAATATATGCAGAAATGTAAACAATGATGTAAAATTACTGTGAAAATACTAGTACTAAATTTTTAATGGATTTGTATGGAATATTAGAAGTGTAGCTTCACAAACATTTATATAATTCGTTAGCTATTTTTGGATATTGTTTTTCCAAATATTAAGATTGAAATTAACTCACACAAAAATCTTTCAGTAGTGAAAGGGGACTGGTCAGTTGGCCTCTTCAGTTTGACACCAGTGTCTGTGTTCAGTTACCCAGACTTTCATTAATAAGGTCAGCTTCCATATATCAATTTTATTTATGGAAGTAGAAACAATTTTTTTCACTAAAACAAATCATGCATTGTCCCAGTCCAATAAAATATTACTAAGATGAGAAGAGAAATGGAGTGCAAATTTTAATTTGATCTGTCATTAATTTGTTCATACAGACTTTTCTGTCATCTTTGTCCCAACAACAAATGAAAAATATTTACCAGCATATACAATTGTTGCCGAGCGACCATTCTCATCTGGTGGAACCCACCTAGCCAGCAGTGCGTGGACAGATGGGTAGATGCATCCCTGTAATTGGAGAAAAGAAACTAGAGAATTTCCATAATTATATTTCATAATTTTCATCAATAAATAAAGACAAAACAACACTGTTACATGTTTTCCTGTAAAACTGTTATACTTACAGAGCTTGAATATCTACATTGATATAGACTTTGTGAGGTTTCAGAAATTCCAGAAACAGATGCAGCTAACAGGACATATTTATTACTGAAAATTATGCAGACTTCATTTTATATTGATCATACTTCACCCAAATCATTTAAGACACTTCCTAATAATAGTTTCTTGCTTGTGAACGTATCTATAAGAAATGAAAAGTAAGAAGTAGAATAGCTTTCTTCACAGAGATGCTAATAAGCCTGTTGCAGACACATAAAATATTTTGCAATAAGATCTGAACTTTCTGAAATTTAGATTGTAACATCTAGATATCAATTGAAAGGCAATCTTTATTTAACATTTCAACTCATAAAACGATTTCAGTTTCGATAATGTAAAACATTTAAGAAATTTGTACCTCTGTGCATGTCTTCTGCTTTTGTGGAAGTATGAGGCCTGGTTAAGGTGCTTCCACTGTAAGAGGCAGGCATTCACCGCACAGTGCTGTTCTCCCCATAAAGGTCTATACTGGAGCCAGGCTTACTTTCCCTCCCGCTTTTTCATTTTATTTCATTTTTCTCCTCACTTTTGCAACTAATTTAGGGACATTATATAGCATAAATTAAACACACTGCAGACCGTACATAGAAACAATGGAAACAAATCAAAACTGTTATGTTATGGGCCACAAGCGTTGTCTGCAATTATTGTCTGTTACAGTTAGCACTTGAGGTAGCAGAACAATGTGACAACTGTGAACAGAACGAAAGGTGTGAACAAGCCCATTGTCTGATTGATGATTGCTATGGTAGCTGTCCTGTAAACAACTAGCCATCAATGACTTCGTTATTCTGATTCTGATATAATTGTGCAGAATGCGATCACATAAAACAGAATGTTACATAAAACTGAAGTCATACTCCAAGCTTCCTGCTGATTACCACCTTGCAAATCTGGACATCTGAAAATACTTCATGAAGTTTATAAAACGATTGTTTTAAATGGGTTGTTGCAAAAAGACCAAACTGTCACACTGTAACCCAGCCCAGACCTCAGGCTACATTGCAGGTCTGTCTATAACCACATCCACTTTTCTCCAACCCTCCATTTGTGTCACTAGTTCGTGCATATTCAAGCGTTTGCTGTTCCTAACTTTCCTTCGGTCTAGACAAATATACAAGTTTTAGCCCAACTCTAATGTAATGAATTAAAGTAAAACAAGGACCGCAAAAATATTACTAGGTGAGCTAGACTGTCACTAATCTTAATTGATATGATAAGCTGTTAGACTCTGGGGGTATTCTGATTATCCATTTTGCTAAAGCGACCTACATTTTTTTTACAGACCAATATCCCTGATTTCGATCTGCAGCAGAATCTTTGAACATATTCTCAGTTCGAATATAATAAACTTTCTTCTGACTGAGAAGCTTAGTCAATGAAGCAGCGTGGTTTTAGAAAGCATTGCTCTGCGAAACTCAGCTTGCCCTTTTCTCACATGATATACTATGAACAATGAATGATGGGAAACAGCCAGATTTCATATTTCTAGACTTCAGGAAGGCATTTAACACGGTGTCCCATTGCAGGCTGTTAACGAAGGTACAGCCGGCCGAAGTGGCCGTGCGGTTCTAGGCGCTGCAGTCTGGAGCCGCGAGACCGCTACGGTCGCAGGTTCGAATCCTGCCTCGGGCATGGATGTGCGTGATATCCTTAGGTTGGTTAGGTTTAACTAGTTCTAAGTTCTAGGGGACTAATGACCTCAGAAGTTGAGTCCCAAAGTGCTCAGAGCCATTGTTGAACGAAGGTACAAGCATATATAAGATCAAAGATATGTGAGTGGCTCGAAGACTTCTTAAGTAATAGAACTCAATATGTTGTCCTCAACAGCGAGTGTTCATCAGAGACAAGTGTATCGTTAGGAGTGCCCCAAGGAAGTATGGTAGGACCACTGTTGTTCTCTATATACATAAATGATTTGGCGGATAGGGTGGGTAGCAATACGTGGTAGTTTGCTGATGATGCAGTGGTGTACGGTAAGGTGTTGAAGTTGAGCAGGAAGATACAAGACGAATTAGACAAAATTTCCAGTTGGTGTGATGAATGTCAGTTAGCTCTAAATGTGGAAAAATGGGGATGAGTACTAGTGTCCTGCTTGACACAGTCACGTCGTTTAAATATCAGGGCGTAGCATTGGAAAGCGATATGAAATGAAACGAGCGTGTGAGAACTGTGGTAGGGAAGGCGAATGGTAGACCTCGGTTTACTGGGAGAATTTTAGGAAAGAGTGGTTCACCTGTCAGAGAGACTGCGTATAGGACGTTGGTGGGACCTATTCTTGAGTACTGCTCGAGTGTTTGTGATCCGTATCAGGTCGGATTGAAGGAAGACATCGAAGAAATTCAGAGGCGGACTGCTAGATTTGTTACTTGTAGGCTCGAACAACAAGCGTTACAGAGATGCTTTGGGAAGTTAAATGGCAATCCCTGGAGGGAAGACGGCGATCTTTTCGAGCAACATTATTGAGAAAATTTAGAGAACCGGCATTTGAAGCTGACCGCCAAACGACTCTACTACCGCCAACGTACATTGTGCTTAAGGACAACTAAGATAAGATACGAGAAATTAGAGCGTATACGAAGGCATATAGATAGTTGTTTTTCCCTCCCTCTATTTGCGAATGGAACAGGAAAGGAAATGCCTATTAGTGGTACATGCAACCCTCCGCCACGCACCGTAAGGCGGCTTGCGGAGAGATGTAGATATAGACGTAGATCTTTCGGTACCAGAGTATATCAATACGCGATTTTTAAATGGGCATTTTTAACTTCGTAAATCAAGTTATCTCTTATCAGTGGTATTAAAGGGAAATTTGCAATAATGCACAGCAGATTGGAGTGGAACTGAACATGTAAATAATACTCTCATACAAACTTTTATTCATCAAGTGTGGTGTAATAAAACAGGTCACTGACAAACTAGCAGACTTTAGTCGAGAGATCCGCTTAGCAGTTTTTGGACTGGAAAAGGTCTTTGATAAAGCCAATGGGGAAAATGGTGGAGCATAATGACCAAAAGAGGGTGCGGCACCCATTCTACTTAATAAATGCTTTACGAAACCTATACGAAAACTTAGCAATGATGTTAGATATAAATAGAGAGCGGGGTAGGTCAGGGATGTGCATTTGCCCTATGCTTTTTAATATACGTGTACAGGATGTTTCAAAAGTGATGGTCAATAATTCACACATGGAAAGTACAGGCCAAAAATAGCTAAAAAGCTCCAATAAACATGGGTTCGCAAACCAACCGTTGCCGAGGTATCACATTAATTCGAGTTGGGAACCAATTGATAAAGCCCTGGATACCGCGGTATCTGCGTTGGTATCTCACGATTTGGGATCGATTATCTGTTTGTTCATTCATGCGCCAACTACACTTCCCCTTGCACCGTCGTGCACTGTGCCGTTACGACCTCACAAGCAGTTACGAACGTGGACAGAGATTACACCAATGAAGAGAACGCTGACATGCACTTCACGTATGACAAAGCGAATGGCAGTGCCCTTGAGGCTGTGCGATTGTATGAAGAAGCTTTTCCTCTTCGCAGGCTGCCTGACAAGCGTATATTTAGCGGGGTACATCAGCGCCCTAGAGAAACCGGGAGATTCGCACACCATGTACGAGAAGATCGATCCAGATCCATAACATCCGATGTTGAGGACAGGATGTTAGGCATTGTACACGAAAGTCTGAGTACTTTAACAAAGAGGATCGCTACCCAAGAATGTGTCCTGAGTCATAGCAGTGTGTGGCGGATTTTACATCGGCAAGTACTCTATCCATATCATCTCCAGCGAGTACAAGCCCTCAACAATGCGGACTTCCCTCCTAGAGAGAATTTGTCAATGAGTGCAACAAGAGTGTACGCTGAATACTCTGTTTGTAAGCAGTATTCTGTTCACGGATGCGGCTGAATTTACCCGTGACAGTATTTGTAACTACATCTACATCTACATTTATAATCCGCAAGCCACCCAACGGTGTGTGGCGGAGGGCACTTTACGTGCCACTGTCATTACCTCCCTTTCCTGTTCCAGTCGCGTATGGTTCGCGGGAAGAACGACTGCCGGAAAGCCTCCGTGCGCGCTCGAATCTCTAATTTTACATTCGTGATCTCCTCGGGAGGTATAAGTAGGGGGAAGCAATATATTCGACATCTCATCCAGAAACGCACCCTTTCGAAACTTGGACAGCAAGCTACACCGCGATGCAGAGCGCCTCTCTTGAAGAGTCTGCCACTTGAGTTTGCTAAACATCTCCGTAACGCTATCACGCTTGCCAAATAACCCTGTGACGAAACGCGCCGCTCTTCTTTGGATTTTCTCTATCTCCTCTGTCAACCCGACCTGGTACGGATCCCACACTGATGAGCAATACTCAAGTAGAGGCCGAACGAGTGTTTTGTGAGCCACCTCGTTTGCTGATGGACTACATTTTCTAAGGACTCTTCCAATGAATCTCAACCTGGTACCCGCCTTACCAACAATTAATTTTATATGATCATCGCACTTCAAATCGTTCCGTACGCATACTCCCAGATATTTTACAGAAGTAACTGCTACCACTGTTTGTTCCGCTATCATATAGTCATACAATAAACTACTGTAACTGTCACATTTGGTCCGATGTAAATCGTAACGCAACACACGTGATCACGACATCAGCAGCGTTATTTTTTGAACTTCTGAGCAGCACTGCTCGAAGGCCGCATAATTGGACCACACTTCCTACCACAGAGACTAACCGGGCAGCAGTACATGCTGTTTTGCGAACTGTACTTCCAACTGGTCCACAGCTCATGGTCTCCCGGTAGCATTCTCGCTTCCCGTGCATGGGGTCCCGGGTTCGATTCCCAGCGGGGTCAGGGATTTTTCCCCGCCTCGAGATGTCTGGGTGTTTTTGTGTCGTCTTCATCATCATCATTCATCCCCATTACGGTCGGAGGAAGGCAATGGCAGACCACCTCCGCTAGGACCTTGCCTAGTCAGCAGTGCGGGTCTCCCACATTGTTCCCTATGCTCCTCAGAGTATGGAACCTCATCATCATCACTTCCAAATGTACATGATGATGTCTCACTGAACCAACGCCTGAACATGCGGTTCATGTATGATGGTGGTTCAGCACATTTTCATTTACGAGTGCGCTGGTTTCTAACTCGAACGTATGGTCAACATTGGATAGGCAGAGGAGGGCCTACGGATTTAAATACCATGGATTTCTGTGTATAGGGTTACGACAAAATCCTGGTCTATGCTACCGAGATCAATTCTCTTGAGGAATTACGCTTGCGGATTGAAGCAGCCTTCCATCATTTAAAGAATTCTCCAGGACTGCGTGAGAGGATTCGCAACTCATTTCAGAGACGAATTCAGTGTGGTATTCAAACGCATGGACAATATTTACAAGGCCTACTTTAACGTTTAGAGATGCCCTACGGTCCTAGACACTGATGAACTGTAACAGAAATTCGTTGCATCTCGACAACGGTTGATCTGTGGAGACATGTTTATTGAAGCTTTTTGGCTACTTGTGTCCTGTACTTTCCATGTGTGAATTATTGATCATCACTTCTGAAACACCCTGTACACACACACGGGCGAGCGTAAGCGAATGGAAAAATAGATTTCGTACAGGTATTGGAACAGACGTAGAGACTGGTCTGAATTATGTTTTATAATCCGACAATGTCGCAATTTTAACAGAGACCCAAACAAGCGCAGGCTACTACAGTTTCTGATCCGGGCTCAGCGCAGGGCCTTACCTGGCAGAGCCCCTGCACGAGCCGCGAGGCGCAGACGAGCTGCCAGCCGCCGATGTCGGCCGCTAGGGGCGTGAGCGCCGTGAAGAAGCCGGTGAGGCAGATGGAGCCCGCGATGAAACGCTTCCCGCCGAAGCGCTCGGCCAGCTGGCCGCCCGGCACCTGCGTCACCACGTAGCCCCAGAAGAACGAGCTCAGGACCGCGCTCGTCTCGGACGTCGTCCAACCGAAATCCTGCAACACAAACGCGCGACCAGCCCCTTAAAGCCAGTGCTGCCTGATCCGAAGGCTTAAAAAACTAAACAGAAACATATGAAACTTCATGGTCCAAAGTCACAGGAAGGATTGTCCAGATGACGATATGCTGTAGGACCTCTGAAGTTCGCACTTAGAAGGGTAGGAACAAAATTTGAACAGTCTGTTACAGGGGGGTGTGTACTGAACATGGCGGCATGTAGCGAGTTAAGTGATTTTTAATGTAGGATAATGCTCGAGGCAAGTTGCATAGGCTATAGCATATCAGAGACTGCACGAGAAATCAGGTTTCCAGAGACAACAGTATCTCGGGTGGATCTTCAGTATTGCAGAGGCCATGTTTCCACACATGTAAACCATCACACTGGAGACCACGAGTGTTCAGTGAATGGATATCATGTAACCTCTGCAGTGCCACACATGGCAATTCAATGCTCTACTTGCTGCCAATTTGATTTTGGAACGCCAGGAATCCTTTAAGATAATGGATGGACAAATACACTGCCCAGTCACATCAATGTGACAACCTATCAAACGCCTGAGTAACCACCTTTTGAAATGCGGACTACTGCGAGATATGCAGGAGGAGAGTCATTAAGATTCTGGAAGGTACTGACAGGAATCAAGAGCCATGCCGATTCCAGTACCATAGTCAATTGTGCCATGTTTCTCGGTTGAGGAACCAGGGCACGAGCAGCAAGATCAAGGTGGTCCCATAGATTCTCAAATGGGTTTAAATCCAGGGAGTTCAGTGACCAGAGGAGTATGGATAACCCAATCATGGTACTCTTCAAACCATACACATATACTGATCAAACTGTCTGACACATGACATTTTCCTGGTGGTAGATGCAATCTAGCTAAGCAGCCGGCCTCAGTGGCCTTGCGGTTCTAGGCGGTTCAGTCTGGAACCGCACGACTGCTACGGTCGCAGGTTCGAATCCTGCCTCGGGCATGGATGTGTGTGATGTCCTTAGGTTAGTTAGGTTTAAGTAGTTCTAAGTTCTAGGGGACTGATGACCTTAGATGTTAAGTCCCATAGTCCTCAGAGCCATTTGAACCTAGCCAAGTAGAAAACAAACTGCAAATAGTGGTGGACGTGGTCGCGAAGGATAGATGCACACTTATTCTGATCCATTTTGCCTTCCAGAAATAGAAGATCACCAAGAGAATGTGAGGGAAACATTCCCCAGACCATATCGCCCCCCGCCCCCTCCATTGTGGGACCTTCTGATAATTGTTGCAGGCTGTTTGCTTTCGGAAGATTCAAGCTGTACACGCCAATGGGCATCTGCCTGATGGTGCATAAAACGTGATACATCTGAAAAGGCACCTGTCGCCATTCAGTGGATGTCCACTGCGATATTGGCATGCAAATTCCAGCCTTCGTCGCCAACGAACTGCAGCCAGCATGGGTGCATGACCTGCTGCAGAGGCCCAAACACAGCAACGTTCGCTGAACAATCTTTGAGGAGACAGGGTAGGTAATCTGTTGGTTCATCTTGGCGATTAGTTTCTGAACAGTTGCACAGCTGTTCGACCGTATACGCCACCACAGCTGTCATTCACCCCTGTCATTTGTGGCTAGTGGTGCAAACAGTTGCCTCAGCGCCGATTTTGGAAAGCACCAATTTGCCATGCACGGTATACACTTACCCCGGCAGTATGCGAACAATTTACAAACTTAGCCGTTTCGTAAATGTTTCTACCCTTGGCGCGAAAGCCAATGATCAAGCCCTTTTGAATGTCAGAGAAATCACACCATCCGTGCAGCTCCCGCCGTCGGAGGTTCGAGTCCTCCCTTGGGTATGGGTGTGTGTGTTGTCCATGGCGTAAGTTAGTTTAAGTTAGATTAAGTAGTGTGTAGGCTTAGGAACCGATGACCTCAGCAGTTTGGTCGCATAAGCTCGTACCACAAATAGCTAAAAAAAAAAAAGGATCGCACCATTTCCGCATCACAACAACGAGTACACAGTTTTTCGCATCTCCCTGACCTGCTTTATATACCCTACCTGTTAGTGCTACCACCTGCCGTCTACGAGTGGTTACAAAACGCTAAAATTGAACATAGGCTGTAGTCACACTGATGTGACTGCATCGTGTATGCGGAAACACCGCTAGACATCCATGCTTGAACATGCATGAATATGCTACCAAAGCCTGCAGGTCGCGCTGTTGTATTTGACCACGAACGGCACGGTCGAAATGCCCTCAATACGCTGTGAATATCTGTCATAGAGAGAACAGTATTATGTGTAGCTGTGAGTGCACTGTGTCGGACTAAGTGAAGTCGGATGTTGGCAATTTGTTGGCGCTCGTACGATGGGTGGTTCCTTAATCAAGGTACTTGAAGTGTTACGTATTTCAAGAGGCACTGTATCTACGATTTGGGCCGGCCGGAGTGGCCGAGCGGTTCTAGGCGCTACAGTCTGGAACCGCGCGACCGCTATGGTCGCAGGTTCGAATCCTGCCTCGGGCATGGATGTGTGTGATGTCCTTAGGATAGTTAGGTTTAATTAGTTCTAAGTTCTAGGGGACTGATGTCCTGAGAAGTTAAGTCCCATAGTGCTCAGAGCCATTATCTACGATTTGTACCTCGTACTGGGAAAGGGGAAAAACATCATCCGATCTGTTACTACTCGAACGAAAGTCTGTGTTGACTGATTGTGTCAGACGATCATTGAAGAGGATTGTGACGAAAAATAAGAGGACGACATTTGAAGTCACTAAAGAACTTAATGTTGCACTAGCGAGCCTTGTCAGCATCAAAGCAATGCAAATGCCAGGATGGTTCCTTTCAAAGGGCACGGCCGACTTACTTCCCCATCCTTCCCTAACCCTATGAGACCGATAACCTCGCTGTTAGGTCTCTTCCCCCAAACAACCAACCCACCAACCATCAAAGCAACGTTAAGGGAGCTCAATAACCAGGGAATTGCAGGGCAAGGTGGAATTCCAAAGTCACACATGAGTGATGCCTGTTAACAGGAAAACCTGGTGCCGTAAAACCTGGACTATCGAACAATGGTAGAAAGTCGTTTGGTCAGGTGAGTCTTGTTCCATTCTGTTTCCATATTCTGGCAGAGTTTACATCTGGCATAAGCCACCCAAAGCCTACGATGCTCCTGAGAGTGAAACACGGCTGGGGTTCAGTGAAGAATTGGGCAAAAATATCGTGTTATTCCATGGTCCCCAAGTTTTATCTGCAAGGTCGCATAACTACCAAGGATTTTGTGATCAGTTTAGTTGATCAGATCCATCCCATGGTACAATGTTTGTTCCCTAATGGTGAAGCTGTGTTCCATGACGACAGGCTCCCTTTTACACATCTCGCATCGTCCAGGACTGGTTTTGTGAGCACAAAGATTAATTGTTGCATCTTCCCTGGTCACCACAGTCACCAGATATGTTGAACCTTTGTGGTCTTCGTGGGAGAGAAGGGTGCATGTTCATTATCAAATGGTTCAAATGCCTCTGAGCACTATGGGACTTAACACCTGAGGTCATCAGTCCCCTAGAACTTAGAACTACTTAAACCTAACTAACCTAAGGACACCACACACATCCATGCCCGAGGCAGGATTCGCACCTGCGACCGTAGCGGTCGCACGGTTCCAGACTGAAGCGCCTAGAACCGCTCGGGCACAACAGTCGGCTGTTCATTATCCACCTCCAGCATCGTTATCTCAAATTGCCACTATTTTGGAGGAACAATGCTATCAGATTCTCTTGGAAACCGTATGGACCTGTATTTAACCATTCCGAGACGACTGGAAGCTCTTTTGAATGTCAACGGCTTTCCTACATCGTATTTAGTACGGTTATGTGTTGTGTTTTTGGTATTTCCGCATTTTTGTCCACCCCTGTATAAGGACTGTACAGAGACAAATGCATTCCATGAGCCTCACTAGCCAACAACCGACTTCTACATCTTACCTGACACCTCAACAAAGAAGTCAATGATTGGTAGGGACCCTCCGAATATCGTCACTGGATCAGGGAACATGGATGATCAGGGAGGACACGTGACACGATCCAATAATCCCAGTCTCAGTTGTATTGCACTGAGACTGTGGCGTATGCCCCATGAAACAGTAGTTCTTGTATCTGAACAAAATTGTTCCCAGGCAGGAAGTGGCTCAATTATGGTCTGGCTGTGTTTGTATACTCGCAGTTATGCTCCATTGCCTAGCTGCAGGGACCAATGACAGTCGCACATTACATGAACATTCTTGCAGATCACTGCGTCCTTGCCTAATGTTAGAGTGCCCTGATGAAGATGGACAGTGCGACATGTCACCACTCTTTGGTCGATCACAGGTGGCTTGATGAACGCACTCGTATATTCGCCTCCTCAGATCACCAGCGTTTTTGAGATGATACCTATACTCAAATATGCCCACTGATCTCAACAATGCTTCGCAGTGCTATTTGTGGGTAGTACTGCAAGATGTGTAGGCCAGTATATGTATCCAGAACGATTCGAACGCCTCATAGAGCCCTGCCCTGAAGTGTTACTGCAGATTTTAGGGCTCGCAGAGGAGCGACGGAGTATTAACTTCAAATCCAGTGCTTCTCATGAGCTTTGGCCAATCAGAATAAATTTATGGCCCACGTATACCAAGGATACAAATCTGTTATTGGCTAATCAGTGTGACAGACTTGCCAACGATTTTTACTTCGTCGGGTGACAAATGGAGTGCACTCAAGCTCACGGGTACATATGAGGAGATACTGTTCTTTTACACACGACGTGGGATATTTATTTTTGTTAGTTTATTGTTTTCCCGGCGAGATTGGGTTCTTTAGGTTATAAATACACACAGTGGTGTATAAATCCATTACATAGTAATAACTACGTATGGTTTAGTGGCTGGAATATTGTCAGACTGCAGATCCAAAGGCTATGGATTCAATACTCCTGTCAGTGCTAGGATTATTTTCTATTATTTATTAGTTCTTTCACATTTGAAAATGATATGTATATGCGAAAAGTGCCATGTTGCGCTATGAGTCGGAGGCCACATTAAATTAGAGGAAGATTAGGATTTAATGTCTCATCGCTTACAAGATCTTTAGAGAAGAAACACAAGCTCCAGTTACGGAAGGGTAACGAAGGAAATCGGCCGTATCCTTTCCGAAAGAACCATCCTGTCATTTGTCTTAAGCAATTTAGGGAAATCATGGAAAATCTAAATCTTTATGTCTGGACAGGGATTTGAATCACCAACCTCCTGAAGGGAGTCCCGTATGTTCACTGCCTCACCTCGTCTTTCGCCACAAGAAATCCATCTGTAACGAGCTGGTGAAATCAGTTCAAAGGTCGGAGGAATGACAAGGGATACCATCTCTAAAAGCCCCATGCCTAGCAAAGCACTAGTTGCTCAAACCACCCTTAAGGTCGACTATAACAATGCATGGCAGAGGGTACACCTCATTGTACCAGTAATTGCCGCTTTTTCCCGTTCCATTCGCGCATCGAGCACGGGAAGAATGATTTGTGAAATGTGTATGTGCACGATGTAATTAGCCTAATCTTGTCTTCGTGATCTAGGGGAATTCAATATCTATGTGTTGCATTAGCTCGTGTATGTGTTTTCTTGCGGTCAGTGGTGGGGAGGGGCGATTCTGAGTAAGAGTCGATTAATTAGCTCGTATTAGTATTGATCTTATTTGTATTGTACCATCAATACTTACAGGGATGAAAAAAAAAGGAAATTGAAAAAAGCAGGAAAGAGAAGAAAGAACCAAGAAGTTAAAACGCGATTTAATACTTTGTGTGATAATATGGAAACTAAAAACTAATCTTTAAGTGAACTCAACTAGAAGTAAAAGGAGAGCCACCATTATTTTCAGAGATAGGATGATACTATATTTCTGATGCAGAAGAAATCTGTAATTTATCTCATGTTATGGGGCAGGTTGTTCAATAGTCGATTGTTTGTAGTTCAGAAGTACTTGACATAAACGCATGGAGGAAAGACTGAAAGTGTTTTGGAATATAATGATCAGGAAGACCATGATTTTTGTTGGTGCATGAATGTTACGTTCGAGGGTATATATTTAGAGGTGTCGTTATTAAACAGTCGGTAAAACTTGAATGTTAATTGTGCCTTCGGAATAGCGCAACCAGGATAACTGTTCCTTAGAAGAGGTAATGTGACCATACAGATGTCTCACACAGGATCGTAAAAAGAGGTCCAAGAGATGGGAGATATCACTGGACCTTGTACTCGATTATGAACAAAACTGGTCCCTCAACCATTTTCTTTCCTTGTCTCTGAAAAACGTATTGTGGGTGATTATGAGTAATTGTTGGTTAATTGGCCTTTGAGATTATTAAAATGGATCGATTAATCGTAACCTAATAATGGATTATTCAATTAATTATTACGTTACGTCTTATTTTTATGTCTAGAAAGCGGACCTCATACAATTTTTTAAATAACAAGGTCTGCTAAAGGAAAGCAGTGCTTTCACACTTATATTTCTCTTTTTGTAACCAACAATAGTTGCTCAATTTTATGAAATACATAATTACCATATTTTATTTTCGCCAAAATAAATACTTATATAACATTTATTAACATAAGTAATTAATACATTTGCTTCTACCACAAATACTGTTGTAAATATGCTTACATGAGACTCGAACGGATAACTGTTGTTGTTTCCGCTGCCTCAGAATACAGTCTTTCAAGGAGGCCATTATTCCCAGATATTTACGAGCCACAGTACACAAACACGATACGTTACCTCATTGTATTCCCAGAATTGCAGAGATGATTTTCGGATGATTACAGGTTGGTGTGAATAGATTCGAACTTCAGTGACTAAATCCTAGCTGTTACTGTGGTATTACCAGAATAATTGTTTTTAATCGGTTAATTGCAGTTAATCGTCCATCCCTAGGTAGTGCGTCGCTGGAGTCTAGTGGAGGTACTCAGAATCTTGAAGTAAGACATTACATGGAATGCTGGTGAATATAACATGAGAGATTAATGTAGGTGATATGTGAGCAGAGGAAACTAGATGAGAAGAAGAATATTAACTATAAGTAGAAAGAAAAGGTGGTGACAAGGAGTTATTAAGGAAGCAGTGTTCAGATTTGAAGTGGGTGAAGTTAACAATAATGTGCGATTAACGAGAAAGCCTACAACATATGTTCCTTAGCAAGTTCGATCAAGACTTTTGGGATTTCTGTGGGAAATATTCCAGAGTTACAGTAACCAGAGTGAAATAAGTATTGTAACAATAGTGATGAGCGCGAGTGCGGACTGGAATTGTTAGAGTTGATATATTTGTTTAAAAAACAGTGACTGTGTTTATATATTTCGTTCGATGTGAATTACTGAATACGAACCATGCGCATTCTCTTATCAAACTGAATTGGAGTTAATAATGATTAAGCTATATTTAAATCTAACAGGGACATGGGACGCGTACTAGGCACACGGTCGCATCTCTTAACCTTCACGTGTCTACCAGTACGTGAGTGTGTGAGATCCCCACTTCCGCAACTACCTAAATAATTTTAGACTGACTCTGACTAAATTAGCTGTGATCGCTAACGTCCATTGAAATGTTGAAGGTGGAAGAGAGATTGGAAGCTTGCAAGTGACTTCCAGCACCCAGCGATAGCATTTTCAATTCACGTGCTTGCTGCTTTATACCGACACAGGCAATTGTGGAACTAAAATGACATTTTGTTTTATTCAGAACGTTATACAGCAGTGTTCCACATAAATGTGAACTGATGAGTCACTCATGCATTACGAGGATTGCTTGTGAGTTAGTAAGGCTCAGCTCGAGTTCTGTTACGTCGACCCATTGATAAGCTGCGTGGAGATCTTCATTAATGAAGTTGGTAGCAGCCATTAGTTTGTCTAATGCGCCACTCAGACAAGAGCAGATCATCCACTTACAGGGGTAGTTACATGATGAGAATATATAAAATATGCCACCAATAAAGAAGGAAAGATTAATAAAGTAAGGAATAAAGGACATTGAGGATCTGTTAGATGACGATCATTTAGGCTCTAGGAAAGGTAAATGTACCAGAGAGGCAGTAATAATGTGACACGTGATAATGGAAGCAAAGCTTAAAAAGAATTAAGACATGTTCCCAGGATTTATTGACCTGGGAAAAGCGTTCAACAATTTAAAATATATTCTCAGAATATGGGGAAAATAGGCAATACACAATCTGTACAAGAACCAAAACAAAAAAAGAAGCATGAAAATCCAAGAATGAAGTGCTCGGATTAAAAATTGACAGAAATGCAGCCTTTCTCCCCTAGTGCTCAAACTGTACATCAAAGAAGAAATGGTGACAATAAAAGATAGGTTCAGGAGCAGCATTAAAACACAAGGCGAAAGAATATCAACGATAAGATTCGCTGATACCACTGCTATACGCAGTGAAAGGGGGTAAAGAATTATACTGAATGAAATTAACGGCCTACTAGCATAGTATACGGGCTGGGAGAAAACTGAAGAAAGACAAAAGTGATGAGGAGAAGTACAAATGAGATTAGGGACAAAATCAACATCAAAATTAGGGACCACGAAGTAGACGAAGTGAAAGAATTCTGCGACCTTGTAAGCAAAACAACGAATAATGGATGAAGCAAGGAGGACATAAAAAGTAGATTATCAGAGGCAAAGCAAGCATTCCTGGACAAAAAATTCTGCACTTATCAAACGACTTAATGTGAGGAAGAAATTTATGGGAATGTACTTCTGGAATTGTGTGGCAGTGAATCATGGAATGTAGGGGAAGTGGATGAAAAGAGAATCGAAGCGTTTGAGATGTGGTGCTATAGAAGGAAGCTGAAAATTAGGTGGACTGGTAAGACAAGAAGTGAGAAGGTTCTCCGCAGAATCGGTGAGGATAGAAGTATGCCACGCGGAGCGGCCGCGCGGTTAGAGGCGCCATCTCACGAATTGCGCGGCCCCTCCCGGCGGAGGTTCGAGTCCTCCCTCGGGCATGGGTGTGTGTGTTGTCCTTAGCGTAAGTTAGTTTAGGTAATGTGTAAGTCTAGGGACCGATGAACTCAGCAGTTTAGTCCCTTAGGAATTCACACACGTTTGAACATTTGATAGAAGTATGGAGAAAACATCGACAAGAAAAAAGGACAGGATGAGTGCACATCTGGTAAGACATAGGAGGTAACTTCTACAGCGCCAGAGGGAGCTGTAGACTGAAAAAACTGTATTAAAGGACAGAGGTTGGAATATTCAACTAAGGTTTGATGACATTGGGTGTAAGCACTAGTTTGAGATGAAGAGGTTGGTACAGGAGTGAATGTCATCGCGTGACACACCAAACTAGTCAGACGACTGAATGGAAAAAAAAAGAAAAATGACAATGGCTCTAACACTGATCCTTGAGGGATACTGGATATGTCTTCCATAGAGTGTTCTACATTCCTTTCGTTATGTACTGCTGACATCCTGTAAGATATGATTCAACCACTGCTCAGCCACGACGTACGGTAATAAGTATTTCACATAAATTGGCAGAGGCCATACCCGAATGTCGGTGTTGGATGCGTTGTGGCTGGCCATGACGACGACCGCGACGGACATGTTGACCCTGAGGGCGTAGGCGATGGTCACTGCACCGCACATGAGCGCCACCTGGACGTGCCGCACCATCATGCACGCCCCCTCTGCAACAGCACGTCACATACGTGAAGCTCTCACGAAATTACTAACTGGCCAAACATGAGCAATAAATCCCATGACCATCACATGTACCCCCAAACCCTTTGCCATCCCATCCTCATCTATGCAAATCCCAGAACGTCATGCACTCTGTCTCACTTTACCGTATCCTACTGTCCTTCCCTGAACCAGCTCATCAATTTCTTCATCTTCGTCAATCTTTTGTCTCCTGTGAAATCTAATCACAAACGCCACTGTATTACTCGTACTTGAGAACTATTGCCTGCTCTTGCATCTCATTTACAAAGTCTTATCTTCCTTCCTTACAACCTCATACACTCCTTGTCCTTTCCTAGAGTAATTTCAACCAACTACCCTTCTAGACCATGAAATCGTTTCCGAAATCGATCCATTCTCTTTACTATAATCTTTCTTCTCTTTGAAATGAAGGCTCGACTCCACCCTCTCTCTGCATAGATGTTAAGTTATAAAAAACCAGGTGGTACTTTGGGACACAGTGTTCACCGAAAGCCGACACACAGAGATTGCTATCTGCATCCTAAGAGATGTCATCCACCACATCAACGCAGTGGCGTCCTTAGGACTTTGGTACGGAGAGCATATGCCATTCCCGACGCAGACAGCTTAACCCAAGATCTTGAGCATTTGATGGCTGTTTTTAAGGAAAATGGATACACCGAGAAGCAGATTCGTCGGGCTATGGAGTTTGGACCATCTCCGGAGGTGTATGAAGAGGAACATAGATCTGTGGCCTTTCTTCCTTATACTGGAGGCTTATCGTTTAAGATTGGACGAAGTTTAAGGAATTTTAACATTAAGAGTGTGTTCCGTCCACCTTCTAAGATTAGGGCTCTGCTCGGCTCTGTGAAAGATGATTTGGGGCTTAGGAAACCCGGTGTGCACAAAATTCCGGGTCAATGTGGGAAAGCTTACATTGGCCGTTCGATTCGCACAGTGCATGACAGGTGTGTGGAACACCGCCGTCATACGAGGCTACAACAGCCGGAAAAATCGGCAGTAGCAGAACACTGCCTAAATGAGGGACATAGTATGAAATTTGATGAAACTGTGGTAGTTGCCAACATTTCCGGTTTTTGGAATAGTGTCTATAAAGAGGCGATTGAAATTAGGTTGGCTGATAATTTAATCAACAGAGACAATGGGTTTCCTCTTAGCAAGACATGGAATCCTGTATTACCTCGTATCAAAACTGAACGTTTTTCGGTGCGGCCTTGATTGCGATATATCGTTGCCAGCAGTGTTTCACTAAGGGCGGTGCCACCTCCCTGTCTTGGAAGGCAGAAACCGTGATGGGCGGCGCATGCGCCGTGTACTAAACGGTGGCCTATGTAGGACGTCGATTTGCAACCTGGCGTCAGTTCTCAGCGGGACTCATCAGCAGAAGCAGCATTTTCCTGAAGATGGCGACCAGTTGGATCGCCGAAATATCGAATCAAGTTGATTTTAGGATCCGGCAGCAAACCCGAAGATACTTTCATGTTAGGTTATACTCTCCTGTTACCACATATACCCCATCTCTTGGCCTTTCCCATTAGTCATCCTACATCCTTACTTCATAATTATCAATCCATCTCTGGTCCCATCTGCATCCCAATTCTTTATCCATAAAATTTTACCAGAGCTTCCGCCACCATCGTCCTTACAGGATTCAGAATCACCAACAGCTCATCTAGCGTCATACAGTCGTTTTCACTCTTATCAATGTCGTTTTAATTGTTTCATCCAACTTCTGAAGAGTAAAACTGTGGTCACTGCCAGGTCACCCCTACTTTGGATAACATAAAAACAAATACAAAAATGTGTCGGTAAGTTGCTTCAGCAAGTTCGCTGCAAATGCAAAAGCATATGTAAAGATAGTAACTAAATGAGGAGACCCATAGACATGTGGCAGCATCACGTATGCCCCCTCTGTAACAGTGCACAGTAAAATCTCGCGCACATGCTAGGAAATGAAATGAGAAGAACCGAAGGATATAAAGGGAGATACCGCTCGCCTCTAGTACCAGTTTAATATCCTAAGGAACACTACACTACCGACTTCGTTACATGAGCGGTCGCAGAAAGCTGCAATCATTCGCTAAGACAGATTTCTTTGTATTCTTTGTTTACATTACTGCTTTAGTGAGCGGTTGGCAGTGCCCAAGTTACCTCAACAAATAATTAATTATGTGGGATGAAACAGCGATGAATTCATGGCGTGGGTAATGATTGCGATATTAATTCTTCCCATTCTATGCAAATAGCGACTTTTAATTGTTGTAATTTTTATTATAATTTGAATGGTTATTGATGTTTGACTGTTATTGTTATTCGTAATGTGTCTATGCTATCATTGGCCTTCCCAGAAAGTTGTTTATAAAATACTGTCTATTTTACAAGTGGCGTGGTGTGGTTTGTTCATTTTGATCAATGAATAAAATTAGGGTCTTTGCATGTCCTTGTAAAAAAAAATCCTTTTCTTTTAACTAGGGTGTCATTTCTCTCCTCGCGGAGTTTGACGCTGGAGCACAAGTAAGTTCCTTATTGCTGTAAAGGGCGTTATCCAAAACGAGGACAGGGTGAGATGAAATGAAATGTCGTGTGGCGAGGGCCTCCCGGCGGATAGACCTGATCGCCTGGTGAAAGTCTTTTGAGGTGAGGCCACTTCAGCGACTTAAGCGTCGTTGAGGATGAAATGATGATGATGAAGACGACACGCCCAGTCTCTGAGCGGAGAACATCTCCGATCCAGCCGGGAATCGAATCCGGACAACCCGGCATAAAAAGCCGGCGCGCTGTCCACGCAGCTACTGTGGTGGACTAGAGTGAGAGAATAGAAGAAGTATCAATCTCTCCCTGAGCCATTTTTGTTAATTTGTCAAGCCCTTGTCGCGATAATCGCCTGTTTTCTCGCCACATTCAAACCTTGCATAGGTATTCGGTACGAAACCGTCCTCCCCGCTAGCATGGACGATGATAATTCTCCTTTCCTTCGAAACAGGTTTTAATAGATCCTATAGTGAACTGTCAGTCTATCCGTACGAGGTTGTGTGAAAAGTGTGAACATACACTATGTGATCAAAAGTATCCGGAAACCTAGCCGAAAATGACTTCAAGTTCGTGGCCCCCTGCATCGGTAATGCTGAAATTCAATATGGTGTTGGCCCACCCTTAGCCTTGGTGACAGTTTCCACTCTCGCAGGCATACGTTCAATCACGTGCTGGAAGGTTTCTTGGGGAATGACAGCCCGTTATTCTCGGAGTGCTGCACAGCTATCGATGTCGGTCGGTGAAGCCTGGCACGAAGTCGGAGTTCCAAAACATCCCAAACGTGTTCTATAGGATTCAGGTCAGGGCTCAGTGCAGGCCAATCCATTACAGGTATGTTATTGTCGTGTAACCACTCCGCCACAGGCCGTGCATTATGAACAGGTGCTCGATCGTGTTGAAAGATGCAATCGTCGTCCTCAATTGCTCTTCAACAGTGGGAAGCAAGAAGGCGCTTAAAACGTCAATGTAGGCCTATGCCGTGATAGAGTCAGGCAAGAAAACAAGGGGTGCAAGCCCCCTCCATGACATCACCGAGTTTTACTGTTGGCACCACACACGCTGGCAGACAACGTTCACCGGGCATTCGCCATACCTACATCCTGCCATCGGATCGCCACATTGTGTACCGTGATTCGTCACTCCACACAACGTTTTTCCACTGTTCAATCGTCCAATGTCTACGCTCCTTAAACCAAGCGAGGCGTCGTCAGGCATGTACCAGCGTGATGTGTGGCTTGTGAGCAGCCGCTCGATCGTGAAATCCAAGTTTTCTAAGTTATCTTATCTCCCACCTAACTGTCATAGTACTTGCGGTGGAGCCTGATGCAGTTTAGAATTCCTGTGTGATGGTCTGGATAGATGTCTGCCTATTACACATTACGGCCCTCTTCAACTGTCGGCAGTCTCTGTCAGTCAACAGATGAGGTCGACCTGTACGCTTTTGTGCTGTTCTGCTCTCTCACGATATCTAACGACTACTGATGTCGTTGATATGGAGTACCAAGCAGTAGGTGGCAGCACAACGCACCCAATATGAAAATGTATGTTTTTGGAGGTGTCCGGATAGTTTTGGTCACATATTGTGTGTCTTTTCCTTGTAGACAATTTGGACGACACACACGTCTGTACTATGAGACACTTTTTAGGTAAGTAATTCTTTTTGTGCAGATACTACTTTGTGCTGCATAAATTTTCGGTTATCTGTCCTCTCCTTTTTCCTGTATCCTAGAGTGAAAAGAATGTTACAAAGTTTGTCTATACATCCTTCAAAATTTCTTGAACTCTGTACCTTTTTATGAACTTTCTTTAAAATGTGTCTCTCTTGCCTGTAATGTAGAAATTATTCACCATGCGGCATTGCTCATCAAAACTGTCTATACTGGCCTTCCAAGATCTTCTGGACAGCCTCTTATGAGACGTTGAAAATGTCGGGGATTCACATACCTGGATTCTTTCCAGTTCTCTCTCGATTCGCCAAACACTATTTGCTTCGGCCACTCGTTTCAATGTGGATTTTGGTTTCAACGGAGCACCTGGCACAGCTCTTTTGTTCATAACTGGTAGACGTTTGCAGCTACTCCGCCTATCTGGCTATGAAGAACTTTGCCCTTTAACTTGCCTTGCACTTGTAGCATTTTCAACTGGAAATGTGTTCTCTAAGAGTATTTACTAATGGAGTGCTCTGCCATACTCGATGACAACGTTGTCGATGTCGATGTCGTTGTCGATCGATTGACGAGAAGAACACGGCAGTTCCCTAACTGGATTTCCCATAAACCTCTCTCAGTGGAAGAGGAGACAAAATAAGCGAGCACAAGTCTCGGCCTATCCGTAGATACTCGACTGTTCCTGAAGAAACATTGGTCAAAGTTTTCGACGTAATTTCCATGCTTTTAGGTGAAAGGGGGGGGGGAGGGGGAGGGAGAAGTAGTCTCAGCCGAAATGGCCTCTCACATTTGCGCCCAGTGTTCGTAATCCGATCACTCTTTTAATTTAATTTAATTTTTTTCACTTATCTACCTATATCCGTAGAATGTTACTCACGAATGTTTCTTATCAAGTTAAGGAATACAAGGACATTATATTAATTTTAAAATTACCACTGGGTTTCACAAGAAATGTCATGCGTTTCTTGTACAATATATGCGTCTATGGTATTTTCCGGGGTTGCAGTCTCTTTAAATTCTCATATTCTTATGTACTTATTTCTACTGGCCACACAAAGCACAGCCGGTCTTTGGCCTCACTCATTTCAGCCTTCCATATTTTCCTGTCAGCTGTATCTTCGTCTCCCAGACCCAGTATCTTCAAGTTTCCTATGGTGTTATCCTTACATCTCATTCTCGGTCGTCCTAGTGGTCTCGTTCATTCGGCTCCTCCATCCGTCACTGTCTTTTTTACCCTGTTCTCCCTTCTCCTCCTCACATGTCCGTACTACCCGAGTCTTTTAGTTTTAAAAAAAAAAGTTCAAACGTGTGTGAAATCTTATGGGACTTAACTGTTAAGGTCATCAGTCCCTAAGCTTACACACTGCTTAACCTAAATCATCCTAAGGACAACACACACACATACACCCATGCCCGAGCATGACTCGAACCTCCGCCGGGACCAGCCACACCGTTTAGTTTTCACTCTGATACGTTGTCACGTAGAGGGTGTCTGAGTTTTTTGTTTTTACTTATTCTCCACTGTTCGTATTCTTTCACTGGTCCATGTATTTTCTCAGTGCTTTTAGAGTGATGAGTCATTTTATTTATTTATTTATTTTGTTTTTCAGAGTCCATGTCTAGCTTGCGTAGCAAACTATTGCTTTGATGATGGTCGGATACATTCTTATTTTTGTCTGGGTCGGATACATTCTTATTTTTGTCTGTCTGGATAATAACTTAGATCTTATGATGTTATGTATAGCTCCTAGACATCTTCCCCCGGCATGAATTCTCGCTACGATGTCTTGATGTTGACACCGATGTAAGTGAATGTGTTTATCTTCTGTATTGTTGGGATTGTTGTTCAATGGTTTGGTCCTAACTGAGCCCTTCTTCCTATTGCCATGAACTTTGTTTTAGTTTCATTTATACTTAGGCCTAGTTTCTTACAAGGGAACCTCCCCATCGCACCCCCTTCAGATTTAGTTTAAGTTGGCACAGTGGATAGGCCTTGAAAAACTGAACACAGATCAATCGAGAAAACAGGAAGAAGTTGTGTGGAACTATGAAAAAAAAAGCAAAATATACAAACTGAGTAGTCCATGGGCAACATATGCAACATCAAGGAGCGGGTAAGCGCAGGAGAGCCGTGGTCCCGTGATTAGCGTGAGCAGCTGCGGAGTGAGAGGTCCTTGGTTCAAGCATTCTCTCGAGTGAAAAATTTAATTTTTTATTTTCAGACAATTATTATCTCCTTGACAGTTATACAGGACAGAAGGATCAGGCATTGTACAATTTTAGTGTGGGAGAAGACGTGATTACCATTCCTCCAGGGTGTACACCTCTTGTGCAACCGTTAGATGTGTTTGGTTTTCGGCAAGTGAAATACTTTATAAAAAGATTCTATGATTTTTCGAAGCTGCACAAGTACACAGAGCAGTATAGTTTACGTGATCGTGTGTCAATTATCAAAGTTCAGGCACTCACAAATAATCAACTTCGCTCTCCAAAATTCCAGGACATGTTCAGATTTGCTTGGACATACGCAGGATTTGACGGTCTACACTCGGAAAAAAATTGAAAACATTAAAAGCATATGTTTTGACAGAGCACAGGGAAAACTGTGCGACTGTGAACTGTTGCATTCATTTGTTGCAGTTTATGTGATAAACTCTTATGTTTTCATCACTTTTTTGGGATTAATTCTCACATCCACAAGAAAACCTAAATCTGGCAATGTAGAAGAATCTTTTTACCCATTTGCCAAGTGTACAAGTTAGGTGGGTCGACAACATATTCCTGTCATATGACGCACATGCCCTCACCAGTGTCGTATAGAATATATCAGACGTGTTTTCCTGTGGAGGAATCGGCTGACCTATGACCTTGCGATCAAATGTTTTCGGTTCCCATTGGAAAAGCACGTCCTTTCGTCTACTAATAGTACGGTTTTGCGGTGCGGTCGCAAAACACAGACACTAAACTTATTACAGTGACAGAGACGTCAATGAACGAACGGACAGATCATAACTTTGCGAAAATAAAATTTTTACTCGAAGGAAGACTTGAACCTACGACTTCTCATTCTGCAGCTGCTGACGCAAACCACGGGACCACGGCGCTCCTGAGCGCATGTTGTCCTTGACGTTGCTTATGTTGCGCATGGACTACTCAGTTTGTATATTTTGCTTATTTTTTTCATAGTTCCACACAACTTCTTCCTGTTTTCTCGATTGATCTGTCTTCAGTTTTTTAAGGCCTATACACTGTGCCAACTTATAACTAAATCTGAGGGGGGGGGGGGGTGCGATGGGGAGGTTCCCCTGTTAGCAGTTTTCCATTCTTATATTTCATTCTTATATCATTCTTATATTTTATTCTAATGTTTATTCTTCAGCAAGATTTGGTGCTTCCCCTTGAAAAAATGTGTTCAAATGTGTGTGAATTCCTAAGGGACCAAACTGCTGATGTCATCTGTCCCTAGACACACACCACTTAAACTAACTTATGCTAAGAACATTTATTTATTTCATTAACAGTACAGAGTAACCACCACCTTGAAATGTAAGGTTGGTCGGATGCTTCTGAATCTAATAGCAAAGACATCTCATTGTTACAATCTTATTGGTATACAGTTGTTAATGTTTTTTTTAAAATACTGTAAAGAACATAATATATAAAGTTTTCTATGAGGTTACAGCGAACTGAATGCTTAACATTTGTTAAAATGGTTCCATATAATTTGTTACTACCTAGTTGATGAGAATATAATTTATATAATGCCAATGTCAAAGAAAAATAAGAAGAAGATGTAACACAATGAGCGTGGTGAAAGTAATTCTTAGTATGTAGAGGGAAGTGATATGCTATATTTCGATGTGTAATACAGTCTAAGTAGCATGTCGGTTAATAATGGCATATTTCTACCTATTTCAGATGAGAAGGTGTCGGTACAACCTCGATGTATTCTCATCTGAAATGGTTTGTGCTAATGCACGGTCCGCAGCTCGTGGTCGTGCGGTAGCGTTCTCGCTTCCCGGGTTCGATTCCCGGCGGGTTCAGAGATTTTCTCTGCCTCGTGCTGACTGGGTGTTGTGTGATGTCCTTAGGTTATTTAGGTTTAAATAGTTCTAAGTTCTAGGGGATTGATGACCATAGATGTTAAGTCCCATAGTGCTCAGAGCCATTTTTTGCTAATGTATGTTTACACAGATTATACAGATTAAATGCTGATTGAGCACTTCAGGCATGGAATCATGAATTTTAGCTTTACTTAAGTAATTCACTTATGTTTGCAACTTGTTAGTAGAAATAGAATATAGTTCATTGCTTCTTGAATGCATTATTCCTTAAATAACTTAATACAATTCTGATGCATAAAATTCATTGTTTGTAGCTTTGAACAGAGAATATACTTCTGTCTGCACACAATAAGACGAGCAATACATTACTGCTTGTGTGCAGTATACTTTAGACACTATGCAGGGTGTCATTGGGGAGAAGGATCCTCGGAATGAAAGTTCTTCGAGCCTTCTCCTCCCAAGCGACGTTACCTTATTACTACAGTCTCAGTAAGTGGTGGCGGTGTTTATTTGTTTTATGATTGCTGTGTTGTTTGTGACTGTGTTGTGGCATGCAGTGTCATGCATTGTTGGTTTTGGCCCCTTACATGTTGAGTCATGTTCACTTAGTTTTCCTTCCTCGGTTTCAGAATCTGTGGTCGTGTTGGTGTCCTACTACGTGGTTTGTTGTGTTGTACGTGCTTGTCTACGCCTCCTTCCATATGGGTTTTGGCGCTGGTTTTCTTCGTGCAGAGTGTTCGGTACAATGTCGGCTACGCTATTTATTGTGTTCCAGTTGGTTGGTTGGTTGGTTTGGGGAAGGAGACCAGACTGCGTGGTCATCGGTCTCATCGGATTAGGGAAGGATGGGGAAGGAAGGCGGCCGTGCCCTTTCAGAGGAACCATACCGGTATTTGCCTGGAGTGATTTAGGGAAATCACGGAAAACCTAAATCAGGATGGCCGGACGCGGGACTGAACCGTCGTCCTTCCGAATGCGAGTCCAGTGTCTAACCACTGCGCCACCTCGCTCGGTGTGTTCCAGTCATCGGGATTACGTATCATTCTGGCGATATCATTGTCGTTCTATATAGGTCTCACTTGTGCTAGCGTGTTGCACGGCAGTGTGACATGTTCTGGTGTATTTCTCCGCATGCGCATACTTCATCGTTAGTTAGTCCCATACGGTTTAAATGTACCGGATACGGCCCGTGGCCTGTCAGGAAATGGACCATCCTCCAGCTTGGGTCGACATGTTTCAGTTGTAGTCTTTCGTGTAAATCAGGAAAGAACAACACACACACCCATGCCTGAAGGTGGACTCGAACCTCCGGCGGGAGAGGCCGCGAAATCCGTGCATGGCCCCTCAAACCACGCGGCCACCTCGCGCGGCTCCCTTGGATGATACCGTTCATGGAAACAATCGAAACATAGAAATTGTGAATACCACGAGCATCGCCCGAAAGCAGGTTTGCCACAGTGACATTTCTTCGTGTGAATCTCACTTGGGAAAGAAATCTCATTAACACTTCTGAAGATTTCATGCACTGACAATAATTTCGAGGCAAATCACGTGTAACGCATCACTTTACCGAGATCTGGCGCTGCTATTGGTTATAAATCAAGATAAACTACAGGAATTTCATCGCAAACGTTTCAAATAATTTTGTAACTCTTTTTTTTTTAATTTATTCACCGGACATGAAATTAATAGACAAATAAGGACCCCTTTATTTTTGTATGTACTGGAAAATATTCCTGTATTGTTCTTTAATGGACATGGGTAGATCAATCGAAAACAAAAATAACAATAATAACCGCATTTTGAAAACAGGGCGCAGAAGTGTGAAACCGCGACGTTAGCCACTGTGCCACTGCTTCGACTGAACTGTTTGCTCTCTAAAAGACTCATGAGGTACTTGGAAAACTTTGACCGTCGTTCTCTCAGCGACGGTCGAGTATCTACCGATAAGGCGCCACACGTGTTAGCTTATTTTGTCCGCTCTTCCACTGAGCGAAGTTTCTGGGAAATCAGGTTATGGCGCTTGCCGTGTTCTGCTCGTGAGCGGGTTCTGCTGTGAAACTGTTTACGGTGTTCATGTCTGTTTGCATTAACTGCAATTCACCTTCGAGATCCCGTCATCGTCTGCACTGACTAAAACGTAAGGCGATTCTTGTCAGGCAGTTGTCAAGCAGGAGTTTTGAAGACGGTATTGCAACGGCCTCGTCCCGCACGGAATCCCCGTGGCTTGACTACAACACTTAATGACGGAATCCCGCTTTTCCTGGTACTGCGGCCCGGGGGACTTTCCGATGACGCTGCGGAATAAACTGGAGTTTCCGCATAGTGCACCCCATCCGGTTGTCTTCGGCAATATCGTAGTAGGCGACGAGCAATCGCAGGCGTTCCGGAGCAAACGGAGTAGACAATGTGGTCATCTGACCGGAGCAGAGGCGGCCATTAGAGATGGGCAAAACTGTTCTTTTCAGAGATTGGATCAGCACTGTTCACTCCCTGAAGTGAACTAGCTCTTTTTCATGACTCACCACTCATTCACAATAGAAAATAAATGGAAGGCACATTGCCCTTTAAACTTGGTTTATTCCAGTACTATACCTGTATTTTGATCTTATTTGATCCTATTTTGAAGTAACACAGATAATGAGTAAGAATTTTGTATTGTTTATTGAAATTTCCACAATATGACAAAGTTTTTGATTATTGATTTATTTTGCACTATCGTGTTTTTTGGGTGATCGGAAAATGTTGTAACTTGAGATTTACATTAACAATATATCTGGCTATAATGTATTAAAATTTCATTAACCTCATACAAATACATCGCAAGCCATATATTTTTAAGTGAACGTTTCCTTCCGAAGACGCCTAAAATCGCAAAATCTGTACTACAATAAGAAAAGTATATACATTTGACTGTAAGACCAAAGTGCTGCATATAGTCTTATGCAGAACAAAACAAGGAAAATATTGGTGTATCACATTGTGCGATACGTTTATCGGTTCGCTCGTAATTAAAGCGTAAATTCGAGTGTCCATAATAAAAAATCCTATATTAAGAGGAGTCGTCAGGAACCTAATCTGATCAGTTTAAACAAATAAAAATAAAATAAAAACAAATGATGTTTACATAACATAATTATGTAATATACATACTACAAAGAACAATATCCAGTAGACGAACTCCAATGCAGAGGCGCTGAGTCAAGCAGGTCGAGCCGCAAGCTGTATTACTGCGTGGGCTAAGACAGAGACCAGAGTGACACCTGAGTTGCTTTGCTCAACGCTCTGGCTAGAGTCGAGAACGGTGAGGTGAGCGTTGAGCGGTCGAGTTCCGAGGGTGGGGGGAGCGGTGAACGGCCACCAGTCACCCGCTCGGAGACAAATCGTCCGTTCTCTTGCGAGCAGGTTGTTGCAAGTAGTTCTTATGTTTTCCGCTAGGAAGCTCTCTGTCCTGTTGCTCGCAACAACTGCCTAGAGTGCAGGATGTGCGACTGAAACGATCGCCGACGGAGTGCGATGCTAAGTTAAGGTGCGCCAGACACTGCACTCGACAGAGGAAGCACAGAGACGTTACGACATATGTGAAACACAAAATCCAATGGGGCACTGCACAATGCAGGCAGCCAAGGCAGAAGCAGGGCAGAGGCCGGCGCTGGCTGTGTTGTGTGGCGTGCACGGTGCTCTGACCAGCAGAGGCCCCACTGATCTGCTCCGACTCTCTCTCTCTCTCTCTCTCTCTCTCTCTCTCTCTGCTGTGGGAAACGTTTGGAGCTACCGTTCTTTTTTTCTGAATCACTGATTGTTCACTCCTTTGAAAGATTCAACTCTATGAATCAGTTCAGGAGCGGATCCCCCATCTCTAGTGGCCATCGGATGTGGAGTTACCGAGTAATGCGTTCCGGAATGGTGTCAGTCGACAAAAGTGGGAATATTTGCGCTCATGCTAATAAGATTCTAATATCAGAATACATTGTGTTTACAGGGTGACAATTATTGAACTATGTGAAATAAAATCGTCATAACCTCTGAACAGTTTGCGTTATGGCGTTCAAACTGCACGGTTGGCCGCAGGGCATGATGGAAATTAGTATGCGCATCCATGGTTTGGTTTAGCGACGAAGCCCACTTTTATTTGGATGGGTTCGTCAATAAGCAAAATTGGGGTATCTGGGGGACTGAGAACCCACATTTCGCGATCGAGAAGTCTCTTCAGCCTCAACATGTGACTGTATGGTGTGGAATATCCAGTTACGGAATAATCGGTGTGATATTTCTTGATGGCACGATGACTACCGAACGGTACGTGAAGGTTTTAGAAGATTGTTTCATCCTCGTTATCCAAAGCGACCCTGTTTTGACAAGATGTGGTTCATGCAAGACGAAGCTCGACCCCCATCGAAGCAGGAGAATGCTTGATGTCCTGGAGGGGCACTTTGGGGACAGTATTCTGGCTTTGGGGTGCCCAGAGGTCACTGGCATGGGCCTCGGTTATCCGCCATATTCTCGGGATCTGCACATATGCGAATCTTTTGTGGGTGTATATTAAAGACAAGGTGTACAGCAATAACCTCAAAACCATTTCTGAGCTGCCGCGCGGGATTAGCCTAGCGGTCTAAGGCGCTGCAGTCATGGACTGTGCGGACGGTCCCGGCGGAGGTTCGAGTCCTCCCTCGGGCATGGGTGTGTGTGTTTGTCCTTAGGATACTTTAGGTTAAGTAGTGTGTAAGCTTAGGGACTGATGACCTTAGCAGTTAAGTCCCATAAGATTTCACACACACACACATTTCTGAGCTGAAAACAGCCATTCAGGAGGTCATCGACAGCATCGATGTTCCGACACTTCAGCGGGTGATGCAGAATTTGGCTATTCGTCTGCGCCACATCGTTGTCAATGATGGCAGGCATATCGAACATGTGACAACCTAAATCCAAATATCTATAGTGACGTTTACATGTTGAATAATGTTTGTGCACGCCATAGTTTGTAACTGATTTACGTTTTTTTCATATAGTTCAGTAATTGTCGCCTTGTTGATAGGTACAAGCCATGCGCCTAGGAACTCGAAAAAAGTGCCGCTGCTTCGTTTTATCGAATTCTTTCAACTCGATACGACATTTTTCAGCTGATACTTACTGTCTAACTAGTACTTTATAAGAGGTATCGTGTTGTGGCCGCTTTCTCAGTTATATAGGGCGTAACTAAATTTGCTTAATAGACTTTGGGGACATATATATTAATGGCTTGCCATTCTGTATTCATGAAGAGGCAAAGTTAGTTCTCTTTGCTGATGATACAAGTATAGTAATCACACCTGACTAACAAGAATTAACTGATGAAATTGTCAATAACGTCTTTCAGAAAATTACTAAGTAGTTTCTTGTAAACGGACTCTCACTGAATTTTGATAAGACACAGTACATACAGTTCCGTACAGTAAATGGTATGAAGCCATTAATAAATATAGACCTTAATCAGAAGCATATAGCTAAGGTAGAATATTCCAAATTTTTAGGTATGTCCATTGATGAGAGATTAAATTAGAAGAAACACATTGTTCTGCTGAAACGTTTGAGTTCAGCTACTTATGCAATAAGGGCCATTGCAAATTTTTGTGATAAACATCTTAGTAAATTAGCTTACTACGCCTATTTTCACTCATTGCTTGCATATGGCATCATATTTTGGGGTAATTCATCACTGAGGAATAAAGTATTTATTGCACGAAAGCGTGTAATCAGAATAATAGCAGGAGTCCGCCCAAGATCATCCTGCAGACATTTATTTAAGAATCTAGGGATATTCACAGTAGCTTCTCAGTATATATACTCTCTTATGAAATTTGTTATTAACAACCAAACCCAATTCAAAAGTAATAGTAGTATGCATAACTAAAATACAGGAGAAAGGATGATCTTCACTATTCAAGATTAAATCTAACTTTGGCACAGAAAGGGGTGAATTATACTGCCACTAAAGTCTTTGGTCACTTACCAAATAGTATCAAAAGTCTGACAGATAACCAACAAGTATTTAAGAAGAAATTAGAAGAATTTCTGAATGACAACTCCTTCTAATCCATAGAGGAATTTTTAGATATAAATTAAGAAAAAAAAGAAAAAAAACAAACAAAAAATTATTAAAAAAATTTTAAAAAACAAAAAACTAAAAAAGTTGTTATATTAACTTAATTATGTTGTTAAATTAACTTAATTATGTCATGTATTGGAAAATTTGACTCGTTCCACATCATTACGAAATATCGTATTTATGATCCACGGAACTAGTATTAATGTAATCTAATCTAACAGTGGGGTCAAAGATGGTTAAGTTTTACATAGGAACTCATGTCCGGAGATGTATCGTATGCCCACTACACAAAAGTACCACAACACACGTTGCCCTCTGACACCTGCTGCTTGTCATCTGCGTCCTCTTACAAGTAGGGCTCGACGCCATCGCAGATACGGTACCTCCCTACCATGTTCAAATACACACGATCATCAGTCCCTGGTCCTCCAGCATCCGCTGCAGACGTAATCCGCGCCAGTAGGTCCTCCTCGGATGCCACAGGGGTTTCATAAATCAAGGGTTTCACGTTACCCCCACACGTGTACTCTAGCGGATTCTGAGTCGGAACATCAGGTGATCGGTGAATGATATACGAAGTACCCTAGACAATGGCGCCGAAAACGCGGGAGAACTGGACGTGTTTTGTGGTATTTTGTCTGTATCGGGAATCGTTTCCGGATATGAGTTTCTATGTTACATTCAACGGTTTTGGTCACAACTACAAGTCCTCAACGTCTGTAAAGGGAATTTAATTAAACAGTATAGAAATACAGAATGTGATCTCTTTCTCATTGTTTCCTGTTACCGGAGAGCTGTCTCGTAAGCAGTATGTGACTATACGCAAAATTGTACCAATGGTCTACTGCTTAAAAGTGCAGATAAATGGTTTAAGCGAGCCTGAAGACAGCACTGACAGCAAGTGTGGCTGAGGTAGCAGAAGACGAGCTAGACAAGCAAACAGACCATAGATTTGGACAAGCTGCAGACAATCATTTGGCTTCAATATTCTGCTTGCTTGACCCAAGATTCAAAAATATACATTTTCAGGGTCCCAGTGCATGTATTACAACAATATCTACATCTAGGCGTCTAACAGCAACTAATCTTGCTGCTAGCGCTTGCAGCAGCAGGAACGAACGAGAACTACATCTACATCTGTATCTATGCTCCCTAAGCCACCTTACGGTGTGTGGCGGAGAGCACTTTATGTACCAGTCTCACTTGCTCCTTTTCCTGTTCGAATCGCGTATGGTTTGTCTGAGGAACTATTTCCGGCAAGCCTCCGTGTGGGTTTGGATCTCTGTAATTTTATCTTGATAGCTTTTTCATGAGATAAACGCGGTAAGGAGCAGTATATTGGTTGTGAATCCTGACTTTTTCCTGGGGTATACCACCTTCTAATAACTCACGGGAATACAGCCGGGTGACTTCGTCAACAACCGCCGGTATTTCGACAGGTGCACACCTGTCATTTTCAAAGTAAACCTGCTAGTTTTGCCTTGAAAAAGACAGTGTTGCCGACGACGTCACCCGACTGCAATATTTTGGCTGACTATTCCAGTAACGTACGCTCTCGGAACTTTAATAGTAGACCATACCGCGATAAAGAACGCCTCACTTGCAGGGTCTGCCACTAGAATCGACTGAGCATCTGCGTGACACTTTCGCACTTACCAAATGTATCTGTATGAAACGTGCTGCTGTTCTTTAGATCTTCTCTATTTCCTCTATCATTCCTATCTAGTACAGAACCCATATTGATGACAATATTCAAATGTTGGTCGAACAAGTTTTTATAAGCTATTTCCTTTGATGATGAATACATCTGCTGTGAACTTTTCCAACGAATCTCAGGCTGTCACGTGTCTCACTCGCAATTAACCTTATGCCGGCGTTCCACTTCCAATCGCTCCCTACATATACTCCTATATATTTTATGGAAAAAACTGCTTCCAATGATTGTTCTGTAATCGTGACTTTCTATGTTTTCGCAATGTGTTACATTTGTTTATAGTGAGGGTCAACTGCCACTCCCTGCACCAAGTGTCGATCCTCTGCGGGTCTCCTGCATTGTACTAGTTTTCTAGCGTTGCGACTTCTCTTCATAAAACAGCATCATCCAGGAAAAGCCTTTTAACTTCCGGCGTTATATACTATGTCGTTTACACATGTTATGGAAAGTATTGGTCCTCTGTACATTTCTTTGCTAACAAGAACTACCTACAGATTGCAATAAACAAATGAGAACACATTATTCTGTTACTGCGAAACAGCAGAGCATCTAATGTAATCTGCTTACTGTTACATGCGACCTGGACTTATGAGACATCGCTAAAGGAGTTGATGAGTACGTTGTCCCTTTATAGTAAGGCATGCTTCTGTCTGAAGTTTTAGGGAATCACGTACTGTCAGAAAATCTCCAGGTTTGTCACAGAAGCGCTGGCAGGCACTGGTGACGCGTTCCTGTATTATTCGTACATTATTATAGGGTTTGCATACACTAAAGCTTTCAAATATCCCCACAGCCAAAAACCCAAGGGATTAAGATCGAGCCAATGGGTTGCCTAGCGTACTTGTCCTCCCCAACTACGGTAACCGATTGACCATTAAATATCTTTGTGAGGTATTGTTGGACATTTCGGTGCAAATGGGTTGGTGCCCTTAGACACTACCAAACATGCTGACTGGTGCAAGCTATCTTCATCAGTTCCTATCAAACGAATTGCCTCTCCTGGTAGATCAAGTACCATCCAACCATGGCTGGAGATGTGGTTCATGCATAATCGAGCGACAGACCATTTTCTCCGAAATGTCTAAGAACACCTGACACAGACATTTAATGGGCAATGGTTGGTCGGGGAGTTCCGTTAGGTCGGCCAGATCATTCCCTGCTATTTTAATACATTGGATTTTTGTTTTTGGGAACATTTGAAATCTTTGGCGTACACAAACCTCGTAATGCTGCAGAAACACTACAGGAACGTGTCATCAGTGCCTGCCAATCCATCGTTAACAAACCTGCAATTCTCCTGCCTTGCCAAAGTCTGCTGTCGACATCGGCTTACAACCACAGACTAAGGAAACCGGCTGCGAAGACTGCGTCATGTGATGCTGCAACTCCTCGCTAACATGGCAGAAGTTACTACCTAGAAAGTGCTTACAAACCTCGTACGCCATCTTTCTTGGAGTGTCCGGTTTAGTCTTTTCCCGTTTCCTGCATTAAAACACGCTCATAAACATCTTACAATGAAACCATTTTAGAGCACCGACTATGAATTTCTTGAGCAGCGGCGAAGAGACATTTTCAGGCGTCGAATGTAGGACATTTCGAATTATTCATGTATGAAAGAGGGTCACGTCGTATGCTGGCACGTTCGAGTCATGTGGTTTTCCTATGATTCATATGCTATGAACAGCTGAAGAAAATGAGCTCTGGCATGACAACAGAGTTTCCGGAACCATGTCCATATCACATGCGGCTTACGCCCGATAATATCAAATTCAAACGACATCAGAAAAAGTTCGAATAAATGAGAGTTCGATTTAACAGGTGTTTGGCTGAGCAAGGTGGAATTAAGACAAAGACAAAATAAGAGTACCCCCTACAAAATCATTTAAATATAGTACTGTAGTTGTAATAACTTTCGCATTTCTTTGAGCAGGAAAGCAGAACGTAACGTATAGATCTCAAACTAAAAGAACTTTGATTTTTACCTGTGTTCTTAATTTTGGTTTGTCATAACATTTCAAAAGAAAGGCACACACAAATTTCTGAAAATACATAACAAAATTTCGGTTTTATTTTGTAAAGTAACTAATGACATTTTTCTGCTTCGGTGCCCTGGGTCAAGCACTTTTTGTATTGTGAACAGAAAGGAAAATACTTCCGTTCTAAGGATGTAACCACTGACAACCTTCCTTTTTTGTAGTCATTCTTCAGCTTATTTATCGGATTCGTCGTCGTCTTCGTTTATATAACCTCGGACAGTCAAAATTTAACATCAATCACAGCACGCAGACTGCCACCTGATTGTCAAAGTGTGTGAAATCATCAAAGGTTACCCTAGCACCGAAGTCAGGACGAAGACACAATGTAGGCCTATCGGGGAAATCCGAGTCTGTTTATCCCTGTCCATTGCTGAGTTGATCCTACTGCTCCTTGATGAATCCGCATTTCTTGAAATATTTCGAAATGATTCAGCCAGGGTCATAGCTGCCAGAACTTACGTTGGGCCTCTGGTCATTTCCAGTGCTTTCCAATATCATCGACACAGCTACTTTGCGGTATAAAGTTTTAAAGTAAACACATACCCTTCGATAGTTATGCTTTTTCCGCTGCACTGACTAAGCCATCAACAAGCATTCTTCAACACACGGTACTGATCTTACCGGGCTCGCTTCCTCCCTCCATGACATACGTAGTTTTATGTCTTGCACACCACTGTTGACAAACTATACCTTGTGGTGCTAGATGATCTACATTTACATACATCTATATTCTGCAAACCACGGTGAACTGCAAGGCAGGGGCACGTCCCATTGTGCCAGTTGTTACGGTTTTTTCCCGTTTATGTAGGAGGGGAAGAATGATTAAATGACTACATGCGTGCTACGATTAATCTAATGAAAAATAACATTGATAATTACTGCAGACACAGCTCTGTCCATGAGCATGCAACAATAGATATACTCAACTTACATTTACCGAGAAAAAAAATATAAAACTCAAAACAGCATTTTCTACCAAGGAATAAAACTGTATAATAAATTTCCAAAAGAGATTAAAGAAATTTCAAAAATACTCTTATTTAAAAAGGCAGCTAAAAAGTACCTGTTATACTATACATTTTATACATTGAAGGATTACTCAGCTAAAACAGAGTAGGGGTTTGATAAAAAATGCAATACAAATAAATAATAATAATAATTATTATTATTATTATAAAATATCCATCATTCCACATAACACCTTCACTTTATGTTTTTTTTCCTTCTTTTTTTCCTTTCTAGAAATATTTACCCCCAAGCTATGCATGGCACAATACTAACACCTCTTCCTCTTTCTGAGCTCAACATCTCACTCATTATGGAGGGATGCTGACTCAGTTTTTCAAGATAGCAGATGGGAAGTTGCGGTACAGAAATGGCCCAGGTGTGTGTGTGTGTGTGGGGGGGGGGGGGGGGGGGGAGTGAAGTGTTATGAAACAATGTGTGTATAGTGTGTGCAGTGACTGATTGTGAGATATGAGTGAACAATGTGGCATTACATTATTTAATAAGTTATATGTAAAAAAGTATTGTATACCAGGAGTAAATCTGATGATTGTCTCTAGCTAGAAGTCAGTAAATATATGTGTACACGAATTAGCTTATTTTAAATTGATCTAAATTTGTAAATACTTTGACATGTCCTATATCCTTGTAAAAAGATATCTACGGATGAACAAAGCTACTACTACTACTACTACTACTACTACTACTACTTCTTTTTACCATCCCTGTGCGAGTGATATGGAGGGGGTTGTGGTATTTGATTGGTGCATAAGTCTGTAGCGTTTATCCATAAGCTTAATAAACACAACATATACACCTAACAGAGACTTTAGTCGTTAATAACATATTTTTCTTCACTGTTTAGAACATAGTGCCGACTCGGCAACTGTAGAAATCACGTGGTTTTGAGGTGGACACCTCGAACCGTGTTCGTAGCGCTTTATCATGCCGCGCGTGGTAGCCGAGCGGTCTCAGGCGCCTTGTCAAGGTCCGCGCGGCTCCCTCCGTCGGAGGTTCGAATCCTCCCTCGGGCATGGGTGTGCGTGTTGTCCTTAGCGTACGTTAGTTTAAGTTATGTTAAGTAGTGTGTAAGCTTAGGGACCGATGACCTCAGCAGTTTGGTTCCATAAGGCCTTACCAAAAATTTCCGAATTTTTCGCATTTTCATCCGGAGAGGTAGTTTCTTGAAGGTTGTCGATAGAAAGCAGAAAATGTGAAAATTTGAGAGCGCAAGATCAGATGAATAAGGTAGGTATACAATGAGTTTCTAACCCAACTCCTGTACAGTGGTTTTTGTGAGCAGAATGCAGGGGGGCTTTAGCGTGGGGTAGCATCACTTTACATCTACACGGATACTCTGCAAATCACATTCAAGTGCCTGGCAGCGGGTTTATCGAACCACCTTCACAATTCTCTATTATTCCAATCTCGTCTTCCTGGTTCTTGGATTGCATCTGCAAGACGTCTCAGTTGTTGACAATAAATGTCGGCAGTGATTGCTACACCTCGGGGGAGCAATTCGTAGTGGACTACACCCTCGCTGTTCCACCAGATGCATAAAATTCTGCCCGCATCTCGTGGTCGTGCGGTAGCGTTCTCGCTTCCCACGCCCGGGTTTCCGTGTTCGATTCCCGGCGGGGTCAGGGATTTTCTCTGCCTCGTGATGGCTGGGTGTTGTGTGCTGTCCTTAGGTTAGTTAGGTTTAATTAGTTCTAAGTTCTAGGGGACTGATGACCATAGATGTTAAGTCCCATAGTGCTCAGAGCCATTTGAACCAACCATAAAATTCTTTTGTGAATTTCCGGAGGTCTTTGTACGGGGAGGTGCTGCTTTGCTTGATCTCAACAATCCCTTTCTTTTCTTTACATTAGCATAAAGACACCACTTCTCGTCACCAGTAACGGTACAGGATAGGAATGGTCGGTGTTGTTTACGAGCCAATTGATGACTAGCAAGCAGAGACGCACATATGACCACTCACTGATTTTTGCAATTTTGGCTTAGAGCATGAGGTTCCCATACACCCGATTTTTGAACTTTCCCGATTACTTGTAAATGTCGCACGATAATGGAATGATTACAATTCATATTTGCTAGTTTTCGAGTACACTGACGTGGATCTTTGCGGATTAATGCTTTTAAGCGATCTTTGTCAAAACCTAAAGATCTTTATGAACGTAGGGAATCACTAATGTCAACATGTTCCTCTTTAAAACGAAAAAACGTTTTCTTGCCGTGTTCTGTCCAATGGCATTGTCCTCCATACACGGCGCAAATGTTTCAGGCTGCATCCAACCATCTATTCAATTCAAACAGAAGAATGTTGGAAATGTTCCGGTTTCTCCACTTGGCACTTCATTTTCTAGCGTCCACAGCTCGGCTCACTATTTACAGATGACACAATGACAATATGTAAACTCAAACAGCAACAGTGAACTACAAATAAAAAATGATAATCGATAAGTAGACCCATAGCAACCGTAATACCAACATGCAAAACAAAAACGCTACGAACTTACTCTCCAACCTAATATATTCCTAGAGTCATCGTTTAAGGCTGGTTCTTTAAACTCCGTAAGTAGACTTTCTCGGGATAGCTTCCTTCTGTCTCCAAAAGTCTGTCAGTTCAGTTTCTTCAACAACTCTGTGAGATTCTTCTGCGAATCAACCAAACCTGTGACCATTTACGCTGCCCTTCTCTGCATACGTTCAATATCTCCTGTTAATTCTATTTGGTAGGGATCCCATACACTTAAGGAATATTCTAGGATGGGTCGCACGAGTGATTTGTTTACTGATTGTATTTCCCCAGTATTCTACCAACAAATCGGAGTGTGCCATCTGTTTTACCCACGACTGTGTCTATGCGCTCGTTCCATTTCATATTCTCATAAAGTGTTACACCCAGCGAATTGTATGATTTGACCGGTTCCAACTGTCAGTTACCGATATTGTAGTTGCACGTATTATCTTGTTATGAAGTGCTCAATTTTACATCCCTGAACGTTTAAAGCAAGTTTCCAATCTTCGGACAACTTTGAAATCTTATCAAGATCTGACTAAATGTGAAGTTTATGCAGCATCTTTCAAACAGCGCGTGATTAAAGATAGTTGCATCATCTGCAAAAGTCTGACGTTACTATTAATATTGTCTGCAGGGTCATTAATCTACAACATGAACAGCAAGGGTCCCAAAACACACTTCTCTGGGGCACACCCGAAGTTACTTCTACATCTATTGATGACTCTTCATCCAAGATAACTTGCTGCGTACCCTCTACCAAAACATCCTCAATACAGTCACAGATTTCGCTTGATACCCCATACGATCGTACTTTTGATAATAAGCGTACATGTAGTTCAAATGCTTTTCGGACATCAAAAATTACTGCACCTACGTGACTGACTTGATTCATAGCTTTCAGTACGTCGCGGGAGAAATATACGAGTTGTGTTTCACATGAACGATGTTCCTTGTCACTTCAGGCGCCATCTGTCTGCTGAGCTAATTAAGTTTTTCAGTATTTCCAAGTATACAAACTAAAAAGTAAGTGCTTGACAGCTACCTGGTCAGGATGCATATAGTAAGCTTCTCGTCATTCTCAGAATGAATTTTCACTCTGCAGCGGGGTGCGCTGCTTTGAAACATCCTGGCAGATTAAAACATTGTGGCGGACTGAGACCCGAAATCATGACCTTTGCCTTTCGCGGGCAAGAGCTCTGTCGACTTATTTTCCTATCTTTCTAGCTATCTGTTTTCTCGTCCTGTTTCTTCTTTAGGGAGATGAGTTCTGCATGGGCGTCGCATTACGTCTCTCAAAGTATTAATGATGAAATATTTACTCTTTTTTTTTTAATGGAGAGCGGTAATACCCAGACCGAAAGCGCTGAGCTACCCACGCACAATCCACGACCCGTCCTCCCAGTTTCACTTCCGCCAGTACCTCATCTTCTACCTTCCAAAGGTCCCTGGTCCGAGTCCCGGTCCGGCACACAGTTTTAATCGGCCAGGAAGTTTCATAACATCTCACACTCCGTTGCAGAGTGAAAAATTCATACTGGAAACAATCCCTATGTCTGTGGCCAAAAGTTGTATCCGCCATATCCTTTCTTCCAGGAGTGTTAGTCGTGAAAGTTTCGCAGAACTACCGTGAGGTTTGAAAGGTAGGAGATGAGGTACTGGCGGAAGAAGAGATGTTAGAACGGGCTGTGAGTCATGCTTGCGTAGCTCAGTCGGCAGAGTACTTGCCACCAAAAGGCAAAAGTACAGAGTTCGAGTCTCTGTCCGACGCACAGTTGTAATCTGCCGGGAAGTTTCTTTTTTCCCTGATTCGTTTGATTCGGTAAATGATTAGCGCTTGCCGTTTCCCTGACAATCACCAGCATTCTTGCATGGTCCCCTATCAGTACAGCTTTGCGTGCATTTTATTTGTTCGTTGTAGTTTAGATTGTTCTAAGCGAGATCCTGGGTCAGTTGATCATTGAATTTCCCACGAGGCGTCTCGAACTGCACTTTCGTTGCTGCTGGTGGACCCCTTAACGGGTTGAGGCGTCCGCTTTTGCCTTAGGCTCACAATTAACAAACATGTAACACAGTGAAATGCAAATAATTACAAATACGCAAAAGCGTTTCCAAACATTACCACTCTTCACACTTCACATCTCGATGTTTGATATAGATGGCGCGATAATTACACTAGTTGTCGAAATCAGTCGACAGTGGAACAGAAATTGTTTAAAGTATATTATTTCCAACAGTCAACACCCAATACAGGAACATAATTTTACTACGCTGACCTCTCCGAACACCTTATGATCTCATGCCAAGACTACACGCCAGGTGTGTACTGTTGCCTCGTCTTTTTGAAAATATCCGCGCGTCTGCACCTACGCCTGTACTCCACAAGTCATCTTATGGCGTGCGGAAGAGGGTTTTCTGTTTACCAGTGCTATTTCCTTCCTTTTCTGTTCCAGTCGCGAATGGTCTGTGGGAATAATGATTGTTGGTAAGCCTCCGAATGTGCTCGGATCTCCCTCATTTTATACTCAAAGTCACTTTGCAAGACTTACGTAGGTCGAAGCAATGTTATATTTCACTCTTCCAGGAATCTCTCGGGATTATAACAGTGGATGCATAACGGCTCTCTTACACTGTCTGCCACTGCAATTGGATGAGCATCACCGTGAGGCATTCATGGTTACTAAACGAACCTTTAACGAAACGTGCTGCTCTTATTGACATCTGCTCTACTTCCTCTGTCAATAATATCGGGTACATTCATCTTCTGTCAGTTGATTCAAACATGAATCGGAAAAAATTCGGAGAAATGCCGAAAATCTTTTTGGATCAGTTTAGTTTTCACGACCCGCTGTTCACAAGTATTCTGTTTGTGGTCCGAGAATTTCATCTCAGCAACTATACGAGGGTGACTCCAAAAGAAGTGCACACTATTTTTTTAAAATCCATCTTTTATTCTGCATGTTTGAAATTTTTACAGTGTGTAGATACATCCTTTAGGAACAATATTTTCATTTCTCCACAATATTTCCATCCCTCTCAAGTGCCTTACGCCATCTTGAACCAGCGCCTATATACTCGCACGGTAAAATTCTGGATCAAACTGTTGGGGCCACTGTTTGGCGGCGTGCACAAGGGAGTCATCATCCTCAAACCTTGTTCCACAAAGAGAGTCTTTCAATTTCCCAAAGAGATGATTGTCACATGGAGTCAGGTCAGGACTGTAAGGCGGGTGTTTCAGTGTTGTCCATCCGAGTTTTGTGATCGCTTCCATGGTTTTTTGACTGACATGTGGCCGTGCATTGTCGTGCAACAGCAAAACATCCTGCTTTTGCCGATGTGGTCGAACACGACTCAGTCGAGCTTGAAGTCGCTTCAGTGTCGTCACGTATGTATCAGAATTTATGGTGGTTCCATTTGGCATGATGTCCACAAGCATGAGGCCTTCGGAATCGAAAAACAACTTAGCCATATTTTCAAATAACTTCCGGGAATTCAGTCAGATAACACTTTCAGTGACCGCCGATATTTCGACGGGAGAACACCCTGCCATTTTCTAGGCAAACTGCAACGGACACGCGGCGTACATGCAAATTTAAAACCTCGGTTCTCGGACTGAAGGAGGAAAGATAACACACACACTGAACACTAGTGCCACCAAAGACGACCAAAGTCAGAGCTATCGATAGTGAGACTGTGAATTCGCAGGTGAGGTAGCATTGACTCTGTCCCTCTGTTTTTTGACAAGGGAGAGAGCAGAATTCCAAACAGAGTTTAAACAGAAACCTCCATCCCTGTTAACGAGGTTGCTCGCTAATTTAATCTCAACTACCTCCCTAGTAACACTGTCCCAATAGCTGGACGTGCATGCCAATATCGGCGGTCGCTGAAAGTGATACCTGGCTGAATTCTCGGAAGTTATTTGAAAGTTGTATACGCCAGGAGAAACTCAGGTCTCACCTTAGCCATAACTTTTCCAGCAGAGGGTGTGGTTTTGAATTTTTTTTCCTTGGGCGAATTTGCATGATGCCACTCCATTGATTGCCTCTTCGTCTCTGGTGAAAAATGATGGAGCCATGTTTCATCACGTGTCACGATTCTTCCAAGAAATTCACCTCCGCTATTATCGTACTGTTTCAAAAGTTCGCTGCATACCGTTTCTCTTGTTTCTTTGTTAGCCACTGTCAACATCCTGGGAATCCACCTGGCACAAACCTTTTTTAACGCCAGCAATTTCAGTATTCTGCAAACACTTCCTTAACCCTATCCCAACGTAGCGTGACAATTCGTTCACTGTGATGCGTCTGTCAGCATTCACCAATTCGTTAACTGTCTACACATTGTGTAGAGTGTGTGCAGTACGAGGCCTGCCGCTGCGAGGGCAATCCTCAATATTGCCGTGGCCGCTTTCATCACGTAACCTGCTTGCCCACCGACTAACTGTACTGCGATCGACAGCAGCATCTCCATACACCTTTTTCAACCTCTTGTGGATGTTTCCCACTGTCTCGTTTTCACAGCACAGAATTTCTATGACAGCATGTTGCTTCTGACGAACGTCAAGTGTAGCAGCCATCTTGAAGAAATTAAGTTTTAAAACAAGCGGGAAGGATGTATCTACACACTGTAAAACTTTCACACATGCAGAATGAAAGCTGTATGTTTACAAAAATAGTGTTCATTTCGTTTGTAGTGACCCTCGTACATTGCGGCTAAGCCATTTCTCCACGGTACCCATCCTTCCGCAAAGTATCCAGGAGAACTTCCGTGAAGTTTGGATAGTGGGAAGATGGTACTAGCTGAAATGCAGTTATGAGGGAGGGTCGCGAATCGTACTTGGATATCTCCATTGGTAAGAGAATAACCATCCTAAGCAAGGTTCTGGGTTCGAGTCCCAATCCAGCACACAGTTTCAATTAGCTAGGAAGTTTGAAAACAGCGCACACTCTACTGTAGAGTGAAAGACTAATTCAAGTATACTATCAATACACTGTCAAAATACTGCAGGATTACAAACATCTAGCCGGCCGTTATGTCCGAGCGGTTCTAGGCGCTTCAGTCTGGAACCGTGCGACCGCTACGGTCGCAGGTTCGAATCCTGACTCGGGCATGGATGTGTGTGATGTCCTTAGGTTAGTTAGGTTTAAGTAGTGGTAAGTTCTAGGGGACTGATGACCTCAGGTGTTAAGTCCCATAGTGCTTAGAACCATTTTTTACAAACTTCTACGAACCAATACGCCGCCGACACACTAGAACTGCGAGGTGTTGAGTTATTTCCGCGAACGTGTACAGGGGATAGGGCGACACTGTGACGCAGAGTAACTATGAGGAAATGGCCAGAGGTGTTTTGTCAAGGGCGTCCCACGTAGAGAGCCTGCTGCAATTCCAATGAGTCGTCACGTGAGTAAACAGTGGACGGGCGGCTGGGACTCTCCACGTCCTCGGCTACAAGACCTTGCGTCTAAGCACGTCAAAGCTGCAGCAGCGCGGTGTATTGACAAGAGTGACTAGCGAGCGTAACAGTTACATCTACATGTACACTACTGGCCATTAAAATTGCTACACCACGAAGATGATGTGCTACAGACGCGAAATTTAACCGACAGGAAGAAGATGCTGTGATACGGAAAATGATTAGCTTTTCAGAGCATTCACACAAGGTTGACGCCGGTGGCGACACCTGGCATGAGGAAAGTTTCCAACCTATTTCTCATACACAAACAGCAGTTGACCGACATTAGCTGGTAAAACATTGTTGTCATGCCTCGTGTAAGGAACAAAAATGCGTACCATCACGTTTCCGACTTGATAAACGTCGGATTGTAGCCTACCGCGATTGCGGTTTATCGTATCGCGACATTGCTGCTCGCGTTGGTCGAGATCCAATGACTGTTAGCAGAATATGGAATCGGTGGGTTCAGGAAGGTCATACGGAACGCCGTGCTGGAGCCCAACGGCCTCGTATCACTAGAAGTCGAGATGACAGGCATCTTATCCGCATGGCTATAACGGATCGTGCAGCCACGTCTCGATCCCTGAGCCAACAAATGGGGACGTTTGCAAGACAACAACCATCTGCACGAACAGTTCGACGACGTTTGCAGCAGCATGGACTATCAGCTCGGAGACTATGGCTGCGGTTACCCTTGACACTGCATCACAGACAGGAGCGCCTGCGATGGTGTACTCAACGACGAACCTGGGTGCACGAATGGCAAAACGTCATTTTTTATGTTTACAGCATTATGATGGTCGCATCCGTGTTTCGCGACATCGCGGTGAACGCACATTGGAAGCGTGTATTCGTCATCGCCATACTGGCGTATCATCCGGCGTGATGGTATGGGGTTCCTATGGTTACACGTCTCGGTCACCTCTTGTTCGCATTGACGGCACTTTGAACGGTGGACGTTACATTTCAGATGTGTTACGACCCGTGGCTCTACCCTTCATTCGATCCCTGTGAAACCCTACATTTCAGCAGGATAATGCACGACCGCATGTTGCAGGTCCTGCACGGGCCTTTCTGAATACAGAAAAAGTTCGACTGCTGCCCTGACCAGCACATTCTCCAGATCTCTCACCAATTGAAAACGTCTGGTCAATGGTGGCCGAGCAACTGGCGCGTCACAATGCCCGTCACTACTCTTGCTGAACTGTGGTATCGTGTTGAAGCTGCATGGGCAGCTGTACCTGTACACGCCATCCAAGCTCTGTTTGACTCAATGCCCAGGCGTATCAACGCCGTTATTACGGCCAGAGCTGGTTGCTCTAGGTACTGCTTTCTCAGGATGTATGCACCCAAACTGCGTGAAAATGTAATCACATGTCAGTTCTAGTATAATATATGTGTCCAATGAATAACCTTTTATCATCTGCATTTCTTCTTGGTGTAGCAATTTTAATGGCCAGTGGTGTACATACTCAGCAAGCCACCATAAGGTACATGGCGGTGGGTATCTTGCACATTGATAGTCATTTCCTTTCCTGTTCCACTAGCAAACCGAGCGAGGGAAAAACAACTGTCCATTTACTGCTGTCCTAGTCCTGCTTGCTCCATATATTGTAGTGATGGCAGTAGGAGACGTCTGCAGCCTGTTCTCTTAACGTTCTCAATACTGTTTCGCGGAAAGAACGTCTTCTTCTCTCCAGTGATTCCAATTTGAGTTCACGGAGCGAGTTAAAAGAAACTGCCAGTAGCAAATCTAGTAGCACGCCTCTGAACTGATCCGACATCGTGGGGATCCCCAAACACTCAAACAGTACTCAATAATGGGTCGGACACGTGTTCTGCACCCACTCTCTTTTATAGATCAGCTACACTTTCCTAAAGTTATCCCAATAAACGGACCTTACGTGCTCCTTCCACTTCATGTCGCTTTGCAACGTTGCTGTTGTGGTCTTCAGTCCTGAGACTGGTTTGATGCAGCTCTCCATGCTACTCTACCCTGTGCAAGCTTCTTCATCTCCCAGTACCTACTGCAACCCACATCCTTCTGAATCTGTTTAGTGTATTCATCTCTTGGTCTCCCTCTACGATTTTTACCCTCCACGCTGCCTGGTGATCCCTTGATGCCTCAGAATATGCCCTAACAACCGATCCCTTCTTCTAGTCAAGTTGTGCCAAAAATTTCTCTTCTCTCCAATTCTATTCAATATCTCCTCATTAGTTATGTGATCTACCCATCTAACCTTCAGCATTCTTCTGTAGCACCACATTTCGAAAGCTTCTATTCTCTTCTTGTCCAAACTATTTATCGTCCAAGTTCCACTTCCATATATGGCTACACTCCCTACAAATACTTTCAGAAACGACTTCCTGACACTTCAATTTATACTCGATGTTAACAAATTTCTCTTCTTCAGAAACGCTTTCCTTGCCATTGCCAGTCTACATTTTATATCCTCTCTACTTTGACCAGCATCAGTTATTTTGCTCCCCAAATAGCAAAACTCATTGACTACTTTAAGTTTCTCATTTCCTAATCTAGTTCTGGCAGCCTCACCCGATTTAATTCGACTACATTCCATTATCCTCGTTTTGCTTTTGTTCATGTTCATCTTATATCCTCCTTTCAGGACACTATCCATTCCGTTCAACTGCTCTTACAGGTCCTTTGCTGTCTCTGACAGAATTACAATGTCATCGGCGAACCTCAAAGTTTTTATTTCTTCTCCATGGATTTTAATACCGACTCCAAATTTTTCTTTTGTTTCCTTTACTGCTTGCTCGATATACAGATTGAATAACATCGGGGATAGGCTACAACCCTGTCTCACTCCCTTCCCAACCACTGCTTCCCTTTCATGCAACGTTACAGCTATATATTCAATTGACGTGATTTTGTCAAGCTGCAAACCGCTAATACTGTATTTGAAAGTTAGAGGATTGTTTTTCTAGTCGTCTTAAATTTTCTCCACATTCAGAGCACACGAGACAAATTTTATCCAAGTCATCCTGAACCCTCACTTTCCCACACACTATAGCGTCATCACAAAACAGTCGCAGACTTCTGTTCTCCCTAACCATCACATCGTTTATGTATATAGAGACCAAGAGCGCTCCTATCACACTTCTATAGGGCACTCCTGACGATATTTCTGTCTCCGATGAATACTCACCTCCAGGACAACGTACTGGGTCCTAGTACTTAAAAAAACTGGTTATCTAGGTCAAAATAAAGCTAGTCCGCTGTGTTCATTCAGAGATATAGGAGACAGTAGACAGGGGGCTCAAGTTGAAGCTGCGTTTCTAGCACAACGGGGTACGCATCTCGAAGCCGCAGAGAAGTCAGTTCTGAAATAAAATCAGCTGGGATGGAAGCTTAAGGTGCAGCCCCACCACTGTCCTTATTCTACGTTCCGTTTGCGACGCGGCCTGGGGACACACTCAGATTGCTAAAAATCTAAAGAAAATTTCACTCTTGACAGATCATTATATGCCGACAACCAAAGAAATAAGATAAAGAGTAAGGACAAATCTTGTCTATCATGTTGTTGTTGTTGTGGTCTTCAGTCCTGAGACTGGTTTGATGCAGCTCTCCATGCTGCTCTATCCTGTGCAAGCTTCTTCATAAACGTTTTAAATGGCAAGATGGAGTGTAAGAGGTCTGACACATACAGAAACAGAACTGGAACAAGAATCAGGCAAAGGTAACATCGATATTGTTGTCATCTTCCCAATGAGAAAGAAATTACAGGGGCGATCGAAATTCAGAATTATGTGATGAGCTGCTGCGGAGTGTCACGAGGACAAAGACCTGCTGCCGGAGTCTCCATCTGGTTCCGGAAAGCATTAAAGAACAAAATAAATTCGTATTTTTCTCTATATGAAATAATAATAATAATGCTGTGTCTTAAAGTTGACGGTATTCGTCCATGTTGTCTTTGTATGCAGCAGAAGGTGTAAGAACTCAAAATAATATGGAATTGTATGACTTGTTACATAACAGTACAGGAAAAAGAAATAAAAATGATTATTTACTTCTCAAGGGAAACCTAAAGGCCAAAATAATAAGGGAAAGAAGTTAATAGAGTTTGGCACACATAATGAATTAAGAATAACAAACACGTTTTTAAACATCGTAACGTCCATAACTTTACATTGAAAACTCGATGAGGTACACTTTCAGCAACAGACTGGAAGTGCAGAAAATAAAATGAAGGAAAAAGAAGAGCAATTGATGAAAGAAATGAAATTAATATTTTTGCAACAGTAACACTCAATGCAAATGTCACTCAGAGGCATTTCGGAAGTACGAGAGTGATCAACAAAATGAATTTTCTGCAAACATTGCATTCCGTCGCAATTCATCCTCTTCACATTTCGCTGGATCTACAGCTTCATGGCAATGGCTTCCAAACTTCGTAGCAGTTCTCCGAGTGTTATTTACGAAAATTTCAAAGTGATGCGGCATACGTAAGCATTACTCTCTGTTTCATTCAATGGAATCGAAACACACTCAGGTATCTAGAGTTCCTAAGATAAGCCGCTGCTGCAGTTACTGGAAGACATCCCATTGGACGTAAGGTAATCGGTGTGGTACCGGCATGACGGATGTCCCTCTTATTTCGCACATTTGATGCCAGACCTCAAGAGAACATTTAGAGAGCACTGGAAAAGTCGTTCAGGAAATGCAAAATAGTCTGCACACTCATGAAACTTAATACTTCTGTACTTTCATCTGTGGCTAAAATTAAAACAAAAGGTCTATTAGGAAACGCCGATGACTCCCGGAGGTAATGAAATGCCTTATAACACGGGCCTGGGCTGCCTTTAACTCCAGATGAAATTCAACGTGCAGTATTATTTCTCCAGAATCACTTTTTAGCGTGCAGCAATGCTCAGGGTCAACATTAAGAGCACTTGGTATGACAGCCGCCATAATAAACACCCGTATTTGCTTACATTTGGTATAACAGGAGTGATGTTCATGGAACCTCTTCTCCAGGCGGGGGACGGTGGTTTGCGGCGCTATTATCTTGATACAATTTCATCAAGCCCCACTCTATTCATATCCCTGATGGTCTCTTAGAAGCTTCTTTGAAATGCCACAGAGTAAAATACATAGCTCAGTAGAAAAAAAAAGCTAAGGCGGTCTCGTAGTTCGGTGACTACACACGACTAAAATTTTTACGAACGTCAGAAAATTCGCCAAGTTGTCACATATAACTTTGAGAATGCTGCAACTCGATATATTTATTCTTTCTCAGACATATTTGTGGTGGCGTCTCTTAGTGCATCACTCCATGGATGGAGAAATAAATGAGGAGGTAAGAGAGGTTAAATTTCTCGGATGTAATTTTAAATTTTCCGTATCAGATGATCTAGAGCTAAAATTGGCCAGCTTCAGACATTTCTGTGAAACCATACAACTTGTATTAAAACATAACGTACGAAAAATCCCTATAACTGCCTGGATAAGTCAGTTCAAAGGTGTTAGGAAGGCAGTAGTTCACCACCTCCCACACACAAAAATGGGTAAAAAATAATAATGTTGTAGGGCTGTGTCATTCTCGATGTTAGTATAGCAGTTCATGGTCATTATCAACTGTAGATTCGCATTGCTTGAAGTTAATGGACTGTGACATATCTTGTTTGAAAGAGCGGAAACCTTTATTTTTTGTACTTAACTAAAAATGAAGAAAATTAAAGGCTTAATTTATTATTTAATGAAATTATTAAACCTACTGGCTGTAAAGTGGGATGTTTGATGGACCGCTTACAATCCACTCCTAGCACCCTTCCCCTCCCCCCCTTCTTCTAACCAATTGTACAGGGTGTCACGTGACGAAACAATAAGAGAAAACACTTTAACATTCATATTTACAATTCTGAAGAGCTCACACACAACATTCGAAAGTACCGACACGAGGTCGAAATTATTAAACGTCCCCTGCTAAGTGCAGGGTCCATACGTCAAACTCAGCATCACCTCAGTCTCTCAATACATTGTTCAGCTTTACTGATTTTACAGCAAAAATCAGAGCAACAGAAGAAATGTTGTTGTTGTGGTCTTCAGTCCTGAGACTGGTTTGGTGCAGCTCTCCATGCTACTCTGTCCTGTGCAAGCTTCTTCATCTCCCAGTACTTACTGCAACCTACATCCTTCTGAATCTGCTTAGTGTATTCATCTCTTGGTCTCCCTCTACGATTTTTACCCTCCACGCTGCCCTCCAATGCTAAATTTGTGATCCCTTGATGCCTCAGAACATGTCCTACCAACCGGTCCCTTCTTCTAGTCAAGTTGAGCCACAAACTCCTCTTCTCCACAATTCTGTTCAATACCTCCTCATTAGTTATGTGATCTACCCATCTAATCTTCAGCATTCTTCTGTAGCACCACATTTCGAAAGCTTCTATTCTCTTCTTGTCCAAACTATTTATCGTCCATGTTTCACTTCCATACATGGCTACACTCCCTACAAATACTTTCAGAAACGACTTCCTGACACTTCAGTCTATAGTCGATGTTAACAAATTTCTCTTCTTCAGAAACGCTTTCCTTGTCATTGCCAGTTTACATTTTATATCCTCTCTACTTCGACCATCATCAGTTATTTTGCTCCCCAAACAGCAAAACACCTTTACTACTTTAAGTGTCTCATTTCCTAATCTAATTCCCTCAGCATCACCCGACTTAATTCGACTACATTCCATTATCCTCGTTTTGCTTTTGTTGATGTTCATCTTATACCCTCCTTTCAAGACCCTGTCCATTCCGTTCAACCGCTCTTCCCTTTGCTATCTCTGACAGAATTACAATGTCATCGGCGAACCTCAAAGTTTTTATTTCTTCTCCAGGGATTTTAATACCTACTCCGAATTTTTCTTTTGTTTCCTGTACTGCTTGCTCAATATACAGATTGAATAACATCGGGGAGAGGCTACAACCCTGTCTTACTCCCTTCCCAACAGCTGCTTCCCCTTCATGCCCCTCGACTCTTATAACTGCCATCTGGTTTCTGTACAAATTGTAAATAGCCTTTCGGTCCCTGTATTCTACCCCTGTCGCCTTTAGAATTTGAAAGAGAGTATTCCAGGCAACATTATCAAAAGCTTTCTCTAAGTCTACAAATGCTAGAAACGTAGGTTTGCCTTTCCTTAATCTATTTTGTAAGATAAGTCGTAGGGGCAGTATTGCCTCACGTGTTCCAACATTTCTACGGAATCCAAACTGATCTTCCCCGAGGTCGGCTTCTGCCAGTTTTTCCATTCGTCTGTAAAGAATTTGCGTTATTATTTTGCAGCTGTGACTTATAAAACTGATAGTTCGGTAATTTTCACATCTGTCAACACCTGCTTTCTTTGGGAACAGAAGAAATATGCCATTTAAATTATGCACAATACATTGCTGTAATCACATCGGCCACTTAACGCGAATCTTTTACAGCCTCTATGTATAATAAACCAGTGCCAAGGCCCTTAACACAACGGCTGTTATGTATCAGTAACTTGCTCCGATGCGGTCATGCAAACAGCTATCGGCAGTAGATAATAGGTTCCTTGAGGCGATACGCACCAAAATAGATGACCCCCGGGGCCTCTGTAGCATATGGGATGGGCTAAGCGCGTCTGACTCTGATTTCTTTTGGCGGCAAATCTCGCATTACTAACTTGCGAGACACTAGTGTAGATCGAGTCATGACTGAGCGACGGAAGCGGACGACCTCTGCGTTTGTGATTTAACGCAACAAGCAGCTACATCGACCGAGACAGGTATCCGACGCGGGAGCGACAGATTTCTGCTACAGCTTGAACTGTTCATCTGACAGATAATAGCGTCGAGTAACTCACAATAAATATTGTAACAGTATCTATATTGCTAAACGGCTAATCCGTTGCACAGTTTATTTTTCTAAGGGCTTCCAGAGGCAAAAAATCTATATTAAAAATTTCATATAATTCCAAGTAATGTAGGTCATAAACCGTCTTTTGTGACCGTAATAAAGAAGTAAACCATACTCTATTCGCTTTATTTCACAACATCTTTAGTGGTCACTGTTACGATGTTGCTTTCTTACAAATGGCACATTATGCAAACAAAAATATATCCAGTGTCAGTGAAGGGCAGTGTTCTAAAAATCGAGCACCTATAGATGGAAGAACATTAGGAATGAAGCAGGAAGCAAAACATCTTGAGTAATAATTGCGTTTAATATATGTTCAATAGTAGTAAAGTAAAATATGAGAAATTTTTCCGATATTGACATGCAGATTTGTCAGAAAACCAGATTGTTACAATGATCACTGAAGATGAAAGCGAAAAACGTACGGTGTAAATCAGACTTCTATTACATTCTCAAAAGTCGGTATGTAAACCTATGATAAAATCTTCTCGGGTCGACCACCGAGTCAATGTGTTGTTCTCCAGAAACGTTTCAGCAGGTTTCTTACTTGCCATCTTCAGGTATGTAAACCTGTATTACTAGTATAATTGGGATAACGGAAAAAGGAGGCCTAAAAACAAACAAAAAAGTGTCATATTATTACCTACCGAATTTGAAAATTTAAAATACTGTCGTAATCTACTCATTAATAATTATAATCTCATGTTAAAGGTTTAAGAGAATAAGGCAGGTACCAAAATTAGAAACTGTGTATGTCATCATACACAGAACTCATGGCGCGCAAATAACCCAGACTATATTCATCCAGTATATGAGAATGAGTGCAATCAACGATTTGCAACAAACTTTACGCAAAATTTTAAACTTTTTCCAAGTTTTTTCTCACTGTCATGCCTCACAGAGCAATGTGAGGAAAAGAGTTTATCGGTTGCTATTCTCTCGCTTTTGATGCAGTAAAACGTGTGCTTCAGACATGGCATTTCAATTTATTACTTCCTTGCTGCTAATCCTACTCGCAACGCATTTTGCAGGCAGTATGAATACATACCACTGAATGTACCTGCAAAATTATATCACTGTACGACACATACACTACTGGCCATTAAAATTACTACACAAAGAAGAAATGCAGATGATAAACGGGTATTCACTGGACAAATATATTATACTAGAACTGACATGTGATAACATTTTCACGCAATTTGGGTGCATAGATCGTGAGAAATCAGTACCTAGAACAACCACCTCTGGCCGTAATAACGGCGTTGATACGCCTGATCATTGAGTCAAACAGAGCTTGGATGGCGTGTACAGGCACAGCTGCCCATTCAGCTTCAACACGATACCACAGTTCATCAAGAGTAGTGACTGGCGAATAGTGACGAGCCAATTGCTCAGCCACCATTGACCAGTCGTTTTCAATTGGTGAGAGATCTGGAGAATATGCTGGCCAGGGCCACAGTCGAACATTTTCTGTATCCAGAAAGACCCGTACAGGACCTGCAACATGCGGTCGTGCATTATTCTGCTGAAATGTAGAGTTTCGCAGGGGTCGAATAAAGGGTAGAGCCACGGGTCGTAACACATCTGAAATGTAACGTCCACTGTTCAAAGTACCGTCAATGCGAACAAGAGGTGACCGAGACGTGTAACCAATGGCACCCCATACCATCACGCCGGGTGATACGAAGGTACGGCGATGACGAATACACGTTTCCAATGTGCGTTCACCGCGATGTCGCCAAACACGGATGCGACCATCATGATGCTGTAAACAAAACCGGTATTCATCCGAAAAAATGACGTTTTGCCATTCGAGCACCCAGGTTCGTCGTTGAGTACACCATCGCAGGCGCTCCTGTCTGTGATGCAGCGTCAAGGGTAACCGCAGCCATGGTCTCCGAGCTGATAGTCCATGCTGCTGCAAACGTCGTCGAACTGTTCGTGCAGATGGTTGTTTTCTTGCATACGTCCCCATCTGTTGACTCAGGGATCGAGACGTGGCTGCACGATCCGCTACAGCCATGCGGATAACATGCCTGTCATCGCGACTGCTAGTAATACCAGGCCGTTGGGAACCCACCAATTCCATATCCTGCTAACAGTCATTGGATCTCGACCAACGCGAGCAGCAATGTCGCGATGCGATAAACCGCAATCGAGATAGGCTACAATCCGACCTTTATCGAAGTCGGAAACGTAATGGTACGCATTTCTCCTCGTTACACGAGGCATCACAACAACGTTTCACCAGCTAACGCCGGTGTTTGTGCATGAGAAATCGGTGAGAAACTTTCCTCATGTCAGGTGTCGCCAACGGCGCCAACCTTGTATGAATGCTCTGAATAGCTAATCATTTGCATATCACAGAATCTTCTTCCTGTCGGTTAAATTTCGCGTCTGTAGCACGTCATCTTCGTGGTGTAGCAATTTTAATGGCCAGTAGTGTAGTTAAGTAGATATAACATCATAAACACTGAGACGCGTGTAAACTTACTTATGGTTAAAACGGGGTGCAAATTATCCAGACTGTACCCATCCATTGTCCGTTAATGAGAGCATCTGGCTACTTGCAACTATCATTAAACGTAAAACGGGGTACAAATTACCCATACTGAACCCATGTGTTGTTTGTTAATGAGAGCACTTAGCACCTTGGAGCAAGTATTAAACTTGATTTCAAACCTCTTCTAAAAATTTTCTGGCTTGTTCACTTAACGTGAAATGCTTAACACATTAACTCATTTTTCAAGTAATCAGACGTTTGAAGCTGTTTTGCACATGGGAAGTAGATTCTCTAAAGCAGGGTTCCCCAAACTATTCCGTGGAACAGCCATGTTCTGTAGAAAGTGAATAAGTGCTCCGCGAGAAACCGTTAATAACATGACGTTTTTTTCCGACATTTTGATGATACTATTCTTTTTATTTTATTACGATTTCTGTGCGGTCACTTACAATTTAAAATTGAAGTAATCATTGACTAAAACAAGTTTTTATCATGTTTTAAAAGATTATTAACCCTTAAAGTAAGCAATGTGTTCCACTACAACACCTGGATAGTGTTCCGTCATACGTAAAGTTTGGAAACCACTGCTCTAAGGTTTCAGGGAAGGAAGCCATAGTGGTTCTGTAATTAAATGGCGTAAAAACATAACACGTTTGTTCGCATGACCATCTTCCGCAGCAGCTGTTAAAATAAGTTATTATTGGTTTTCTGTCTTGCCTTACTACAATTTAATTAAAGAGAATTACACCAGAAGCATTTATTTATAAAGCATCTTCTGTGGTTATTCTCCAAATTGGACACATATGTTTGTACATTTTTGGTTGTTTTAAATCAAAAACAGCGTTTTGTTTATGAAATTGAAGTGAAAATTACTCTCGGTGTTTCTTTACATATTCTTTAAACCACTGCCTCTTCCCTCCTTGTTAACAGCAGCTGACGTGGAAAGACTTCCGTCCACATACGCATGTGGCAGTTTTTGCCATTCTGCAGTATTTCTTACGCTGCATTTGAGTTATTTACAATTCTTAGACATGTAATCAGTCCAACGTGAGGTGTGGAAGTCGTTTTGGCCAAGTATCATGTATAGGTGCGAACGCTTCTCATCATTACCTAGGTGTTCAGTAGCGAGGCAGGAGCTTCCAACCAATTATCCAGCCCTACATTCAACATTTTGATGATGCGTTTTTACTTTTGAGATGATAATGCAAGACCACATAGCTCCCATCTCGTGAACACTTCCCGTCAGAAGCTGTGAATAAACAAAATGGAATGGCCTGCAGTATCTCCCGCCGGGAACCGGAATGAGTATGCTTGGAACTAGGACTGCTGATTTTTTTTTTTCAAGTCTTGGGAATACGATATATCGATACTTATAAAAATATAAATAATGGACACGATATACGGTCGGAAAGAATCGATTTATCGAAGGAGGAATAAATCGACATATCGGCCTAAAAATGCCGAATGCACATTGTAAATATACTGCTGGTTTTAGAGTTGTATAGTGTAGTATCGATTTTGAAAATGTTTGAGCTAATAATGGGACTTCGTGCAGACGAAAAGCTTGTATGACAATACTTTTTTGGTTGACTGTTGTGCTGTTAATTAACAACTGTGTACATGACGCATTGTCATGCAATATTTCACACAGTTATCCTCTCATACCTTATTTTCTTAATTTGTCATTGGCTACACGTCGAAATAAAACTTTTTTGATGCTGATGTAGGAAAATTATTTTATGAAGATAAACGTTGCGCTTTCTGTTGGTGTCGTCGAGCGCCGATTATGCCAGCATTTCCCTTCACACCGTCGCAAAAACTAATCTTGTTATTTAGATTTTTGTTCATCATTTTCAGCAGCTTTTTTTGAAGAACGTCCATGCGAAGAACTAGCACACTAGTTGCGTTAAAAATTGTTATCTCAACACAACTGGTGTTCTGTTTTTTAATATTAGAAATCTTGTTATTCCATTCACACCGCCACCCCAAGTGCAATCGGACTCCTTCTTTTGTGCCACCTACGAGGGGCGTTTGAAAAGTCCGTGCAAAAATAAAAACTATTTACGTTTTAGGGGTAAATCTTTTTTTATTTTTCGACATAGTCTCCTATTAGACTTATACACTTCGTCCAATGCTGTTCTAATTTGTTGATCCCCTCCGAATAATAGGAATTTTCTAATTCTGCAAAACAGCTATTATTTGCTGTAATCACCTCCTCGTTTGAATAAAATCTTAGTACTGCCAGCCATTTCTTCAAATTGGGGAACGAATAGTAGTTGTGGGAGCCAAGTCTGGATAAGAGGGGGGATGTGAAACGAATTGAAATCCTATTTCCATCAATTTTGCGACCACAACTGCTGAGGTGTGTGCTGGTGCATTGTTGTGATGGAAAGGGACTTTTTTGTGGTCCAATCGCCGGCGTTTTTCTTGCAGCTCCGTTTTCGAACGGTCCAATAGCGTTGAATAATATTCACCTGTAATAGGTTTACCCTTTTCCAAATAGTCGAGGAGGATTATCCCTTGCAAATCCCCAAAGACAGTCGCCATAACCTTTCTGGCCGAAGGAATGGTCTTCGCCTTTTTTCGTGCAGATTATCCCTTGGTAAGCCATTGTTTAGATTGTTGTTTGGTCTCAGGAGTATAGTAATGTACCCACGTTTCATCCACAGCGACGAAACGACGCTTAAAGTCCTGCAGATTCTTCCTGAACAACTGCAAACCATCCTTGCAACACTTAACACGATTCCGTTTTTGGTCAAGCGTCAGCAATCGCGGAACCCATATTGCAAATAGCTTTTTCATGTCCAAATGTTTATGCAAAATATTATGTACCCGTTCATTCGAGATACCCACAACATTAGCAATCTCACGCACCTTATCTCTTCTGTCATCAATCACTATATCATGGATTTTATCAATGATTTCTGTAGTCGTAACCTCCACAGGGCGTCCAGAACGTTCAGCATCACTTGTGCCCACATGGCCACTCCGAAAATTTTGATACCACGTATGAACTGTTCTAATTGAGGGTGCAGAGTCGCCGTAATGTTTATCAAGCTTCTCTTTAGTCTCCTGAGGCGTTTTACCTTTCATAAAGTAATGTTTAATCACCAGACGAATTTCTTTTTCGTCCAGTTTTTGACAATCGCTCTACTTCCTTGATTCACCGATGCCAAACACAAAGAAATATACATATATGGCTGAAACTTGGTGTGTGTTCTTTCCAAAGATGCTACTAACTAAACATGTTCTCGATGCGCGCCGGTGATGCCATCTCTCGGACTTTTCTAACGCCCCTCGTATACTGTTTCACACAGTCAAAGACTGGACGTATTGAACGCACAAAAAGTAGTAAGACGCCTTCACACAGTGAAAGTGAAATTATATTCTACTACAGTTTCAAAAGAACAAATTCAAATATTTACCGAAAATTGCGAGAAAAATATAATAAAAAATAAAAGTGTCAGCACCCGATATTGCATTTGGTATCGACTTATCAATACCGGGGAAGAACGTTCGCTGTTACACATCGATATTTTCTGGAAGAAATATCGAGAATCGATATTTTATCAACAGCCCCACTTGGACACAGCTGAAACCTGCAGTAAGCAGCGACGTACCGATCACCATATGGACAGCATGGCAAAGAGGATCATAGTGTGTTTCAGTGCAGTGGCTGGAGTACCAAAGTACTGACTGCTATGCAGCAGGAGATTTCGATTTCACAGATGTGGCAACATGCCACTTTCAAAATGACCATCTTGGTTCTAGTCTGTCTTTGTTTTGTTTTTTGTTTCACAGTAACGTTACTTTTTGGCTTTGATAAAACTTATTCTTTCATTCCATGCTCCTCCCCCCCCCCCCCCCCCCCCCCACCCTCTCCAGACATCTTCGCCAGACATGCAGCTGATGCAAAAGTTGTTTTGAGCAGTTTATATCTCGCGTTGTGACCTCGACGTTAAAATTAGAGTGATTCGGACTCGTACAGAATATTACCGACTACCATTCATTCTGCTTGCTTGCTACATGTCAATACTGGCAGCGTGTCGTCGCAGGGATACTCGCCAATACACTGGATCATCTCGGAAGGGATGCTCGCGAAGAGAGGTTCAGATTAGAGTAGCACCGTCCCGGCTGTGTGCCAAGAAACATCTAAGCGTGTTACAATACACGGGTGGAACAACATGTACTGATTGTGACCCAGTAGCAGACTTCAATTTCGCTGATGTGCAAAGGCGTGCATCTTCGAACAGATTGCCTTTATTTCGGTAGCGTTTTGTTTTTTATCTCATACTAAAGTCAGTCTTTTATTTTCATAAACCTTACTCTTTCAACGCCTGTTCCCCTTAACCATGAGCCCATATGCATTTCCAGATTTGGAACTGGTGTGAAACTACTTCGAGCGGTTTGTATTGAAGAAAGAGCTTCTACTCTCAAAAAAAAAAGAAAAAAAAAGTTCAAATGGCTCTGAGCACTATGGGAATTAACATCCGAGGTCATCAGTCTCCTAGACTTAGAACTACTTAAACCTAACTAACCTAAGGACATCACGCACATGCATGCCCGAGGCAGGATTCGAACCTGCGACCGTAGCAGCAGCGCGGTTCCCGACTGAAGCGCCTAGAACCGCTCGGCCACAACGGCCGGCCTTCTGTTCTCAATTATATAAGAAGGTTAATATGAATAATATATGTCAACCACATGATTATTGAATGTTAGAATTTTCGTGGTTAAAACTCCAAATAGGATAAGCAACATTTTAAAAGCAAAAGGTTTCTCTGTGTTTTTCTGTGTCCCATAGACAGTAGCAGGACCGGGTTTACGCTCAAGCGACACATGCGTCCGCTTGCGGCTCCAAGATGAAAGAGGCGTCAGGGGCGTTACAACTTTAAGATTTCTGTACAGTGCGTAACACAATTAATAGCAAAAAAACTGACAAAAGTGAAATTCGGTGCATATCGTGGAAGGCGTTGGCCGCAAACTAATTTATTGACCCGTTTCGATACGTCATCGTTAGATGTAGCTGTGCTAAGAACAAAGAAATACAGTATGAAAGGTGCCTCAGGAAAAATATGTGCGACATTGGCCAACAAGATCCATCAATACTTACAATGAAGTACAAAAAACAACACCAAAGTGGACACTTACGGTACTGAAAATACAGCTCTTATGTATGTGGAGCCAGGTGCCAAACTATCCGTACACCCAGAAAGGTAGTAGTAGGACCGTTTAAATTTTGTTGATTTGTTTGCGCTCTCTGTAGATTAGTTCAGACGTTCTTTGCAAAACAGTTTTTAGCATGGATAGGGACTGCAACTGCTGTGTTCGGATGCAGGCTGAGTTGGCATCCCTTCGCTCCCAGCTTCAGGCAGTGTTGGCTTCGGTCACACAGCTTGAGGCTGTTGCCAATGGGCATCACTGTGGGGGTCCGGATGGGGGTTTGTCGGGGACGGCCAGCTCGTCCCACGCATCCCCTGATCGGACTACGACTGTGGTTGCCCGGGATACTGCCCGCATTGAGGCTGATCCCTCATCTGTGGTAGAGTGGGAGGTCGTCTCAAGGTGTGGCAGGGGGCGAAAGACATTCCAGAGGGCTGAACGGAAAGCCTCTCCAGTTTGTCTGACGAACCGGTTTCAGGCTCTGTCTCAGGCTGATACTGATCTTCGGCCTGACATGGCTGCTTGTACTGTTCCAGAGGTTGCCCCTCAGTCTGCAAGATCCGGGCAGTCGCAGAGGGTGGGCTTACTGGTAGTTGGGAGCTCCAACGTCAGGCGCGTAATGGGGCCCCTTAGGGAAATGGCAGCAAGAGAGGGGAAGAAAACCAATGTGCACTCCGTGTGCATACCGGGAGGAGTCATTCCAGATGTGGAAAGGGTCCTTCCGGATGCCATGAAGGGTACAGGGTGCACCCATCTGCAGGTGGTCGCTCATGTCGGCATCAATGATGTGTGTCGCTATGGATCGGAGGAAATCCTCTCTGGCTTCCGGCGGCTATCTGATTTGGTGAAGACTGCCAATCTCGCTAGCGGGATGAAAGCAGAGCTCACCATCTGCAGCATCGTCGACAGGACTGACTGCGGACCTTTGGTACAGAGCCGAGTGGAGGGTCTGAATCAGAGGCTGAGACGGTTCTGCGACCGTGTGGGCTGCAGATTCCTCGACTTGCGCCATAGGGTGGTGGGGTTTCGGGTTCCGCTGGATAGGTCAGGAGTCCACTACACGCAACAAGCGGCTACACGGGTAGCAGGGGTTGTGTGGCGTGCGCTGGGCGGTTTTTTAGGTTAGATGGCCTTGGGCAAGTACAGAAAGGGCAACAGCCTCAACGGGTGCGGGGCAGAGTCAGGACATGCGGGGACCAAGCAGCAATCGGTATTGTAATTGTCAACTGTCGAAGCTGCGTTGGTAAAGTACCAGAACTTCAAGCGCTGATAGAAAGCACCGAAGCTGAAATCGTTATAGGTACAGAAAGCTGGCTTAAGCCAGAGATAAATTCTGCCGAAATTTTTACAAAGGTACAGACGGTGTTTAGAAAGGATAGATTGCATGCAACCGGTGGTGGAGTGTTCGTCGCTGTTAGTAGTAGTTTATCCTGTAGTGAAGTAGAAGTGGATAGTTCCTGTGAATTATTATGGGTGGAGGTTACACTCAACAACCGAACTAGGTTAATAATTGGCTCCTTTTACCGACCTCCCGACTCAGCAGCATTAGTGGCAGAACAACTGAGAGAAAATTTGGAATACATTTCACATAAATTTTCTCAGCATGTTATAGTCTTAGGTGGAGATTTCAATTTACCCGATATAGACTGGGACAGAGCATCGAGTGACATTATACTGAGTGCACTATCCGAAAATTACCTCGAGCAATTAAACAGAGAACCGACTCGTGGAGGTAACATCTTGGACCTACTGGTAACAAACAGACCCGAACTTTTCGACTCCCTATGTACAGAACAGGGAATCAGTGATCATAAGGCCGTTGCAGCATCCCTGAATATGGAAGTTAATAGGAATATAAAAAAAGGGAGGAAGGTTTATCTGTTTAGCAAGAGTAATAGAAGGCAGATTTCAGACTACCTAACAGATCAAAACGAAAATTTCTGTTCCGACACTGACAATGTTGAGTGTTTATGGAAAAAGTTCAAGGCAATCGTAAAATGCGTTTTAGACAGGTACGTGCCGAGTAAAACTGTGAGGGACGGGAAAAACCCACCGTGGTACAACAACAAAGTTAGGAAACTACTGCGAAAGCAAAGAGAGCTCCACTCCAAGTTTAAACGCAGCCAAAACCTCTCAGACAAACAGAAGCTAAACGATGTCAAAGTTAGCGTAAGGAGGGCTATGCGTGAAGCGTTCAGTGAATTCGAAAGTAAAATTCTATGTACCGACTTGACAGAAAATCCTAGGAAGTTCTGGTCTTACGTTAAATCAGTAAGTGGCTCGAAACAGCATATCCAGACACTACGGGATGATGATGGCATTGAAACAGAGGATGACACGCGTAAAGCTGAAATACTAAACACCTTTTTCCAAAGCTGTTTCACAGAGGAAGTTCCTTCTCTAAATCCTCGCACAAACGAAAAAATGGCTGACATCGAAATAAGTGTCCAAGGAATAGAAAAGCAACTGGAATCACTCAATAGAGGAAAGTCCACTGGACCTGACGGGATACCAATTCGATTCTACACAGAGTACGCGAAAGAACTTGCCTCCCTTCTAACAGCCGTGTACCGCAAGTCTCTAGAGGAACGGAGGGTTCCTAATGATTGGAAAAGAGCACAGATAGTCCCAGTCTTCAAGAAGGGTCGTCGAGCAGATGCGCAAAACTATAGACCTATATCTCTGACGTCAATCTCTTGTAGAATTTTAGAACATGTTTTTGCTCGAGTATCATGTCGTTTTTGGAAACCCAGAATCTACTATGTAGGAATCAACATGGATTCCTGAAACAGCGATCGTGTGAGACCCAACTCGCTTTATTTGTTCATGAGACCCAGAAAATATTAGATACAGGCTCCCAGGTAGATGCTATTTTTCTTGACTTCCGGAAGGCGTTCGATACAGTTCCGCACTGTCGCCTGATAAACAAAGTAAGAGCCTACGGAATATCAGACCAGCTGTGTGGCTGGATTGAAGAGTTTTTAGCAAACAGAACACAGCATTTTGTTATCAATAGGGAGACGTCTACAGACGTTAAAGTAACCTCTGGCGTGCCACAGGGGAGTGTTATGGGACCATTGCTTTTCACAATATATATAAATGACCTAGTAGATAGTGTCGGAAGTTCCATGCGGCTTTTCGCGGATGATGCTGTAGTATACAGAGAAGTTGCAGCATTAGAAAATTGTAGCGAAATGCAGGAAGATCTGCAGCGGATAGGCACTTGGTGCAGGGAGTGGCAACTGACCCTTAACATAGACAAATGTAATGTATTGCGAATACATAGAAAGAAGGATCCTTTATTGTATGATTATATGATAGCAGAGCAAACACTGGTAGCAGTTACTTCTGTAAAATATCTGGGAGTATGCGTGCGGAACGATTTGAAGTGGAACGATCATATAAAATTAATTGTTGGTAAGGCGGGTACCAGGTTGAGATTCATTGGGAGAGTGCTTAGAAAATGTAGTCCATCAACAAAGGAGGTGGCTTACAAAACACTCGTTCGACCTATACTTGAGTATTGCTCGTCAGTGTGGGATCCGTACCAGATCGGTCTGACGGAGGAGATAGAGAAGATCCAAAGAAGAGCGGCGCGTTTCGTCACAGGGTTATTTGGTAACCGTGATAGCGTTACGGAGATGTTTAATAAACTCAAGTGGCTGACTCTGCAAGAGAGGCGCTCTGCATTGCGGTGTAGCTTGCTCGCCAGGTTTCGAGAGGGTGCGTTTCTGGATGAGGTATCGAATATATTGCTTCCCCCTACTTATACCTCCCGAGGAGATCACGAATGTAAAATTAGAGAGATTAGAGCGCGCACGGAGGCTTTCAGACAGTCGTTCTTTCCGCGAACCGTACGCGACTGGAACAGGAAAGGGAGGTAATGACAGTGGCACGTAAAGTGCCCTCCGCCACACACCGTTGGGTGGCTTGCGGAGTATAAATGTAGATGTAGATGTAGAATGAAAACAACTGCAGTCAAAAGATGGGGTTCACAGAGATAATAGTTGGCTGTCAAAGAACGTAACCAGTGGAAAGTATACAATGAATATTTCGATTACGTACTGCGCGAACCTGAAAGGAATCCTGGAAACACACAGGCGTATTTGTAAAGAAACGAGAATTACACAATTTTGTCTTTGCAGAGGTTGCTGCGCAATGTAAATTGTTAATTTCTTGTTATGGTTTGACACTGCACCATCATACGATCCCCTGGCGATTAACGTCAAGAACGGCTTATTAGGAATGGCCTTTAGTCTATGTTGCGCTACGTGTATGTTGCCATGGACACATCGCTCATACAATATTTCTGTTTCTACTTCTGCAAGGTCCACATAATTTTAGTTCCTATTTTGACACTATCTCATGATTGCTTGTTGTTGTTGTGGTCTTCAGTCCAGAGATTGGTTTGATGCAGCTCTCCATGCTACTTTGTTCTGTGCAAGCTTCATCTCCCAGTACCTACTGCAACCTACATCCTTCTTAATCTGTTTAGTGTATTCATCTCTTGGTCTCACTCTACGGCTTTTACTCTCCACGCTGCCCTCCAATACTAAACTGGTGATCCCTTGATGCCTCAGAATATGCTCTACCAACCGATGCTTTCTTCATGATTACTTAATCATTACTAATGCGTTAAGTTTGTTTTATGTTTTCACTGATTTTACAGTTGACACTACATGCATGGCATTTTATGGCAGGCTGATTTTAGCTAACTGTACTTGACCGTGACACACAATACTTCCTGCACAATGGATTTAGCAAAGCTTCATATTTATGTTTTATCACAGTTTTTTGTGAGTTTTCAATAAGCTACATTATCAGTGTAATGTCTCTCAGCTTAAATTTCAGCGTACGATAGGCCACATGCGTTTTTGATGTATATATATTTGCTGTTCTTTTTGTTATTGTGTATGCTTGGGTAAATAATAAATAAAGAAAACTCATGTTACGTTACCAATGGCTATATTACAAATGTTTATGTAACTATCTCGTATACCATGCATATATAGTAATTATTAATAAATGCGACATGAGGTTCTACATTTATTTACTGTAATTTTTTTTAACTTATGGCAGCTAACATCCCGCATTAAGTTGTAAATTTTGAATTTTGTTGTTTTTATTTTCGTTCTGCACGTTGCATAATTCACATTATTAAATTATGCCTGCATGAATTCCTCCATATCTTTCAGACTCGTATAGTATGCAATCGGTAAATTCATTGTACGCTTCCTACTGGTTACGCTCCTCGACCGCCGACTACTGTCTGGATGTTTACTAACCCCATGTTGACGGCAACTGTTTTCCTTACCAATACGTCTCTCGATGTACGGTCAGCTTGGTACCTGGCTCCAGGTATAAGAGAGTTACATTTTCAATATGTAAATGCTGAGTCACCCCGATTGCCAACAGCACTCGGCAGACTGGACGATCTCCCGTCCAAGTGCTAGACAAGCCCAACTTCGGCGATCGACAGCAGTTGGTGTTACCATTGCGTCAAGACCTTCCCTGATTCATTGTGTGCCATCTCTGAATGGTCCCCTGCCTCTCAGATGGATGCATTTCGCTATCAAGTGAAGACGGGTAAAAGTGTACGAGTGAAAAGTTGTGGAAGGGAGGGGGCGCCAAACGATTAGTCTCTTGGCTGCAATAATGTTCTCTTACCGGCCTCGGACAGTAGGTATATATTTTTTTCAGTTCAAAAGATACACAACCAGCCACCACGAAAAGTGTGGTTTGTAAAATCATCTGCTTAGAATGTCAGTTTGGTGTATTAGATAGACTGGGTGGGCAATCCGCATTAAGTTCAGAGGATACCACAGAAGCTTGAGAATAAAAAAACCAGTCAGATTCATCCTTCGCCGAACATTGTTTGAATGAAAATCAGAAATACATAAGATGCAGAAGTCCTATACATAGAGGGAAACAATGCACAGCTCACTCAGTTAGAAATATTAGAAATTAAGAAACGATATTTGCATCCCCAGATTTATTACTGAATGAGCAAACTTAGTTCAATTACTTATCCCTTTTAGACAATGTTAGAACCACTACAGAGGATAGGAATCGTGGTGTCTTCATTCATGAGCAGATAATGGTAAAATTTCCATTCCTTCACATAGCTCTGGTCCAATGTAAGTTTAGTAATAGTCATTGTAAATCCTGGCGTAATTAATTCTGTAAATCCATATGTAATTGTGTCACAATTGTCAACAGAGATACCTTTTACAGTTTAAATGAAGAATTGATAGATTAAGAACTCGACATGTTTATCTTTGATTGGTTCTCGTCTTTGGGACCAGTTATGTACTATGCAAATGGGCTTATAACCCGAAACCTAGGTCATACAGTAATAATGCAGTGTGTGACACAAGGCTAAAAAGATGTTTCATTTAGTTAATTCAAAATTTTTAGCTGAGATATGGCAAAATACCTGTCAAACCACAATTCTACCACGCCACTTTTGATAATTTTTTAAATACCGTTTATTCTCTACCACAAAGTATATAGCGGGCTGTTGGAGAGCCAGTTTATTATGGGAACAGTTTTTTTTGCTTCATCCAAATACTGGACGGGCTGACAGCAAGGCAGAGGAGATCCCACCTGACGTTTAAGCTTTTGTTCAGAGCCTGTTAGCATTTGTTTACGCATGTAAGAGACTTTAGTTAATTGCTTGAACAGCTTGAGCAGTTCATCTACCTCGGTCAAGGTTATGGTTTTTTGTCAGACAAAAATCTATTACGTTATTTTATTCTGCGTCTTGTCCCATAAAAGGCGCTACTTGGAAACTTCTGCAAAATCTTTCTATATACTGCACAAATAAAATTCAGTACTGTGTTAAATGAAAGCTTTCTTGCCAAAGACTGTCATACGTGTTAACATGTTACAGCGATAACAGCGGCAATATTCTACAAAGTCTGAAATGAAACGTCGTCTGTTGCAGTGGAATATATGCAATGCTAAGAGCGACACTGACGTAGGACACTACCATAATTTCGGTTGTTTTCCCGCTCGAAGGTATAGTGTGCTGTCGATGGCTCCCGTAGCTCAAGCAGGACGCGGCCGTGTTTATTCTTTCCTTTTCCAACTTTGTTAGAGAAACATGTGGCCGATCAACGTGAATGTTAGAAGGAAAAAGGGAAAATCAGGAGGAAGCTCAAACTCGGGCTAGTCAAGGATGACAAAGACCACTTGCCGTGTATTTTTCAAAGAAAATATTCCAGGAGAGGGCAGTCTTTTTTTTATTTTTGTCATTAGTCTTCCAAGTGGTGCGGACCTCTTCTTCTCAGAGGAACACTTGCACCAAACTCCTCGAATATTTGTTAGACATACAGTACTTCAATCTGTCTTCCACAGGTTTTACCCCCTACACCTTCCCCTAGTTCAATGGAGGTTATTCCTTGATGTTTCAACACATGTCCTTTCTGCACGTCAGTGTTTTCCGCATATTTCTCTTCTCCCCGATTCTGCGGAGATCCTTATTATTATGTGAAGAGTCCACCTAATTTTAGCATCCTTCTACAACAACATATCTCAGTCACTTCGATTCTCTTCTTCTCCAGTTCCCCCACAGCCCATGATTAACTTCGATATAATGCCGTGCTCCAGACTTACATTCTCAGAAATGTCGATACTAGCAGACCTCTTTTGGCCTGAATGACCTCTTTGCCCGCGCTAGCCTGCCTAGCTCGCTTCGAACGCCATGCGTTATTTTGCGACCAAAGTGGCAGAATTTCTTCACTTTGTGTACATCGCGGTCAGCAATTTTGATGTTAAGTTGATCACTAATCGCATTTTTGCTGCTTCTCATTACTTTCTTTTTCTTTGATTTATTGTTGATCCATATTGTTTGATCATAAGACTTTCGGCTCCATTCATCAGTTTCTGCAATTCTTCCTCACTTTCACTGAGGATAGAAGCGTCATCACAGAACCCTACGATTGATCTCCTTTCACCCTATTAATTCCACTATTGAACGTTCCTTTGATTGCGGTCACTGCTTCTTTGATCGGTTGTCTGAACAGTAGGGACGAAACGCTACATCCATCTCTTATACAGTTTCTAAATCAAGCACTTCCTTATTGGTCTTTCATCCTTATTGCTCCTCCTTTTTTTTTTTTTTTTTTTTTTTTACATATAGTATAAGGAGTGCTCACAAGGGACCCTCCCCATCGCACCCCCCTCAGATTTAGTTATAAGTTGGCACAGTGGATAGGCCTTGATAAACTGAACACAGATCAATTGAGAAAACAGGAAGAAGTTGCGTGGAACTGTGAAAAAATAAGCAAAATATACAAACTGAGTAGTCCATGGGGCACATAGATAACATCATGGACAATGTGAGGTCAGGAGCGCCGTGGTCTCGTGGTAGCGTGAGCAGCTGGAGAACGAAAGGTCCTTGGTTCAAGTCTTCCCTCCAGTGAGGATTTTACTTTCTTTATTTTTACATCGTTATTATCTGTCCGTTCGTTCATTGACGTCTCTGTCCACTGTAATAAGTTTAGTGTCTGTGTCTTGCGACCGCATCGCAAAACCGTGCGATTAGTAGACGAAAGGACGTGCCTCTCCAATGGGAACCGAAAACATTTGATCGCAAGGTCATAGGTCAACCGATTCCTCCACAGGAAAACACATCTGATATATTCTATACGACACTGGTAACGGCATGTGCGTCACATGACAGGAATGTGTTGTCGACCCACGTAACTTGTACACTTGGCGAATGGGTAAAAACATTCTTCTACCTTGCCCGATTTAGGTTTTCTTGTGGATGTGATAATCACTCCCAAAAAATGATGAAAACACAATAGTTTGTCACATAAACTGAAAATAAAAAAATTAAACTTTTCACTCGATGGAGGATTTGAACCAAGGACCTCTCGTTCCGCAGCTGCTCACGTTACCACGAGACCACAGCACTCCTGTGTGCTTAGAGTCCTTGATGTCGCCTATCTTCCCATGAACTACTCAGTTTGTATATTTTGCTTATTTTTTCACAGTTCCACACAACTTCTTCCTGTTTTCTCAATTGATCTGTGTTCAGTTTTTCAAGGCCTATCCACTGTGTCAACTTATAACTAAATCTGAGGGGGGTGCGATGGGGAGGTTCCCTTGTCAGAAAATATCCTTTTGAAGGCGGTGCTGCAGTGTATATGTAACGTAAGCGACTCCGATGAGGGTGTATGAGCAGCGACATGTATGCAAACAAGATCGAAGTGCTGTTATTTTTTTCTTGGCTGCCGAAGGAAAAACACCGTTAGACACCCATCGGAGAATGAAGAATATATATGGGGCAGCATGTCTGTCAAAAATCACCATTGTAAAATGGTGCGTCAAGTTCCGTGCTGTTCACCATTCGACACAAGACGCCAGTTGCTCTAGAAGGCCAGCAGAAATTACAAGTCAAGCGGGAGACACCCGAGGACCACCGCCCTGTAGCCCTGATCTCTCCCCATGCGAGTATCACGCATTCAGTCACTTAAAAAAGGCCTTGATGGGTCGTCGACACCCGTAGGACGAGGATACGGCAGTTGCGCACTTCTTCACGTAGCAGGATACGGTGTTTTATCAAACGAGCATCTTCAACCTGATGCGTCGGTGGGAAGGAAGAAGGAAGATTGGGTTTAACGTCGCGTTGACATCGAAGCCGTTAGAGACGGAGACTAGCTCGGGTTGTGTCAAGAACGGGGCAGGAAATCAGCCCTGCCATTTGAAAGGAACCATACCAGCATTTGCCTGGAGCGATCTAGGGAAATCACAGAAAACGTGAATCTGAATGGCCGGTCGCAGGTTTGAACAGTCGTCCTGCCGAATGCGTGTCCAGTGTGCTAACCACTGCGCCACCTCCTTCGGCGCGTCGGTGAGATGTTTGCCTCAATGCTCAAGGAGATATTCCCTGATTGGCATACCGATTCTGGAATATACGACCTTAGGACAGAAACTTTATGGTTACCCCTTGTATATTTCCCGTCTTCCCCTATAACTTAGATGAATTTTCCTGAGAGTTTCGAACATTTTTCGCCATTTGAATCATCGAACACTTTTTCTAGATCGACAGATTGTATGAACGTATGATGATTTTACTTAAGTCTTGCTTCCACTATCAGGCATAACGCTGGAAATGCCCCTCCGGTGCCTTCCCTTTTCCTACAGCCAAACTGATTGTCAACTAACAGATCTTCCATTTTCTTTTTCATTCTTCTGAATATTTCTTTTTGTGAGGGTCCGCCTTGAGCAAAACATAATTTTTCATTTTCTTTTTAGTCTACAGACATGTTTCGCTGAAGTTTATGCATCATCATTGGGTTTTTGCTTATCTTATAAAAAACAGAAAAAATCATTTTTAACTACTTGTATCCATATAACTTTGAGTTTTTAAACCAGCATTTATATATTTGAAAAACAGACGAAATTTTGTTTCTATATCTTGTTACTACACACTATATATTTCCTAGATTTTACGTAACTTAGGCCAGCTATTTTGTTTCTCCAACCATACACAACTTAATGTAGAACAGTTATTTACTTCGAAAATTTACGACTGGGCGTATTGTAGTTATGCCTGCTATTAACTGATATTATGTGGTAGTGTGTGTGTGTGTTTGTGTGTGTGTGTGTGTGTGTTTGAAATATGTTTCACTTACTTAATGGAGGAACCAGCAAAATTAAGTGAAACATATTACAGCATTTAGAGTGTGGTTACGATGGAGTAAGGCTTCTGGTTTTATGTATGTCACATAAAAGACTGTGATGAGCACGATACACGACATATGTGCTTGTTGATGGTTCACTGCCGAAATTAGCTAGTAGCACGATTTTAATAAAACGCAATACAGCCTGCAACGGACAATGTATTCTTTTGTTAAATGAAGTTTTAATTAGTATTTCGAAAAAATGAAGTCATGTAATTAAACTTTTGTGTGTTTACAGGTACACGTCTGCTGTGCCGATACACGCTGAAATTCCCGCGCTGCTGCACAGTAGTAGGCCGTTAGAAGAGCCAAAACGAAATGGAGCAGTCCACCGATAACTTTCTTTTTTTTTCTCTAGTAGTTGTGTAGAGAAAGTGGCTGATGAGAACCAATCAGCACAAGATACACACTCTTCAAAAAAGAAGCACGAGATACACGCTCATCGAAAAGTAGTCTTAGCTGATTCCTCTTAATACATTCGCTATTTCCCTTCAACAAACACGTTAAGTGAGAGATCGACCATACACTTCAACGCGTTCTTGCGTGTTGTCTGTGCAGTGGCCCATAACTCGAAGGCTATCGCTGTTACTGATAGCATGGCCAGAAAGACAGCCAACAACTTTCGGCATAGACATCGCAGCAAACGAGGTTTGTACACAACGGGGACAAGAATTTTTGGGCAGAGTTCTCCAAGTATGTCACATCGGCCAGAAATGTAAAAAGTCATGTAGTGACTACAATTAGTCTTCTCCTGAACGTGACACCAACTAGAAGACGTTCAGTCACACCTTCCGGAATGACGAAATTCTATATCTGTCGCATACGGTATAGTAACGCTGTCATGCCTTTTACATGTCAGTAGGCAGCTCTCTTACAAAAACATAACGTAAAGCCGACATTCTAATCTACTCCGTCCACTGCGCGTTTGGTCGGCTTAAACTGTCAAAGAACCCGGCGCAACTCATAGACCCCATTAGCACACATGTTGAAGGCACATCCAAATCTCTCTTCTCTACGTTGAGATGATGCAGTACCTCCGCAGACTTGAGAGCGCCAAGCGACTGTGCCAGATCTTGCTGCCAATTCTTTCGCTGGTGGACAGGCAGCACAAACAACGTAACACACAGTTGGTCGGCATAAGGGACGATCTTCTCTTCGTTCAGGTTTAAATTCTAGGCAAAGTCTTTTTAGGCGACATTGATATGTGTCGCACGCCCACGCAAAAACAAAATTTCGGGCTTCTGATGTACTATAATCTTGGTGCCAAACTAACGCTGATGGATGCTCTGGGTCATATATAGTTAACAACGATAATCATGCCACTTGGTCCAGGGTTCAAAATGGTTCAAATGGCTCTGAGCACTATGGGACTTAACATCTGAGTTCATCAGTCCGCTAGAACTTAGAAGTACTTAAACCTAACTAACCTAAGGACATCACACACATCCATGCCCGAGGCAGGATTCGAACCTGCGACCGTAGCGGTCGCGCGGTTCCAGACTGCAGCGCCTAGAACCGCTCGGCCACACTGGCCTGGTCCAGGGTGTGTGGCTCTGGAACCATCAGAGGATACCGTTCAGTCGGCATACACTGAGGTGACAAAAGTCATGGGATACGTCCTAATATCGTGTCGTATCTCCTTTTGCCAGACGTTGTGCAACATAACTATTTCCGGGCGATGATGGGTTCTGTTGGACTAGAGGGCCCAGTACATATCACGTAAACCCAGCCCATACCATTACGGACCTCCCCCATGAACCATGGACCTTGCCGTTGGTGGGGAGGCTTGCGTGCCTCAACGATACAGATAGCCGTACCGCAGGTGCAACCACAACGGAGGGGTATCTGTTGAGAGGCCAGCAAACGTGTGCTTCCTCAAGAGGGGCAGCAGTCTTTTCAGTAGTTGCAGGGGCAACAGTCTGGATGATTGACTGATCTGGCCTTGTAACACTAACTTGCTGTGATGGTACTGCGAACGGCTGAAAGCAAGGCGAAACTACAGCCGTAATTTGCATGAATGCAGAGTCTCGCGGCGATAACATTGAATAAAATGTTATCGGGTTTCTAACCGCGTCAGTTGGTTAAAACTACACGAGCTTTCGGCCAAGCACTCCTTGGCCATTGTCAAGTGTTATGACTGCCAGTGGGCTGTTGGTGCGCCCTTATATACGCTAGCTGCCGGCTGTGACGTCACTGGTTCCCGTGACATTGCCATATATGGGCATGTTTTGAGTCGGCGTTCGATGTGCCCTCTTCAACCGCGCGATCGCTGGATCCCACGCAGCTCTGAGCTGTAAGCCACCGTCTCTATTCAGGGTGTTTGTGGTAATTTTTACTTTAATAGCTTCCTGTATTAAACTGTCCCAGAAGCCGTTAGTGCGAGCCACGACAGAGGTATCGTCAAATTTTGTGTGGTGACCGTTTTCTAACGCATGCTCAGCTAACGCAGATTTCTCTGGATAGCGTAGGCGATAATACCTCTCATTTTCTTTCCTGCGTTGTTCCACAGTGCGCACTGTTTGTCCGATGTACTTCTGGCCACACTCACAAGGTATTTCGTAAACTCCAGGTGTTCTGAGACCTACAGTCCTCGAACTCCATAATTACGGCGGCATTGCTATGACACGAAGATCTGTACGCTACTGAACGAAGATACTTATCGGAAGCTCCCACGCGACACGACATCAAGAATAGTAAGAAAAACATCAGAACTTCTTAAGCGATCTTCAGTGGAAGACAGTGTGGTTAAGAATCTTCTCCCACAGGCCCCTAGACCACCTGCTGCTTATGGTTTACCGAAGATACACAAGGACGGGACGCCATTTCGCCTTATTGTGTCCACAATAGGTTCTCCAACATACAAGCTGGCGAAGTACTTGGCCAAGCTCCTCGCTCCACATGTGGGACACTGCGAACATCATATAAAAAACTCAGCAGAATTTATCAGCAGAATCAACCGTCTACGCCTTAGTGAGGACGATATTATGGTCAGTTTTGATGTAGTGGCGCTGTTCTCGAATGTGCCTATCAAAGATTGTCTGGATCTAATTTCGCAGTACTTTGTAAGTGACGTGGTCGAGCTATTTAGGTACACTGTTACGTCATCCTACTTCGTGTACAACGGCCAGTATTACGATCAGACAGACGGCGTAGCAATGGGTAGTCCGTTGGCTCCAGCTGTTGCAAACCTCTTCATGGAGAATTTTGAGGATATTGCCATAGATACTGCGCCATTGAAGCCTAAGTGTTTCTTTCGATACGTTGACGACACGTTCGTCATTTGGCCACACGGACGCGAGAAATTAGACGAGTTTTTGGAACACCTCAATGGCATCAACAGTAATACCCAGTTCACCATGGAGGTGGAAAAAGATAATGCATTGAACTTCCTCGACGTCCTTGTCCACCGTAAACGAAATGGGTGCCTTGGTCACAGCGTCTACAGAAAACCCACCCACACAGACCTGTACCTGCACGCTACCAGCCATCATCATCCAGCACAGAAGCGCACAGTATTGCAAACATTGGTGAATCATGCAAGAATAATATCAGACGACGACAACCTGCCCCACGACATGAGCCACCTACGCAAGGTTTTCAGGAATAACGGCTACAGCACCCATCAAGTGAAAGAAGTGATTTACGGGAAATATCAGAAAAAGACCAGCGACGAAGAGCAGGAAAAGAAACTTGCTTTGCTGCCATTCTGTGGCTCTGTGTCGGGCAAGATAAGCCACCTGTTGAAAAGACACAAGATCAAATCGATCTTCAGGTCCCCAACGAAAATCCGTCAATTACTGAGACCAGTTAAAGACGCTGTAGGTCTCAGAACACCTGGAGTTTACGAAATACCTTGTGAGTGTGGCCAGAAGTACATCGGACAAACAGTGCGCACTGTGGAACAACGCAGGAAAGAACATGAGAGGTATTATCGCCTACGCTATCCAGAGAAATCTGCGTTAGCTGAGCATGCGTTAGAAAACGGCCACCACATAAAATTTGACGATACCTCTGTCGTGGCTCGCACTAACGGCTTCTGGGACAGTTTAATACAGGAAGCTATTAAAGTAAAAATTACCACAAACACCCTGAATAGAGGCGGTGGCTTACAGCTCAGCGCTGCGTGGGATCCAGCGATCGCGCGGTTGAAGAGGGCACATCGAACACCGACTCAAAACATGCCCATATATGGCAATGTCACGGAAACCAGTGACGTCACAGCCGGCAGCTAGCGTATATAAGGGCGCACCAACAGCCCACTGGCAGTCATAACACTTGACAATGGCCAAGGAGTGCTTGGCCGAAAGCTCGTGTAGTTTTAACCAATTGACGCGGTTGGAAACCCGATAACATTTTATTCTACATCCTTAATTGTTCCCGAGGGTATGCAGCTTTACTGTATGATTAAAAGATGATGGCGTCCTCTTGGGTAAAATATTCCGGAGGTAAAATAGTCCCCCATTCGGATCTCCGGGCGGGGACTACTTAGGAGGACATCGTTAACAGGAGAAAAAAAACTGGCATTCTACGGATCGGAGCGTGGAATGTCAGATCCCTTAATCGGGCAGGTCGGTTAGAAAATTTAAAAAGAAAAATGGATAGGTTAAAGTTAGATATAGTGGGAATTAGTGAAGTTTGGTGGCAGGAGGAACAAGACTTCTGGTCAGGTGAATACAGGGTTATAAATACAAAATCAAATAGGGGTAATGCAGTTGTAGGTTTAATAATGAATAAAAAAATAGGAGTGCAAGTAAGCTACTACAAACAGCATAGTGAACGCATTATTGTGGCCAAGATAGATACGAAGCCCATGCCTACCACAGTAGTACAAGATTATATGCCAGCTAGCTCCGCAGATGACGAAGAGATTGATGAAATGTATGATGAGATAAAAGAAATCATCCTGATGGTGAAGGGAGATGAAAATTTAATGGTCATGGGTGACTGGAATTTGGTAGTAGGAAAAGGAAGAGAAGGAAACGTAGTAGGTGAATATGGATTGGGGATAAGGAATGAAAGAGGAAGCCGCCTGGTAGAATTTTGCACAGAGCGTAACTTAATCATGGCTAACACTTGGTTCAAGAATCATAAAAGAAAGTTGTATACATGGAAGAAGCCTGGAGATACTGGAAGGTGTCAGATAGATTATATAATGGTAAGACAGAGATTTAGGAACCAGGTTTTAAATTGTAAGACATCTCAAGGGGCAGATGTGGACTCTGACCACACTCTATTGGTTATGAACTGTAGATTAAAACTGAAGAAATTGCAGAAAAAAGTGGGAATTTAAGGAGATGGGACCTGGATAAATTGAAAGAACCAGACGTTGTACAGAGTTTCAGGGAGAGCATTAGGGAACGAATGGGGGAAAGAAATACAGTAGAAATGGATAGCTTTGAGAGATGAAATAGTGAAAGAAGAGAATCAAGTAGGTAAAAGACGAGGGGTAATAGAAATCCTTGGGTAACAGAAGAGATATTGAATTTAATTGATTAAAGCATAAAATACAAAAATGCAGTAAATGAAGCAGGCAGAATGGAATACAAAGGTCTCAAAAATGAGATCGACAGGAAGTGCAAAATGTGCAAAATGGCTAAGCAGGGATGGCTAGAGGATAATTGTGAGGATGTAGAGGCGTATATCACTAGGGGTAAGATAGATACTGCCTATAGGAAAAATAAAGAGACCAATACGTGAGGCAATACTGGCCCTACGACTTATCTTAGAAAACAGATTAAGGAAAGGCAAACCAACGTTTCTAGCATTTGTAGACTTAGAGAAAGCTTTTGACAATGTTGACTGGAATACTCTTTCAAATTCTGAAGGTGGCAGGGGTAAAATACAGGGATCGAAAGGCTTTTTACAATTTGTACAGAAACCAGGTGGCAGTTATAAGAGTCGAGGGCATGAAAGGGAAGCAGTGGTTGGGAAGGGAGTGAGACAGGCTCAAATGGCTCTGAGCACTATGGGACTCAACTGCTGAGGTCATCAGTCCCTTAGAACTTAGAACTACTTAAACCTAACTAACTTAAGGACATCACACACATCCATGCCCGAGGCAGGATTCGAACCTGCGACCGTAGTGGTCGCGCGGTTCCAGACTGTAGCGCCTAGAACCGCTCGGCCACCCCGGCCGGCGGAGTGAGACAGGGTTGTGGCCTATCCCCGATGTTATTCAATCTGTATATTGAGCAAGCAGTAAAGGAAACAAAAGAAAAATGTGGAGTAGGAATTAAAATCCATGGAAAAGAAATAAAAACTTTGAGGTTCGCCTATGACATTTGAACGGAACGGACAGTGTCTTGAAAGGAGGATATAAGATGAACATCAACAAAAGCAAAACGAGAATAATGGAATGTAGTCGAAATGAATCAGGTGACGTTGGGGGAATCAGGTTAGGAAATGAGATAGTTAAAGTACTAGATGAGTTATGCTACTTGAGGAGTAAAATAACTGATGATGGTCGAAGTATAGAGGATATAAAATGTAGAATGGCAACGGCAAGGGAAGCGTTTCTGAGGAAGAGAAATTTGTTAACATCGAGTATAGACATAAGTGTCAGGAACTCGTTTCTGAAAGTATTTGTATGTAGTGTAGCCATGTATGGTTCAAATGGCTCTGAGCACTATGAGACTCAACTTCTGAGCTCATTAGTCCCCTAGAACTTGAAACTAGTTAAACCTAACGAACCTAAGGACATAACACACATCCATGCCCGAGGCAGGATTCGAACCTGCGACCGTAGCAGTCGCGCGGTTCCGGACTGAGTGCCTAGAACCGAGCCATGTATGGAAGTGAAACATGGACGATAAATAGTTTAGACAAGAAGAGAATAGAAGCTTTCGAAATGTGGTGCTACAGAAGAATGCTGAAGATTAGATGGGTAAAACATGTAACTAATGAGGAGGTACTGAATAGCACTGGGGAGAAGAGAAATTTGTGGCACAACTTCACTAGAAGAAGGGATCGGTTGGTAGGACATGTTCTGAGGCATCAATGGATCACCAGTTTAGTATTGGAGGGCAGCATAGAGGGTAAAAATCATAGAGGGAGACCAAGAGGTGTATACACTAAGCAGATTAAGAAGGATGTAGGTTGCAGTGGGTACTGGGAGATGAAGAATCTTGCACAGGATAGAGTAGCATGGAGAGCTGCATCAAACCAGTCTCTGGACTGAAGACCACAACAACAACAACATATCAAGCGACGGTGAAGTGCAGCCCGGAGGTAAAGATATATCACCTAAGAGTCGTACAAGTTCCTTTCTATTAGTAACAGAAAAATTTTCGCGAAATGTGAACTCATTGCGAGTCAGTTGAAGCAAATATTTAGAGACCGGTGCCCGTCGGTTACCAATCCCATTAATAACAGGACGTATAGGGAAATCCAACTTGTGAGTCTTTATTTGTCCATCCACGTTAGAGGCCTTAGGATTCATCACTCTAACTGGGTAAGAGGTCAAGACAGATGATATATGTGCATCTCTCTAAGTAAGCCTTACGCACTTTAGCATAGATCTCGGTAGGATTTCGCCAATATCATCGTCCTGCAAAAACTCCCGAGTTTGTCAGTGTAGTCACTTCCATAATACGTGACCGTGGTATTCCCTTTGTCAGTGCGGACTGTAATGCATTGTCCGAGTGAAGCCTTTGACTTCAGATACTAGAGCCATACGGTCATTATTATCATCCTCATGATGTGTCACATTCTCAACAAGTTCACTGGCTTTACAAGCGATTCTCGTTTTATTAGATTTTTTAAAAGTTGAATAATTAACTGAATGGGTGTCTGATATTCTGTTAAGGGTCATTCTTCTGTCATTATTGAAATTCTGTGTTTAGATTCCGTAATGAGAAGATCTATTTTATGTACCTTTCATGGGAACAATAACTAAAATCCAATGAATTTGTGGTCACCGTCTATGCTGCATCTCCGCACAGATCTCTACATATACATTCTTAAAAAATAAAGTTTGTGCATGGCGGAAGATATTTATTGTAACAATGCTGAGGAGATAATGTGGTCATTGAATTCCGAGGACGAGGGGAAGAATGATTTCCTACATGTCTCTAGATCTGTGAGGATTCCCTGTTTCTTCCGATGGGGTTATCTAATTAAAATAAGATCTAGCAATAAGTAAAAAAAAAAAACTATGGAAAATTTGTATTTTGTTGGTATAGGTACTTTTAAGTTTCAGGCATTGCGCCGTAAAGACAAATGTAGTTTGGTGCAGAGCCTGTCAACTAATCCTCAACGTAAGAAATGCAAACTATGTTATTTGATTAGATCATCTGAGATCAATCAAAGGAATTAATCGAAACCATCAAACATCAAGAGGTATTTCATTTGTTTGCATAGAAATTGCCATATTATTGTCTCACATCTACATCTACATCCATACTCCGCAATCCACCTGACGGCGTGTGGCGGAGGGTACTTTGAGTACCTCTATCGGTTCTCCCTTCTATTCCAGTCTCGTATTGTTCGTGGAAAGAAAGATTGTCGGTATGCTTCTGTGTGGGCTCTAATCTCTCTGATTTTATCCTCATGGTCTCTTCGCGAGATATACGTAGGAGGGAGCAATATACTGCTTGACTACTCGGTGAAGCTACGTTCTCGAACCTTCAACAAAAGCCCGTACCGAGCTACTGAGCGTCTCTCCTGCAGAGTCTTCCACTGGAGTTTATCTATCATCTCCGTAACGCTTTCGCGATTACTAAATGATCCTGTAACGAAGCACGCTGTTCTCCGTTGGATCTTCTCTATCTCCTCTATCAACCCTATCTGGTACAGAACCCACACCGGTGAGCATTATTCAAGCAGTGCGAACAAGTGTACTGTAACCCACTTCCTTTGTTTTTGGATTGCATTTCCTTAGAATCCTTCCAATGGATCTCAGTCTGGCTTCTGCTTTACCGACGATCAACTTTAAATCACCCCTAATGCCTACTCCCAGATAATTTATGGAATAACTGCTTCCAGTTGCTGACCTGCTATATTGTAGCTAAATGATAAGGGATCTATCTTTCTATGTATTCGCAGCACATTACACTTGTGTAGACTGAGGTTCAGTTGCCGTTCTCTGCACCATGCGTCAATTCGTTACAGATCCTCCTGCAATTCAGTAAAATTTTCCATTGTTACAACTTTTCGATATACTACAGCATCATCCACAAAAAGCCTCAGTGAACTTCCGATGTTATCCACAAGGTCATTTATGTATATTGTGAATAGCAACGGTCCTACGACACTTCCCTGCGGCACATCTGAAATCACTCTTACTTCGGAAGACTTCTCTCCATTGAGAAAGACATGCTGCGTTCTGTTATCTAGGAACTCTTCAGTCCAATCACACAATTGGTCTGATAGTCCATATGCTCTTACTTTATTCATTAAACGACTGTGGGGAACTGTATCGAACGCCTTGCGGAAGTCAAGAAACACGGCATCTACCTGGGAACCCGTGTCTATGGCCCTCTTAGTCTCGTGGACGAATAGCGCGAGCTGGATTTCACGCGATCGTCTTTTTAGGAACCCATGCTGATTCCTACAGAGTAGATTTCTAGTCTCCAGAAAAGTCATTATACTCGAACATACTACGTGTCCCAAAAATCTACAACTGATCGACGTTAGAGATATCGGTCTATAGTTCTGCATATCTGTTCGACGTCCCTTCTTGAAAACGGGGATCACCTGTGCCCTTTTCCAATCCTTCGGAACGCTACGCTCTTCTAGAGACCTACGGTACACCGCCGCAAGAAGAGGAGCAAGTTCCTTCGCGTACTCTGTGTAAAATCGAACTGGTATCCCATCAGGTTCAGCGGCCTTTCCTCTTTAGAGCGATTTTAATTGTTTAACCAGATGACCTCACTTCACGAGATGCCGGGGAGGGGTTTGGTATTTAATGAAGGATACTGGCGCAGAGTCTGGTGGTCAGAAACTGTACGTCACAACTCCTCCTCCCTTTGCCCGCCAAATACTGATTACGAAAATGCCCTCCGTCTGCTAGATTCAGACGAACTACCTCCGACTCGAGCGCCGTAACGCTATCAAGCGTAATCTCTGTTGAAATTTATGAGGAACAGAATACAAACGGGGAAGATGCGCTGGCTATATTCTGCGGCACTCTGAAGGGTCAGCCTGAGCCTTTGTCAACAGTAGCGGGTGAACAGATTAGTTAATTAGGAGATAGTCAGGCAACTGTAGCCATATTATTCTTTCACTTGGCATTGCTAATGAGACGTGCTAACAGGCCGGAGGCTCGGCGTGCTGTTAAGTGCCTCGCGAGGTCTTTCTATTCCGACAGTGTGTAGCAGCTGAGCTTATTTACTTTCCTCTCGTAAAACGGCTATCGTCATGTTTGGTTGTCGCTCTCTAGCCGTCGGAGTTTGCTTCGCAGCGATAACAACGCGTTAGTCGTGTTGCTGCATCGTCCGGTAGCCTCAAGTATTTCGGGCAACACATTATCAGTGCGAACAGGACGAGCAAACAAACACTACTCCATACTAACCCAAGGAAGACCTTTATCTGTCCTTCGTTTCGTTTGGCAGACAGCACTGGCCAAGGGTAACATACAGAAAAGAACGAAAAGGTATCCGATACATACATTGTTGAAACAAGCAGCTCAAATTAATATCGGTAGGAGTAAATGTTCGCACAGTTAGTGTACTTGTTTCGGATTTTACGAACAAAGTAATGAACATGACCCGTATTAGTACCGCTACGCCGGCCAGAGTGGCCGAGCGGTTCTAGGCGCTACAGTCCGAACGGCGCGACCGCTACGCTCGCAGGTTCGAATCCTACCTCGGGCATGGATGTGTGTCATGTCCTTAGGTTAGTTAGGTTTAAGTAGTTCTAAGTTCTTGGGGACTGATGACCTCAGAAGTTAAGTCCCATAGTGCTCAGAGCCATTTGAAGCCAGTACCGCTACAACGATACCTCAAGTCAGTGATAAGTACGTGTTTCCAGCTCTACAGGCATTAGAAACCTCCCAACCCGTTCGTGTGACTCACCACCAGATGGTGATGTACATAAAATAATCCTTTCGTGAGAGTGGTATCGTGAGCAGCAAGTAGCTTTATGCAAGAGACAAAACAAATTTCGACCACAATTTCCCAGTACCAGCAGCAGAAAATGCAACTGCTTGCAGTATCTTCATGGACTTTTTAAGATATTGTAACCAGAACATACAACTGAGCATGTGCCCCGCTGGAGAACCTAACATAGCATCTGTTATGTGACACTACCTGACCTATAAGTAGTTTAATCTTTGCATTTGTAAAACATCATAGGAGAGAGCGTTTTATCTTGGAACACTTTTCAAACTTATGCTTATAACAGAAGTTTAACATATTTTCTTATTCCGTTTTTAAACGATAGTATTCACTTTTGTGTGTTACTGTTTTCTTCTGAAATTACGAAAATTGCACTGAAAATGTAAGGTTTTTCCAGGTGTGAGAAAATATTCCAAGGAACAACATGATTAGATACCTAAAAACAAATAATCCATTGCAATTTAAAAGTATTGCAATCGATCAAATTTTTTTCAGAGTATATTTAAAAATCTATCTACTACACATCAATAAGCAGTACATGAAATCAAATTAGTAGGAGTATTATCAAAACCCTGTTGCAAGTTAAATATGTTTTGAGCTGGAACCTCAAATTTCCACTTTCAAGACAGGTAAAGTTGCTGATCCCAGTTAATTTACAAACATCACAGGTTCCATGGTACAAGGAGTTTTTCCGTTTCGAAGTACAAGATGGTACTCAACCGCCGAAGTGATAACTAGCTTTATAAATATATAGAATTTTACCGATCATACAATTCTGTTCAAATGGCTCTGAGCACTATGGGCTTTACATTTATGGTCATCAGTCCCTTAGAACTTAGAACTACTTAAACCTAACTAACCTAAGGACATCACACAACACCCAGCCATCACGAGGCAGAGAAAATCCCTGACCCCGCCGGGAATCGAACCCGGGAACCCGGGCGTGGGAAGCGAGAACGCTACCGCACGACCACGAGATGCGAGCATAAAATTCTGTCACCGAAGATTTAATAATACCTTCCAAATAGCTTTAACGTATTATACAACGCTAAAATGTTTGTAACTGAAAACATTTACAAATAATGCAAATGGTTTAAATGGCTCTAAGCACTATGGGACTTAACATCTCAGGTCATCAGTCCCCTAGAACTTAGAACTACTTAAACCTAACTAACCTAAGGACATCACACACATCCATGCCCGAGGTAGGATTAGAACCTGCGACCGTAGCGGTCGCGCGGTTCCAGACTGAAGCGCCTAGAACCGTTCGGTCACTGAGGCCGAGACAAATAATGCACAAAACACAACCTCACGTCTCATAACAACGAAAACAGCAGAAATTTTGGAAAGTACTTTTGGCTGCCACTAGTGCCTACTCCTTCATGTTATTCTAAAGTCAGTCATTAGGTTGAAACACCGACCTGAAAATACCTGTGTTCTCTAAGTAAACTACCCCTAAAGTACAACACTCTCCCCTTACGCTGCTCGGGATCAAAATCGCAAAACCAGGAAGGATAGAAATAAACGATAGTTTACTTGTTGTACATCCACAATATAGTGGGAAAATACATGAATAAATTGGCAGGTGGCTTGGGGACGTACAGGACGGAAAATTTAATACTCAGAGCTTCCTAGCTCTATGCTGGCAGGGCATCGAGTCGCAATGATCTTGGGTGAGAAATACGGTTATGTTAAACTTCAACTGTTCCAACAGTTGCATCATATACCTCCACAAAAAGGATCCTCAATGTGTGGAACATGTTACACAAGTGTAAACAGATGGGCAAATGTGCATCTTACTGTACATTGTGATTTTTAAGATTTAACAAATATCTATGAGCGCTACGTATATGTTCATGGCCATATGCGCAAGATGCTTTTTAGCTGTGAATATTTTATTTCTGAGACACCTTTCTATAAAGTCTAACTCACAATGAACGCGCTTAATAACAACAATTTTTTGAAGACCAGAAGATGACAGTTATACCTGTCAAAATCGGTCATAAAAAATAAAGACAAATTTATGCGATTTTGGCTACTGAAATTGTTTACAAAGCTTAATTCAATATGATCATTTGCATTAAACAGGTGACGTAACAAAACACTTGTGTGCCATGTCAGATCCGCACACTTAGGCAGATGTTCTGGCCAACCCCATTGTACATTAGACAACACTCACCGCTGCAGGGGATCAAAACCTGTTTCCTTTGTTATTCCGCGCGCCATAATTGTGAATTCGTCGAGGGTCTACCGCTGAGGGCATTTAAGGCAAAACGGCCCTCCGTGCCTATCAGATTCTTCATCTGGACCAACGGCAAGAGGGGAAATGTGTCCACATCAGAGTGCCGCGTGGTCGGGCGCTAATGAATGTCGTAGATACTGTTACTAAGTAACAACGCCCACCGTAGCAGCCGGTGTGTCATCTTATCGGTACGTTTCGAGGCTGTGCCGGATAGCGAAATGAGGGGCTTATTTTCGATATTGAAACTTAATACCACAGAGATATATGTGGATCTTTTTGACACCATATATGATAGCCAAAGGCACGCAAACTATTAGTTCTACAGAAAAAATAAACCGGATCTATGTAGGAAATTTAATGTAGTTAAATTTTGTAATGGGATACGTTTTCGATGGAGGCCACAATTTTCCAGTTATTGAAGAACAATACGTTTGAGGGTCATTTTGTAGATCTTTCTTGAATAATTCAAAGACTACAGCCTGGAGTGGTAACATATCCCAGTAGAAAATTTCACTACATTAAATTTCCTGTGAAAGATCCCGTTAATTTTTTCTGTAGGGTTAATAGTCTGCTTTCAGTGAGCGAGAGAACATGAAAATCGTGCTCGTGGTATTTGAACGTGTAGCGGGTTGCATAAAGACTGATTTTTTAGGGGCAGTTAAATCACACTGTACGTCCTAGATACCTTACACTTGGTTCAAAGAAACTACATTTGTCGATGCGACAACACAGTCCTTGGGTTGAAGGCACTCAAACATCATCTGTGGATTCTGCAGCAGACTCCATATGGCCCTTGTACTCGGCGGGTCATGTAAATGATAGACACGACTGAGGATACCTTGGATGAATTCCTCAGAGTACCTCTGGAATGCTGCGGAAATGCTTGTAACCCCAAATGGCAATCGGTTAGAACAATACATTCCGACTGGCGTATTAATCGCTAAAAACTGTTTCGTCTGATCATCTGCACAATACTGGTGTCAGAGAGATCCATCGTGGAAAAATAATGGCCTCCAACCAATTTTGGCAACAATTTCTCTGGCCCAGAAGTGGGACACAGATGTATACTACGTTGAGCATTAGTGGCAGAATTAAAAGCACCGGAAATTCATTCAGAGTGATATATTTGGTTTCTTAGCTTTACCATGGGCGTCGTCCACTTGTTATACGATACTGAAGATATTATTACCGTGCTTTGCTATTTATTAGCTCTGCTTTACCTTGGTCACACGTGGCAAAAGACAGTGGAAGTGCTCTACAAAACCAAGGTACTACGTATCGCTTTAAGGATATGTGGGTTTGGAACTTTAAAGTACAACCTAGTGTAGGTTCAAACAAATGCTAATAATGCGCACATAACATATCAAGCTCTATGAACCAAATCGTTATTGTAACGAAATTAACTAAATTTTGAATTGAGAAACCAAAAAGCTCAAAAGTATCTAAGCCAAAAAGTCATTTATCGTCTAAGAGTTTACTGCCAGCAGGATTAGTTGCCAAGCTACGTTTTTATACTTAGGTAACATTACGATCTGACCCCGTAAGGTGATCGACTATCCATAATACGTCACCACACTGCGCTGGGGTTACCTACCACAGCGCCGGCCGCTGGTGCTAAGGTTGCAGGTTCGAATCCTGCCTCGGGCATGGATGTGTGTGATGTCCTTACGTTAGTTAGGTTTAAGTAGTTCTAACTCTAGGGGACTGATGACGTCAGATGTTTGTGATGTCCTTAGGTTAGTTAGGTTTAAGAAGTTCTAAATCTAGGGGACTGAAGACGTCAGATGTTAAGTCCCATAGTGCTTAGAGCCATTTTAATCATTCTGAACCTACCACAGCTGTAGTGTGCCGATGCGCCAGTACGTGTCCACATTAATCAGACACGGCCGCGCCTTTGTCCAACTGAAATTCCGTTAATTTCTGACTGTAGCATAAACTTCTGCATCTCGTCTGCTGCTGCTCTTGGCATCGCCAGCACAGCGTGCAGTCCGCTGGCGATTGTTGTTGTCGCTCGCTGGCCAGGGCTGACACTTGCTATACGACTAAGTGCCCCAGTTTGTTTCATACATAGCATGCCACGTCACGGAATGAGGTATGACGTCATTGATACCTTAGGCCACAATCTGGGATATTCAGTAAATCGGATGCTGACGTCAACTAACCAGTTCACCGCAGAACACAATGACGGTAACTGCTAAGAAATTCGACTCCAGAAGTGTCGTGTAGCATACGAGTGGCGCTCAATAAATAATGCAACCCATTTTCTCTGAAAGGTTTTGTTCATGGTTCCACCACATCATATTATTTCCCACCATTTTGGCTACAAAACTCTGTCTTTCACATAATCTTCGCTCAATATGATAGCCTTACACTACCTTTCTGGGGGGGGGGGGGGGGGGGGGAGCACTCTACAGTTCGACGTCAAGGCTCCCGTCTTGCTACATCAATGACCTCCCTCGCAACGCGCAGCCGGCCGGAGTGGCCAAGCGGTTCTAGGCGCTACAGTCTGGAACCGCGCGACCGCTACGGTCGCAGGTTCGAATCCTGCCTCGGGCATGGATGTGTGTGATGTCCTTAGGTTAGTTAGGTTTAAGTAGTTCTAAGTTCTAGGGGACTGATGACCTCAGAAGTTAAGTCCCATAGTGCTCAGAGCCAGTTGAACCATTTTTTTCGCATCGCGCAAGATATTCCGCACAGATGGTCCTTTGTTGCTCCTTATGGTCTTCTGTTAGGCGACGAGGCATCCATTTGGCAGACACCTTCGAGCACTCCAAACGGTAGCCCGCCCGGCTAGCCGCGCGTTCTAACGCGCTGCTTACCGAGCAGGAGGCGTGCCGGTCCCCTGCACGAATCCACCCGACGGATTAGCGTCGAGGTCCGGTGTGCCGGACAGCCTGTAGACGGTTTTTAAGGCGGTTTTCCATCTGCCTCCGCGAATAAGGGCTGGTTCCCTTTATTCCACCTTAGTTACACTGTACGCATACACCATAATTACTCTACCACTCAAACATTTCGGATAACGCTCGTCTGGTATGAGACGTTCCCAGGGGTTCCACTGGGGGCTGAACCGCACATTAACCCTGGATTCGGCGTGGGGCGGCGGTGGGGTGGGTGGGCTTTGGACTGCTGTGGCCTGTTGAAGGCTACGGCGGGACGAAGCCGCCCCGTCGTTTCTAGGTCCCCAGTTCAATACACACAACACACAAACACATCCCAAATGGTGGACGAGTGTATCAGCACTACCAATAGAGACGTCCAGTTGAGCAGCGAAATGTTTCGTTGCGTCCGCACGTTTCAACATTGCGGGAGTCACATATGAGTGCGGCCAGCCGGCGCAAGGAAGACTGGAGAGCTTTACATGCTCTTGTTGCAGTAATGACAGACGCCACGCCCGACGACTCACCGTGCTTTTGTTCACCGCCAGGTCTCCGCAGACGTCTGTGAATATCTGCGATGGTCTGGTCTTCCGCCAAAAGAAACTCAGTGACAGTTTTCTGCTGTGAAGGCACTTCCGTTGCAGGTGCCAGTTTGAAGGCTACTTTTAGTGCCGCCACCTATCGTTAACTTCACGAAACTATAGCGACTGAATCGGGAATATTCCTCGATGTCCCACAACAAATGCCACATTGATTCAACGGAAACTGATACAGAAACAAAATTTTGCTTTACTTATTGAACGTTCCTCGTAGCTTGCGCTGTTATTACTTTGTGAGTTTTGGCTCAGGACTGGACCAGATGACTCTAAGGCCTTTGCACTAATTTCATTATCAGGAGCTACACGTATAATAACTTCGCGGATTAATCATTCTGCAAACGATGCACCACAGGAAAAATCACAATTTTGTGGTAAGCCTTGTGAAGCAGCATCTCATTTTGTGCATGTTTGCTTACATCGCTTAACGCAATGATTAAATTTGAGCCTAGATGCAACTATGTAGGTTTGGTGACAGTAATAGTAACCAAACCACGAATATCAGAAAAAATGGTTCAGATGGCTCTGAGCACTATGGGACTTAACATCTGAGGTCATCAGTCCCCTAGAACTTAGAACTACTTAAACCTAACTAACCTAAGGACATCACACACATCCATGCCCGAGGCAGGATTCAAACCTGCGACCGTAGCGGTCCCGCGGTTCCAGACTGAAGAGCCTAGAACCGCTCAGCCAAACCGGCCTGCAAATATCAGGAACGCTAAAACTACAGGGGACCGAGGGTGGGCATAATTTTTGCGCCACTTTGTACTATTTATTACTTCAAGCCAGAAAGAATGTACTCTGATGTTCAGTGTCAGTTATTTCACTTGCCTAATAGCGATGGACAAAACGACGTAAACAGACGTCCCAACTTTCGTTTGTCTCGCCGGAACGAGTGAATGATTGAGGAGGATGCGATGGTGCTGCAACCGCATAGTACTGTTGATCTTGCAGTAGCTGTAACAGCAATTCCTGCCGTTGCTGTTTTTGTTCTGGATCTCCCACAGCTTGTCTTGCAGTTAATGTCGCTGTTGCAGCTCCAACTGCCACAACTTCTGAAATTCGGGATTCATGCTTCGCGGTGAGTAGCTGCCTGGTGAGAAAGTCCTCATCGTCACTTTCCCATCCCACTCTGCACAGACGGAACACGGTTTGTTATCACTCGCACTAGTAGTGACAAAAATCAACGGAGCAAACAGGCGGCTCCTGTGCTCGATGATGGACGAGTTCACGAACTGAATGGCTAGCAAGAAGCAAAGTCCAGAGTGCAGTAAAAGTTGTCATAGCCGTGAGCAAACCGTTCAGGGAGCTATTCGGATCGAAAAAACGCAAAACCCAGACAATTTCAATCGCTCTGCTATCAATTGCGTGTATAAGAGGCTTCAGAGAAAGCGAGGACAGATGGACATGCGTGGTGCCGCTGTGTTTACGGACGGTCCCCGTTAGTTTGCGAGCTCACGTGACAAAACCGCAGCGCCGGCGGCGTCCTCTGCAGATGCAAGCTGTGGCCGTCGTATGAAAGTCTCTCGAGCTGGCCGAGGAATCGGAATCACCGTCTGATACTAAAGTTTTCAGAGAAGTCATTTTGTAATGTTTCACAGGATGTCTTGCAACGCCCACCAGTTCGTAATTATCCCAGTAACTACTGGGTGCTTAAAGTCTCATCTGTATACGGGTGGCGAACTTACACGCTAGCGGCCTGAGGTTTTCTCTAGAGATGTTGGTTACAGCTGGCAGTGAATACGGTCGACGCTGCTTGTCTTGGTGGATTTAAATTTCTTGTCAACTGCGACAAGTACATCGCCTCCATATCCGAGCAGAAGTCGGCTTATATGGTGTAATTGGTATAAGAGCAGATACACGGAAGTAACGAAAATCATGAGACAGCGATATGCACATTCATATACGGTAGTAGTATCGCGTACACAAGGTATAAAAGGGCAGTGCATTGGCGGAGCTGTCATTTGTACTCAGGCAATTCGTGTGAAAAGATGTCCGACATGATTATAGCCGCACGACAGGAATAAACAGAGTCTGATCGTGGAATAGTAGCTGGAGCTAGACCAACGGGACATTCCATTTCGGAAATCGTTAGGCTCAAACGGTTCAAATGGCTCTGAGCACTATGGGACTTAAATGCTGAGGTCATCAGTCCCCTAGAACTTAGAACTACTTAAACCTAACTAACCTAAAGACATCACAAACATCCATGCCCGAGGCAGGATTCGAACCTGCGACCGTAGCGGTCATGCAATGACCAGTGGCCCTCACTTAACGACCGAGAGCAGCGGCATTTACAAAGAGTTGTCAGTGCTAATAGACAAGCAATACTGCGTGAAATAACCGCAGAGTTCGATGTGGGACGTACAACGAACGTATCCGTTAGGACAGTGCGGCAAAATTTGGCGTTAATGGCCTATGGCAGCAGAAGACAGATGCGAGTACCTTTCCTAACAACACGACGTCGCCTGCAGCGTCTCTCCTGCGCTCGTCACCATATCGGTTGGACACTAGACGACTGGAAAACCGTGGCCTTTTCAGGTGAGTCCCGATTTCAGTTGGTATGAGCTGATGGTAGTGTCTGAGTGTGGCGGAGACCCCACGAAGCCACGCACCCAAGTGGTCAAAAAGGCAAGTTGGTGGTGCTTCGTAATGGTGTGGGCTGGGTTTACATGTAATGTACTGGGCCCCTAGTCCAACTGAACCGATCATCGCTCGGAAACAGTTATGTTTGGCTATTTCATTTACAGCCATTCATGGACTTCATGTTCCCAAACAACGATGGATTTCTTATGTATGACAAAGCGCCATGTCACCAGGCCAAAGTCGTTCGCGATTGGTTTGGAGAATATTCTTGACAATTCGAGCGAATGATTTGGCCTCCCAGATCGCCCGACATGAGTCCCATGAAACATTTATGGGACATAATCAAGAGATCAATCCGTACACAAAATCCCGCACCAGCAACACGTTCGCAGTTCTGGACGCCTATAGAGGCAGCGTAGTTCAATCTTTCTGTAGGGGGCTTCCAATGGCTTGTTGAATCCATGCGACGTCGAGCTGCTGCACTATGCCAAGCAGGAGGCGGTTTGACACTATATTAGGACGTATACCATGATTTTTGACACCTCAGTGTATTTTTATATGTGGTACCTTAATATGAACACACGATAGTGTGTTGGTTGTGTCTTCTCTGCATCGAACATTTTCCCCACAAACACCTCACAAAATGTACTGCCTGGCGTTTTTTTGCGTGGTAGTAACTGCACCACTAAGTCGATTACGTCTGTTGTTCACGTGTCCACTCTTCAACACCTGACCTGCCCAGGGGAAAATAGGCATTAATGGCTTGCTCTTGCCACACATAGTTGGAGGTACTAACAAACCTAAAAATTTATGGCTAATAATGGCTATAATTATTAGTCTGCAAATAATGTAAATACTTATGTAATGTAGTTCAGTACACCGTCCTTAGTCACCAACACAAATATATCCTTAGTCACCAACATAAATATCTGCACATATACTCATTAACCCTATATAGGTAAATTCCAGTAACTAAACGTGCAAAACTACTGGTTTTGCAGTTATCTGGTTTCATAACGTCATCTACACTTGCATGTTAAAGATGAACACAGCAGCGTTAACATACCTTACCAAGAAAACGCAAATTGTGAAGCATTACAAAGCACATCAGCTGCATGAGGCGGCACTTTTACTAATCTGTTATTTACATTCCCTCGTTAGAGACGATTTGAAAACGACCACGATTTTCGCTCTTCACCCTTTAAGTGAAAAAAAAAATGCTATGATAATAATAAAAGATTTTATCCGACTGATTAATAATACAATTTAAAATACTATGATCATAATAAAATAATATTATCTAATATAAAACTGAAGATAATGGTGCAGTGCTTTTCTGGTAACATTTCGCAAATAAGGTACTGGAATGCAGATAAGATTGGAGGGGAACTGATATGGAAAAAGATATACATTAAGTATTGGAAAGGTTGCGTTGTGGGGACGGAAGAGGATCTTGTAGGAACGTGAGATGGTCAGCGAAGTCTGTACACATTTATTTATCCCTCTCTCACTTTGTGAGTGGAACAGTACAGAGAGACGCTCATACTGAAACAAAATGTTCTCTGCGGTACAGTGGCATGCAGGGTGTATGTAAGTAGAATTACGTAGAACAGTGTATCAACAAACAGGGATTAAAACTGCAGCAGCTAGTAAATAACCGTTAAATGACCAGGTAAGTGAAAGTAAGTACTTTATTTGGTTACTTAATTCTATGTTCTATAAATCATTTGCATTATTTCTGTAGCCATTATGAACGAATGAGTGCAGTATTTGTTGATATGGGTGGAAACATGCTGGAAATCTACAGATTATTTAGTATGTGTAATGGAAATTAACATATTAAGCTTGCCACGGAAACATACTTAAAATCCAAGGCAACAAAAACACTTTTGTCTTCTATATTAGACAGTCTAACAGTTTTTTCACTACAAATTCATCTAAGGCGCTGCAGTCATGGACTGTGCTGCTGGTCCCGGCGGAGGTTCGAGTCCTCCCTCGGGCATGGGTGTGTGTGTTTGTCCTTAGGATAATTTAGGTTAAGTAGTGTGTAAGCTTAGGGACTGATGACCTTAGCAGTTAAGTCCCGTAGGATTTCACACACATTTGAACATTTGAACTACAAATTCATCTACAGAATAGAAGAGACTGTCGATAAGAAATTATTTGAAATAAGATTTAAAATGTGCTTTGCAACCCGTCAGTCATTTTATGTTATTAGAAAAATTACCAAAGATTTTTATTTCTTCATGTTGAACGTCTTTATGTACTGCTGATAATGATGATTAAGGGTTTGAAGAGACGAGACATCTAAGGTCATCAGTCTCTCATTTGCCTCCAGGATGGAATCCATGTAACCATCTATCTGCGTCTAGAGTTAATCCTATGCGCAAGTGTGAGAACCTATTCTAAATGTTTGCGTAGCGTCTAACTTGAGACGGAGTGTGGGCCCGGAATTCCCCTAGTGAGATGTGGGAAACCGCCTGAAAACCGCATCCTGGCTCGCCGGCTAACCAACCCTCGTTAATCCGCCAGGCAGTTTCGAACCGTGTCACGCTCTCTCCCCGAATCCCGGAAACGGTGCGTTAACGTGCGCGTCTATCCGGGTGGGTGCTTTCTGAGACAGCAGCTTTAGTAAAGAATATAAAAAGTATTTCCTGTCGGCTTCAGGCGCCATAGCTGTGATCATTGCTGTTTCAAATTATTTATAATAGATTTCGTTGGTGAATATGTATATTGCGAACTTTTACGATGACTGATTGAATGTCTACTGTTATTATTACTGACAGTTCAAAATTTCTTTTCAACCGAAGAGTTGTGCCAGAAAATGCTGGCGTGGGCGCTAAAGAGTGGAAATGTGAATCGCATGTTGAAATATCAATTTTTGCTGAACGTAGGCACTGTACGAAGTGCAGTGGTTGCTGCATTTGACTATTTAAGAAGATAAAAACGTAAACATCACTCACCGATTAGGTTACTAACGTATTCCTTCCTGTTCAAATTTCATCAAAATGTATTTGCCACAATTTGATACATTCTACTCTATTCGTAGGTTATATTGATTGTGGGTTTATGACGTTTGTTTTATGGAATTGAATTGCCCCATAATTTTTTATTAAAACAAGATCCGTTTCCGGGTTAACTCTCGATGAATATCAGAGAAACATTAATAACAGTTTGTTCTACTACTGTCTCTTTAACGCAATTAATTGCAACTCTTGCATCATCTGTAAAAGTATCGATTTTGCGTAATATGTCGCATTTGTGGGTTCGGGTGATCCACATACACAAGATAGAAGAGTGGGGCCCCAAACTGAACCCTTTGGGAACTTCATTCGTGGTTTTTCATCAATCACAAGTATTTTCTCCCCTTTCTTCGTTGTTTGAGTTTGTCAGCACTAGATTTTACACTGTTTTTGTTACATATGTTTCAAACCAGTTAAATATGTAAGTTGTAAGATTTCGCAAGAGAGTATCATGATATACAGAGCATAATTAAACGCTTTCTACAGATCACTAAAATTGTCAACAGCTGGTATTTTGTTACTGTAGGTTTTTAATGTTCGGTAAACGACGATTAAACGACTGTTAGCATTTTAATTCATCTGCACTGCTCCCGCCTCTGAGAGGTGCATGCACAGTATCTGATCAAATTATTTGGACGCTTATTAGTGGATATTAATACTGCTTGGGACACTTTCAATAAGACGTCTGAATTTCTGTGGAGGAATGGCACCCCGTTTTTCCTCAAGAGCTGAAAACAGAGACGGTAGTGATGTTGGAAGCTGGGGTCTGGAGTGCAGACGACATTCTAACTCGTCCCAAAGGTATTCAGCTGGGCACGAGTCGGGGCTAAGCATGCCAGTCCATCTCAGAAGCGTTATGGAACCACTGCCGCCGGCCGTAGTGACCGAGCGGTTCTAGGCGCTTCAGTCCGGAACCGCGCTGCTGCTAAGGTCGCAGGTTCGAATCCTGCCTCTGGCATGGATGTGTGTGATGTCCTTAGGTTTAAGTAGTTCTAAGTTCTAGGGGATTGACGACCTCAGATGTTAAGTCCCATAGTGCTTACAGCCATTTCAGCCATTTGAACCACTACCTCACAGATGCTGCTTTATGACAGCGTGCATCTTCATGGTGATGCAATCATCGTCTCCGAAATGTTCCTCTACTGTACGTAGTACATCACATGTGTTCATATCATCCTACATTTAATGTTTTCTTAAGTGCGATAAGGGGGCCACATCCTTACTACGATGAACCCCTCAATAACCTAACTTCACGTACTGCGTACTTCACTGTTAGCATTGCGAATGATGGCACATAACGTTCTGCAAGCGTCTGTCAAAAACTAATCCTTCCATCATGTTGCCACAGAGAACAACGTGATTCATCACTCCAAAACACTCCTTTCCAGACACCTACTGTTCTATGAAGTCGCTGTTTACACCTCAAGCGTCGCTTAGGATTCTTTTTAACTCCCTACCAATAGCCATTCTACTAATTGGAGTGCTGGTAGAACTTCAGAACACACTAATGATTCCTTCGGATAATTTCATGCGATTTTTACGGCCATCCTCCACAATCTCTGTTGATCCATTCTGGACGTGGGACACCGGCTGGTCAAATATTTAACAAATGAAATTCTCCAAACAGCCCTGCAATTGAAATGTTATTTTATTTTATTTTCGCCACCAGTTTCGGCAATCCATTATGTCATCTTCAGGCCCCATATGCACCTCTCAAAAATAATCGATACTGGCATACTGAGACAATATGTTTCTGGATGTCATGGAGTCGTAGCTCAAGTTCTTCCTTCGAAGACCTGACTGCCGAGTTACAGAGCTACGACTCAATGACATCCAGAAGTATATGGTCCCAGTACGCCAGTATCGATTATTTTTGAGAAGTGCATATGAAGTGCGGAAACTGGTAGCGAAAATGAAATAAAATATCTCAATTGCAGGGCTGTTTGTCGAATTTCATAGTTAAAAATGTTGAGAAAGCCCCCCACACAATGTCCAACGATCCTCGTCAGTCAGTACATACTGTGTTTGCCTTGTCTTGGTTTATTGTATTGTATTGTATGGAACTGGGGACCTAGAAACGACGGAGAGGCTTCGTCCCCGCCTTAGCCCTGAGTGGTTCACAACCCCACAACAGGTTATAGCAGTCCACTCACTCCACCACCGCCCCACCCCACGCCGAACCTAGGATTATTATGTGGTTCGCCACCCGGGAACGTCTCACACCAGACGAGTGTAGCCCCAATGTTTGCCTGCTAGAGTAATTATGGTGTACGCATACGTCGAGAAAGTGTTTGCGCAGCTATCGCCGACATAGTGTAATTGAGGCGAAATAAGGGGAACCAGCCCTCACTCACCGAGGCAGATGGAAAACCGCCTTAAAAACCATCCACAGACTGGCTGGCACACTGGACATTGACACTAATCCGCCGGACGGATTCGTGCCGGAGACGGGCACGCCTTCCCGCCCAGAAAGCAGTACGTTAGATCGCACGGCTAACCGGGCGGGCTGTCTTGGTTTCGCTGTGGTTGTTACTTCGTGACTTCGACAGCTTTATATGGGTTGACATGTCCCTAATGAATACGTTTCTCATGTGACATCCAATTACTAGTCCACAGAGCTCTCCTGACATACCCATTCTGCTCTCACTGCTTCTATATTGACAACACAGTACTCTGTTGACAACGTAATACCCCCTGCCTGCTTTTGTACTGGCGGGTCTGCATCTCGTCACATTTTGTGGTCAGTCCCGCATTACGTAGGGAATGTGTGTAAATGTTGACGTTATCTCTAGAGAGAAGCCAATACTGTTAGATTCTGAAGCATGTTCTTTCCCATGCAGACAACGCTTTATGAGCACACGAATATGTTCATGTTCTCTCATATGTACCAAGTAAAACCACTAGACCGTCTCGGATGCCACAGGCCAAGCAATGCATCGCCGGTATAATAACGGTGATCAGTGATTATGCGGCGACCGGAGCACAAACCTAAAGCCGTATCTGTTTGAAAAAACATCCTATCTTGTTCGAGGACAAATGTAAGGATGTAGAGGCTTATCTCACTAGGGGTAAGATAGATACTGCCTACAGGAAAATTGAAGAGACCTTTGGAGAAAAGAGAACCACTTACATGAATATCAAGAGCTCAGATGGAAACGAATTTCTAAGCAAAGAAGGGAAAGCAAAAAGGTGGAAGGAGTATATAGAGGGTCTATACAGGGGCGATGTTCTTCAGTACAATATTATGGAAATGGAAGAGGAGGTAGATGAAGATGAAATGGGGGGATATGATACTGCGTGAAGAGCTTGACAGAGCACTGAAAGACCTGAGTCGAAGCAAGGCCCCGGGAGTAGACAACATTCCATTAGAACTACTGACAGCCTTAGGAGAGCCAGTCCTGACAAAACTCTACCGTCTGGTGAGCAAGATGTATGAGACAGGAGAAATTCCCTCAGACTTCAAGAAGAATATAATAATTCCAATCCCAAAGTAAGCAGGTGTTGACAGATGTGAAAATTACCGAACTATCAGTTTAATAAGTCACAGCTGCAAAACAATAACGCGAATTCTTTACATACGAACGGCAAAACTTGTAGAAGCCGACCTAGAGGAAGATCAGTTTGGATTCCGTAGAAATGTTGGAACACGTGAGGCAACACAGCTGCAAAACAATAACGCGAATTCTTTACATACGAACGGCAAAACTTGTAGAAGCCGACCTAGAGGAAGATCAGTTTGGATTCCGTAGAAATGTTGGAACACGTGAGGCAATACTGACGCTACGACTTATCTTAGAAAAAAGATTAAGGAAAGGCAAACCTACGTTTCTAGCATTTGTAGACTTAGAGAAAGCTTTTGACAATGTTGACTGGAATACCCTCTTTCAAATTCTGAAGGTGGCAGGGGTAAAATACAGGGAGCGAAAGGCTATTTACAATTTGTACAGAAAGCAGGTGGCAGTTATAAGAGTCGAGGGACATGAAAGGGAAGCAGTGGTTAGGAAGGGAGTGGGACAGGGTTGCAGACTCTCCCCAATGCTATTCAATCTGTATATTGAGCAAGCAGTATAGGAAACAAAAGAAAAGTTCGGAGTAGGTATTAAAATCCATGGAGAAGAAATAAAAACTTTGAAGTTTGCCGATGACATTGTAATTCTGTCAGAGACAGCAAAGGACTTGGAAGAGCAGTTGATCGGAATGGACAGTGTCTTGAAAGGAGGGTATAAGATGAACATCAACAAAAGCAAAACGAGGATAATGGAATGTAGTCGAATTAAGTCGGTTGATGCTGAGGGAATTAGATGAGGAAATGAGACACTTAAGTAGTAAATGAGTTTTGCTATTTTGGAAGCAAAATAACTGATGATGGTCGAAGTAGAGAGGATGTAAAATGTAGACTGGCAATGGCAAGGAAAGCGTTTCTGAAGAAGAGAAATTTGTTAACATCGAGTATAGATTTAAATGTCAGGAAGTCGTTTCTGAAATTGTTTGTATGGAGTGTAGCCATGTATGGAAGTGAAACATGGACGATAAATAGTTTAGACAAGAAGAGAATAGAAGCTTTCGAAATGTGGTGCTATAGAAGAATGCTGAAGATTAGATGGGTAGATCACATAACTAATGATGAAGTATTGAATAGAATTGGGGAGAAGAAGAGTTTGTGACACAACTTGACAAAAAGAAGGGACCGGTTAGTAGGACATGTTTTGAGGCATCAAGTGATCAGAAATTTAGCATTGGAGGGCAGCGAGGAGGGTAAAAATCGTAGAGGGAGACCAAGAGATGAATACACTAAGCAGATTCAGAAGGATGTAGACTGCAGTAGGTACTGGGAGATGAAGAAGCTTGCACAGAATAGAGTAGCATGGAGAGCTGCATCAAACCAGTCTCAGGACTGAAGACCACAACAACAACAACATCTTGTTCGAGGGAGCTCTGGAAATGTAGGAGTGCTGTGGGCACTAGAGTCCTCGTGGAGAAGGGAGAGAAGGGGCCCCACTTGAGCCCTCACGTGATGTGTAATGCAGACTTCGTAATCATTCCGGAAATGTACGTATTTATACAGGGTGAACATTAATAAAACCGACCAACTATAGGGACGGATTCCTGACAGGAAATGGATGGAGAAAGGCCCTTTGAACATGTGTCTGCAAATGGACGGTGTGCGCACAACTGAAAACAGTACAGAGCTGCATCGCATCCACATCACAAAAGATGCTCAAAGTGGCCTCCATGGGATTGCAGATGATAGGGATAGTAGCGGCTGTCATGCAGAATACAGATAAACGTACTTTGGCATACATCGTGTTGGCGGGCCACTTGCCTGGAGTTTTTGTACTAGGGTTCGTTCCGAAATTCTGTAGAACTCGGTCCTCCAGATCTGGTGTACGCACAGTCCGCCGTCTCTCTGCACGTTAGTCTGTCTGAAAGGACCCACGATCACACAAACGCCAAAAAAGAGTTTGAAACGATATGTGATGTGGTTGATGTCTGTCAGGGTACTTGTTTTGGTATAGCTGTGCTGCTCCTAGACCGGTTCCATTTTCTCGGCCGTACAGAAATCTCGGATTGTTCCCGACTTGAGTACCTGATCATACTGCTGCTTACAGTACGCTACGTAGATCACACAGGCCGCAACACATAAGAACACACAGCACGTCGTCAGAGGAACTGTCATTGGCCAGCGCCGTCTACCGTGGCAAGGATGTTCATAGGACATTTTTTCCTCCATTTCGCCGGCCGATGTGGCCGAGCGGTTCTAGGCGCTTCAGTCTTGAACCGCGCGAGCGCTACGGTCGCAGGTTCGAATCCTGCCTCGGGCATGGATGTGTGTGATTTCCTTAGGTTACTTAGGTTTAAGTACTTCTAAGTTCTAGGGGACTGATGACCTCCGATGTTAAGTCCCATAGTGCTCAGAGCCATTTGAACCATTTTTTCCCTTCATTTCCAGCCAGGAAACTGTCCCTGCTGTTTGTCAGTTTTATTAATGTTCACTCTGTATGGACGACTGTCTTTGATTATGTTAAACTGGATGCCTGTCATGCCACTTGAGAACATGCAGGACTATTTCTAAGTTTGCATTATTCGATGCTCCAACGAGTGAATGGATATGTGGAACCAAGCGGATAACATTTTGCACATTTGCTATCACTTTCTGACTTGAAAACTTTGAAAAAAATTTCTTTGAAAATATTTTTGGAGAACGTTTTCTTGTTTTGCTGTAAGCGACACGCCCCGAAATTCTGTAAAATTATTTCTGATGTACCCTGTAAATGGCATCAAAGATCAAATAAATTGCTCCTTTAAAACAGAATGAGTGAATGAAACATTACCATGTGAAACAATGTAAAATCGATGGTAGCTGTAACATATGAAGTGGTAACTTAAAAAGAACCCCCTCTATGTAGTTCAGAAACTGCAAGAAGGTTCCACACAATACGTGTATAAAATATGAAGATATGCAGATGTAAGAGCGTGACAGAATTAATTCTTGTGAATAAAACTTGGCAATAAATTCAGTTGGGAGTAGCATTCAACAGAATTGCTTAAACATATGAATAAAATGTTGCATGCAATGAAATGTTGTCAAGCGTAGGTCACATGTTGTTGTTGTGGTCTTCAGTCCTGAGACTGGTCTGAAGCAGCTCTCCATGCTACCCTATCCTGTCCAAGCTTCTTCATCTCCCAGTGCTTACTGCAACCTACATCCTTCTGAGCCTGCTTAGTGTATTCATCTCTTGGTCTCCCTCTACGATTTTTACCCTCCACGCTGCCCTCCAATGCTAAATTTCTGATCACTTGATGCCTCAAAACATGTCCTACTAACGGGTCCCTTCTTTTTGTCAAGTTGTGCCACGAACTCCTCTTCTCCCCAATTCTATTCAATACTTCATCATTAGTTATGTGATCTACCCATCTAATCTTCAGCATTCTTCTGTACCACCACATTTTGAAAGCTTCTATTCTCCTCTTGTCCAAACTATTTATCGTCCACGTTTCACTTCCATACATGGCTACACTCCATACAAATGCTTTCAGAAACGACTTCCTGACACTTAAATCTATACTCGATGTTAACAAATTTCTCTTCTTCAGAAACGCTTTCCTTGCCATTGCCAGTCTACATTTTATATGCTCTCTACTTCGACCATCATCACTTATTTTGCTCCCCAAATAGCATAACTCCTTTACTACTTTAAGTGTCTCATTTCCTAATCTAATACCCTCAGCATCACCCGACTTAATTCGACTACATTCCATTATCCTCGTTTTGCGTTTTGCTTTTGTTGATATTCATCTTATTTGATTCGAACCTGCGACCGTAGCTATCGCGCGGTTCCAGACTGAAGCACCTAGAACCGCTCGGCCACTCCGGCCGGCGGAATATGGAATTGATTAACCTATTTTCGAAATGTAATATCCCGTGTGTCTAGTACCAACTACAACTCCGCGTTCGTAACTTTCCGTCGTGCGGCCATAATCACGTTGGTAAATTGTTACTAGAATCACCAGACTACAAATAACATCACCGACCAGTGACAGTGTCATGTTGTTCTTTCATGGCTTGGCAATCTTGAGTTGAGTGGCCTATCGTGGGAGATCGGACTGCGTTGGAGGCGGTGGCGAGGGTGGGCCTGATGGCGTTGCGGACTGAACACTCGCCCAACGGTTCTGGTCAATGCGTAGTCGGCCGGTGGTGGTGCTGGTGACCCAAACTGCTGACGAGCCGGTTACAGGAGTAGCCCACCCTCTCGTAAAAAGCACTTGCAATCGAGCAGAACCGTCCTGCAGCAACGAGAGGCCCGTGACCTCGTGGAGCTGATGTGTTCCAGGCACCGAAAGTGTCGCAGCCAAGCTGGAGGCGGCGATCCATGTTGTCAACGTTCATATTGTGTGTGAAAACACCATGTCTTGGGCATAGAGATCCAACTCCACGCATGCCGCTTGCAGTACATCAGCAATGTACAGAGAGGACAACAAGGGGCCGAGTACCGACCACTGTAGCACCCCTGTACGTATTGGCCTCACAGTGGATGTGGCTTGCGCAGCCCGTTCATGCAACGTCCTGCCAGAAAGGTAGGACCAGGGAAGATTTTGTGTGATGTCGGAACCCGTGCACAAAGAGCCTGTACACGAGGCCGTCATATCACACGAAGTCAAAGGCCCCAGACATGTCCAGGAGCGCTGCCCCAACGTACTGCTGCGTTTCCAGCACCCTCGTGGCAGGTTTAGTCAAGCTTAGCAGTTGGTGAGAGGTGGCGTGGCCACTTCTGAAGCCAAACTGTTCATCAGGCAGGAGGCGTTCCTTGTTGGCATGCATATGTAGCACCGCAGTTATAGCCTGTCAAAGACCGTCGAGAGGGACAGGAGGAGACTGATGGGATGGTAGTTGAATGTCAGCTGAGGGCCCTTGTTTGCCTTTGGAATGGCGACCATGTCGGCATGTTCCATGCTCCCAAACTAAGATTAAAGATGTTGGCCAGATGCCGATGGATTCCTGGCGACAGATTCTTGCCGAGAATGTTGATGATCCCATCACTGACCCTGACACGTCTGGAATCGATGGATAAAAGCTGCACAGCAATTTCCGCCTCAGAGATTGGAAGGGGGAAGGGGGCTGATATCGTCTTCGGCGCGCGCAACCAGGAAGGAAGGCAGCCTTTCATTGGCAAGCTAGATGTGGTCGTCATCGACAACATCCGCTAATGGGGTGAAATTGGCCTCGAAAGCTTCAGCCAGTACACTAGCCTTCGCGTCTGAGTCACAGACGACTACCTGGCCGTCCTGCAGTGGTGGGACGCGCTGCCGACGTTGCAGGAGGGTGCGGACGACCCTCTAGGTGCTGCCGTCCGTAGGATCGACGGTGGGGCCGACGTCCATCCAGCCTCTGCTGCGGTGATCCTCGACAGCAGCCTTGATCTCCCTACGCATCTTGTTGAGGTGGTTCTTGGTGGCTGGCTGGCGAGTGAGTTTTCCACTCACGGAACAGCCAGTTTTTCTCCCGTATTGCTGCCAGGAGATGAGGTGGGAGGCGGCGTGGCGGTCCCGTGGCAATTGCAGCCGATCTGGAGTGGCAGCAGACGCTGCCCGAAGTAGGCCCCCGATTAGGGAGGCGAGAGCCATGCCAGCTCCCACTGTGTTCGGGGCCGGTTAATCGGTGACCAGGGGCCCTATTCTGTACCGTTCATATCGATCGGTGTAGTTGATTCGTTTCAGTAGCGACGTAGTTTTCGGATCTTTATCGAAATATCCTATTCAGTAAGCTTCTGAGACCTGTTACCGAACGGTCCTCCCACCGATTTTACGACAATTGTACCGAGAGGTTTTGGATTCGGTGTGGCCCTGTCGATTAGTGAGCTGCGGTTTATGTCACCTATAATTTGTTATTTTAAACATATTTAGCGGTTTTAGCTGTGGATTTAGTGATTGTGTTACTAAAGAATCACCAGAGGACACATCCGGTTGGAAAGTGAGTTCATAATAGACTATTTTCCTTTGTTAGAAATATGGTTAGGTTAGGTTGTTACTGTGAATGATTACATCCAAAAAGAAAACGTTTTCGGTCGATATTCTCTCAAAATACGTATTATTTTAAAGCAAATAAGAGTTTAAAGATCATTAAATAGTAAGACATCGGCTCTGCTTACGTATATTACATGAGTGTGAAATGGGTCAAATAGCTCTGAGCACTATGGGACGTAACTTCTGAGGTCATCAGACCCCTAGAACGTAGAACTACTTGAACCTAACTAACCTAAGGACATCACACATATCCATGCCCAAGGCAGGATTCGAACCTACGACCGTAGCGGTCACGCGGTTCCAGACTGAAGCGCCTAGAACCGCACGGCCACACCGGCCGGCCACATGAGTGTGAACTGACGTTACTAGTGACTTTGTGTACTTTTTCCCACAAATGGTTTAGTTAGTAATTATCGAAACGTGTTTATAACTTTCAAGTAACAATGGAAAGCAGTTATGTAAAGCCTGGTATTAGAAACCTTCCAAACTATTACGCGTTTCTGACTTATGCATCATCATTTGGCAACGAAGTCACCCTACGTTCCTTCGCAATAGTACAAGACTGCCAGCACGGTAGCTCAGCGTGTTCGGTCAGAGGGTTAGCTGCCCTCTGTAATAAAAAAACTGAGATAATAGATCAACAACGAACTTAAAAGGGTGTCTTACGACGTCCGCCCCGATCAGATGCAACAAACGAAAAAAAAGCCGACATGGTAGCTCAGCGTGTTCGGTCAGAGAGCTGGAAGGCCTCTGTAATAAAAAAAAAAAAAAAAAAAAAAAAAAAAAACAGAGTTAAAAGATCAACAACGAGCTTCAACGGATGTCATGTGACGTCCGCTGTCCGCTACGATGAAATACAACGAACCATAACGAACAAAATGTACGAGTATGCTTTCACGCGATAGTTTGCGTCTGTCTTCAGGAGATTTCCAGTTCAGTTCTTTGAGGCTGTCCGTGACCTCTTCCACTGGTCAAACAAACATGTGACCATTCTCTGCATACGTTCTATATCCCATATTTGGCATGGATCCCACACGCATGAGCAGTATTCCAGAATGAGCGTTTTGTAAGCAGTCTCATATGTAGACTGACTGCATTTCCGTAGTAATCCACTGATGAACCAAGTCTGCCACCTGTTTTACTTGTGACTGACTGTGAACCTATGCAATCGTCCTATTTCAAATCACTTCAATTTGCATAGTTTGCCCGATTTCATCTGTGACTCACTGATATTGTAGTTATAGGACACTACGATTTTTCGTTTTTTGAACTCCAAAATTTTACATTTTTGATCACTTAAAGCAAGTTGTCTACCTTTGCACCGCTTTGAAATCTTACCAAAATCTGATTGAACAATTGTGCACCTTTCTTTCACACCCTACCTCATTATTAATAACTGCATCACCTATGAAACGTCTAACATTATAGGTAATATTGTCCACAATGTCATTAATATACAATATGAACAGCAAGTAACCAAATACACTTCCTTGGAGCACATCTGAAATTATTTTTACGCTTCTCGATTACTCTCCATACTAGGTAACTTGCGGCGTCCCGCTTAACAGTAAATCCAAAATCGTGACAACTTGACTTGTTACGCCACAAGATCTAATTTTCAATAATAACTGTACCTATGGTACTGAGTCAAATGCTTTTCAGAAGTCAAGAAATGCTGCAACTTCCTGATTGCCTTGATCCATCACTTTCAGGATGTCATGTGAGAAAAGGGGAGTTGGATTTGACCTGACGGATATTCGGGAAATCCATGTTCGTTGGCATGGAGGAGGTCATTCTGTTCGAGTATCTCGGTACATTTGCGCTCAGAATATCTCCTAGGATTCTACAACAAATAAATAGAGTACAGCTGAAAAACGCCCTAAAAGATTTATTGGTAGCCAACTCCTACTCAGCTGATAAATTTATTAACAGAACAAGTTGATATATTTATGATTAACTATATTGCATAAAATAAATGCAACGTAGTATTATACCTGACATCGATACAATTTTAGCGCAGTAATGCAGTCTCTATAGGGAAGCCTTGTATTTCTTTTATGATGCTTCCCTACAATAACTTTGGAACTAGCTTATACACTTCACAACCTATATCTTTAATTGCTTATGGTATGCTTTCAATTGGTATTTAAATCAAAAAGACGTATAAAATTTTCGGCTCTTCTGTATGCTTCAGGACCATTTTTAAAGCGATATATATATATATATATATATATATAAGTCAGACAAATAAAAATTCATAGTATATATATATATATATATATATATATATATATATATATATACTCTATGCATTTTTATTTGTCTCACTTGTTACACATCCTCAAGAATCTGGTCACTATGGGCCTATAAAACGAATATGTACTAATCTAAAATTTTGCTTACTATGAAGCATATTCTCTCTTTTCGCATTAATTTTTTCTACCTTCGTCTTAATTTTCTGGTTTGGAGCTTTCTACGCTTCAAATAATTTAATTAATAATTTCTGTACTCCATTGAATAAGCAATAAAAGTGACTACACTTCTAGTTTTTACCCTTTCCATCTCGCCGAGCTGCCTACACGTATTACGTTTACGTAAGTCTCTCAATCGTTTCTGTAAAGTGATATCCTAATTCCGCTTCTGTAATGCAAATTCTCCAGTACCGATTCTGGTAACTGCCGTATTAGAGCTCCCACAGTCGATTTCGGCTCTATATGAACATTCTGGCGCATATGAGTCGTGTTAGGCCATTAAGTTGCTATTTGCTTTTTAAACTGTTCCTAACGTGGACCATTTGTGGTGCGTAAGAAAAAAAAAAGAAGTTATTCATGTCCACTATTTAATTGACGGGTAGAACGTTTTTCTTTAATCAAATGCAAGAGATACAGAGTGACAATTATTGAGCAGTATGGAAAAAAAACATGAATTAGTTACAAGCTACGGCGTGCACACACAGTATTCAATATGTAAACGTCACTACAGATATTCGGATTTCGGTTTTGGCAGGTTCAATATGCCTGCCATCATAGATGATGATGTGGCGCAGACGAATAGCGAAATTCTGCATCACCCGCTTAAGTGTCGGAACGTCGATGTTGTCGATGACCTCCTGAATGGCTGTTTTCAGCTCAGCGATGGTATTGGAGTTTGTTTGTGCTCTTTTTAGATTAGTTCAGACGTTCTTTGCACAACAGTTTTTAGCTTGGATAGGGACTGCGACTGCTGTGTTCGGATGCGAGCTGAGTTGGCATCCCTTCGCTCCCAGCTTCAGGCAGTGTTGGCTTCGGTCACGCAGCTTGAGGCTGTTGCCAATGGGCATCACTGTGGGGGGTCCGGATGGGGGTTTGTCGGGGACGACCAGCTCGTCCCACGCATCCCCCGATCGTACTACGGCTGTGGCTGCCCGGGATACTGCCCACATTGAGGCTGACCCCTGACCTGTGGTAGAGTGCAAGGTTGTCTCGAGGTGTGGCAGGGGGCAAAAGACATTCCGGAGGGCTGAACGGAAGGCCTCTCCAGTTTGCCTGACGAACCAGTTTCAGGCTCTGTCTCCGGGCGATACCGATCTTTGGCCAGACGTGGCTGCTTGTCCTGTTCCAGAGGTTGCCCCTCAGTCTGCAGGATCTGGGCAGTCGCAGAGGGTAGGCTTACTGGTAGTTGGGAGCTCCAACGTCAGGCGCGTAATGGGGCCCCTTAGGGATATGGCAGCAAGAGAGGGGAAGAAAACCAATGTGCACTCCATGTGCATATCGGGGGGAGTCATTCCAGATGTGGAAAGGGTCCTTCCGGATGCCATGAAGGGTACAGGGTGCATGTATCTGCAGGTGGTGGCTCATGTCGGCACCAATGATGTGTGTCGCTATGGATCGGAGGAAATCCTCTCTGGCTTCCGGCGGCTATCTGATTTGGTGAAGACTGCCAGTCTCGCTAGTGGGATGAAAGCAGAGCTCACCATCTGCAGCATCGTCGACAGGACTGACTGCGGACCATTGGTACAGAGCCGAGTGGAGGGTCTGAATCAGAGGCTGAGACGGTTCTGCGACCGTGTGGGCTGCAGATTCCTCGACTTGCGCCATAGGGAGTTGGGGTTTCGGGTTCCGCTGGGTAGGTCAGGAGTCCACTACACACAGCAGGAGGCTACACGGGTAGCAAGGGTTGTGTGGCGTGGACTGGGCGGTTTTTTTAGGTTAGATAGCTCGGGCAAGTACAGAAAGGGCAACAGCCTCAAGGGGTGCGAGTCAAAGTCAGGACATGCGGGGACCAAGCAGCAATCGGTATTGTAATTGTAAACTGTCGAAGCTGCATTGGTAAAGTACCGGAACTCCAAGCGGTGATAGAAAGCACCGAAGCTGAAATCGTTATAGGTACAGAAAGCTGGCTGAAGCCAGAGATAAATTCTGCCGAAATTTTTACAAAGGCACAGACGGTGTTGAGAAAGGATGGATTGCATGCAACCGGTGGTGGCGTGTTTGTCGCTGTTAGTAGTAGTTTATCCTGTAGTGAAGTAGAAGTGGATAGTTGCTGTGAATTATTATGGGTGGAGGTTACACTCAACAACCGAGCTAGGTTAATAATTGGCTCCTTTTACCGACCTCCCGACTCAGCAGCATTAGTGGCAGAACAACTGAGAGAAAATCTGGAATACATTTCACATAAATTTTCTCAGAATATTATAGTCTTAGGTGGAGATTTCAATTTACCAGATATAGACTGGGACACTCAGATGTTTCGGACGGGTGGTAGGAACAGACCATCGAGTGACATTATACTGAGTGCACTATCCGAAAATTACCTCGAGCAATTAAACAGAGAACCGACTCGTGGAGATAACATCTTGGACCTACTGATAACAAACAGACCCGAACTTTTCGACTCTGTATGTGCAGAACAGGGGATCAGTGATCATAAGGCCGTTGCAGCATCCTTGAATATGGAAGTACATAGGAATATAAGAAAAGGGAGAAAGGTTTATCTGTTTAGCAAGAGTAATAGAAGGGAGATTTCAGACTACCTAACAGATCAAAACGAAAATTGCTGATCCGACACTGACAATGTTGAGTGTTTATGGAAAAAGTTCAAGGCAATCGTAAAATGCGTTTTAGACAGGTACGTGCCGAGTAAAACTGTGAGGGACGGGAAAAACCCACCGTGGTTCAACAACAAAGTCAGGAAACTACTGTGAAAGCAAAGAGAGCTTCACTGCTAGCTTAAACGCAACCAAAACCTCTCAGACAAACAGAAGCTAAACGATGTCAAAGTTAGCGTAAGGAGGGCTATGCGTGAAGCGTTCAGTGAATTCGAAAGTAAAATTCTATGTACCGAGTTGACAGAAAATCCTAGGAAGTTCTGGTCTTACGTTAAATCAGTAAGTGGCTCGAAATAGCATATCCAGACACTCCGGGATAATGATGGCATTGAAACAGAGGATGACACGCGTAAAGCTGAAATACTAAAAACCTTTTTCCAAAGCTATTTCACAGAGGAAGACCGCACTGCAGTTCCTTCTCTAAATCCTCGCACAGACGAAAAAATGGCTGACATCGAAATAAGTGTCCAAGGAATAGAAAAGCAAGTGGAATCACTCAACAGAGGAAAGTCCACTGGACCTGACGGGATACCTGTTCGATTCTACACAGAGTACGCGAAAGAACAATCCCCATTCTAACAGCCGTGTACCGCAAGTCTCTAGAGGAACGGAAGGTTCCAAATGATTGGAAAAGATCACAGGTAGTCCCAGTCTTCAAGAAGGGTCGTCGAGCAGATGCGCAAAACTAATCTCTGACGTCGATCTGTTGTAGAATTTTAGAGCATGTTTTTTACTCGCGTATCATGTCATTTCTGGAAACCCAGAATCTGCTCTGTAGGAATCAACATGGATTCCGGAAACATCGATCGTGTGAGACCCAACTCGCTTTATTTGTTCATGAGACCCAGAAAATATTACGTACAGGCTCGCAGGTAGATGCCACTTTCCTTGAATTCCGGAAGGCGTTCGATACAGTTCCGCACTGTCGCCTGATAAACAAAGTAAGAGCCTATGGAATTTCAGAACAGCTGTGTGGCTGGATTGAAGAGTTTTTGGCAAGCATAACACAGCAGGTTGTTCTCAATGGAAAGACGTCTACAGACGTTAAAGTAACCTCTGGCATGCCACTGGGGACTGTTATGGGACCATTGCTTTTCACAATATATATATAAATGACCTAGTAGATAGTGTCGGAAGTTCCATGCGGCTTTTCGCGGATGATGCTGTGGTATACAGAGAAGTCGAAGCATTAGAAAATTGTAACGAAATGCAGGAAGATCTGCAGCGGATAGGCACTTGGTGCAGGGAGTGGCAACTGACCCTTAACATAGACAAATGTAATGTATCGCGAATGCATAGAAAGAAGGATCCTTTATTGTATGATTATATGATAGCGGAACAAACACTGGTAGCAGTTACTTCTGTAAAATATCTGGGAGTATGCGTGCGGAACGATTTGAAGTGGAATGATCATATAAAATTAATTGTTGGTAAGGCGGGTACCAGGCTGAGATTCATTGGAAGAGTCCTTTGAAAATGTGGTCCATCAACGAAGGAGGTGGCTTACCAAACGCTCGTTCGACCTATACTTGAGTATTGCTCATCAGTGTGGGATCTGTACCAGGTCGGGTTGACGGAGGAGATAGAGAAGATCCAAAGAAGAGCGGCGCGTTTCGTCACAGGGTTATTTGGTAAGCGTGATAGTGTTACGGAGATGTTTAGCAAACTCAAGTGGCAGACTCTGCAAGAGAGGCACTCTGCATCGCGGTGTAGCTTGCTGTCCAGGTTTCGAGAGGGTGCGTTTCTGGATGAGGTATCGAATATGTTGCTTCCCCCTACTTATACCTCCCGAGGAGACCACGAATGTAATATCAGAGAGATTCGAGCGCGCACTGAGGCTTTCCGGCAGGCTACGCGAGTGGAACAGGAAAGGGAGGTAATGACAGTGGCACAAAGGTGCCCTCCGCCACACACCGTTGGGTGGCTTGCGGAGTATAAATGTAGATGTAGATTACTGTACGCCTTGTCTTTAATGCAGCCCCACAAAAAGGAGTCACATTTATTCAGATCCGGAGAATATGGCGGCCAATCGAGGCCCATGCCAGCGGCTTCTGGGTACTCCAGGACCAGAATGCGGTCCCCAAAGTGCTCTACCCAAACATCAAACACTCTCCTGCTTCGATGAAGTCGAGCTCCGTCCTGCATGAACCATTCTTGTCGAAAATCAGGGTCACTTTGGATAATGGGGATCAAATCATCTTCCAAAACCTTCACGTACCGTTCGGTAGTCACCGAGCCATCAAGGAATATCGCACCGATTATTCCGTGACTGGACATTGCACAACACACAATCATCCGTTGAGGGTGAAGAGAATTCTCGATCGCGAAATGCGCCAGTTTTGTTTATTGATGAACCCATCCAAGTGAAAGGGCTTCGTCGCGCACGCGCATGCTAAATCCCATCACACTCCGCGGCCAACCGTGCATTTTGAACGTCCTAACGCAAACCTTTAAACGTTATGAAGTTTTTATTTCATATAGTTCTATAATTGTCATACCGTAAAAGAATGGTGATATATTTCCTGAATTTGCAAAATCGAAGTATTTAGCAACAGTCCTATACCTTGAGTAGCAGTATAATTTCTAAACAGCTGCTCTCGCTTTTAGTGGCAAAAGCTCAAATACAGGGCTAAGAATATGTCATCTCTCATTGGGAGAATTCCTAGCCATTCCAAGTCTCCACACGCACGAATGCAGGAATGTTCGACCAGATATAGCTTCGCGCCTTTTTTTCACAGCGCGCATGGTGTAGAGTGGTGTTATTGAATAGTTTCGCACGCATTTATTAGAGTGGATAAGATTTTCAAACACTGCTTTTTATCAGTCTCCCCTTCCTCATCTTTAAGATATTACTGACGTCCGTCAGGAAATTGTACTTTCTCTTTGTTACAATTATTACGTAGATGTTGATAACCTCTGTAAACCGCGATGATGAAATAAGCACAGAGGATTTAGAAACGAAGTCTTGTAAAAAATAGCTGATGCCCGGACAACCGATATTTGATTGCGCTAGCAAAATCAGTGCTGTGCTTAGGTGTAAACAGGACAGTGAAAATCGATTTCTGGAATCGGACTTTCGTCTTGCGCGAATCGCGTCCCGTGTAAACGCAGTGGCAGCACCACAGAGCATCGCACGCCGCTGGCTGTGACGTACTTGACTCGACGTATTCGGCGCTGGGGTCCCTCACATCGTCGACCTCCAGTTCCGTGGAGCTCTCTGCCTCCTTCTTGTGGTCCTCCATGGAGAGCGGTCACTTCTGCACTGCTCCGCGGCCTAAGAACTACTGACTAGCGGGCTACCATCGCGTAGTAACCGACCTCCCAAGGGTACGGCGCCGCCGACGCTGCTGCCCTCTGCCGGCGGTACCGTACGAAGAACTGCGGATGGCTCGTACGGAAATCCAGTGCACCGCTAGGCAGTTTACCTGTATTCTGTACGGTATCTGTATAGAATACTCATCAGAAGCTTCGGAACCTCCTATGTACCGCAGAATTTTGGAGAGGCTGACTCGCCAGTATTAAATGAGGCGGGGAGTATTGTGTAAAGCAGTGACAGCTGAACAGGAGCTCAGTGACTGCTACCGTGGACAAGTCATTGGATGTCACTGCAGAAACAAATCCATCAGGGACGTTTCAAACAGAGAGGACAATTTCTTAATTCATGTCGTTTATTTTTTACAAGGTTGTGTTTGCAAATCATCTGTGCCCCTTTCGTAACCATGGTTAAGCGCGGTTTTCAATACCTCCGTATATTTATAACCAGAGAGTTCAATTTGTTACTGCATGTCAGTGAACTTATGATGAGGAGAGGGAGACGGTGCAAAATATGTCTGCAAAACTTATGTGCCGGCCAGAGTGGCCGAGCGGTTCTAGGCGCTACAGTATGGAACCGCGAGACCGCTACGGTCGCAGGTTCGAATCCTGCCTCGGGCATGGATGTGTGTGATGTCCTTAGGTTAGTTAGGTTAAAGTAGTTCTAAGTTCTAGGGGACTGATGACCACAGCAGTTAAGTCCCATAGTGCTCAGAGCCGAAAACTTATGCACCCTAAATAATATGTGCGAAACTGTTCGGTAACAGCAGTCTAAATCACGCGCGTTGTGGAAAATGTGCGAAGCGATAACACAGGTCTGCAAAAAAATATTTTTTGAAAGTTGTTTGAAATTTGTTAACTGACTTTTATGTACTTTTAAGCGCTGATTTCAAAAATGCAGTCCTTTTTTTTCTATCATGACAGGTTTTCTCACAAAAATGGGAGTATTTTTGGGTATAATAACAAAATTTAAGCAATTTATCACATTTTTTCCATCGTTATAAAATTTTATTTTATTTATAAATCATGTTCTAAACTACATTTCCTGTTCACTTCCATTTCTCATTAAGCTCATAAGTTCTTATAATAACGGTTACGCTTTCTGTCGAAACTTCTTTTATTGCTTTTCCGGCTGCGGACTCGTTGAGGATCATCTCTTTTTATCATCCAGCAGTAGTCCGCTATCATGTTGACGTTCCATCTTCCTTGGTATCTTCTTTCCATTTCTTTGATGTCTTGGTGGAATCTTTCGCCCTGCTCTTCACTTACATCACCAAAGTTTGCAGCGAAGTAGTCAAGATGTGAGGAGAATATTCTATTTTGAAACGTGCCATGGAACATCACTGCAAAACAACGGTAAGAAATATACTTTTTGTTTTTCAAATTGAAACCTCGTAAGCTGCAAGAACAAAAATAGCAGTCATCACTATGATTTTTGGGCTCCCTCCAAACCAGTGGTATTCCAAAACGTAAGTACTGCTTTTTACCTTGAAACCATTGCCTCAGTTCTTCAACACATACTGAACAAACTTTTTGTGGGGCCCAAGGCTTATCTTGATCGCCTAACTTTGTACCAAAATAGACGAAATATACTTTTTCAACAAAATGGGAAATGTTTCTTTGTTGCATTTTAACGGTATAGTTGCCACAAATGTAGCAGAAGCAATCCGGCGAGTTAATACATCCTCTGGTACCAAGTGTCCATTGTCCTTAAAATAACTTCACAACACGAGAAAACAGTCACTACTTTAAAGCACTAGTAACAACAACACGTGAACAGCACAGAGTGAAGAGGTACTGTGTACTGAAGGACAACAGCAGAAGCTCACTGCTTGGTGATGGCGGTTGATGGGGCAGCGCGACAGACAGGCACTGACATGAAAATACTGCTGGTTTCTCCTAATTTCTCTTTATTTTACGTATATTTAGTATAAAAACGGCTAAATAACAGTTTATGGACATCCTAAAAACCAAAATTCAAACTAATTAGAGCGCTGAAATATCGAAAAAAGCTAAAACTAGACAAGCAGTTTGTGAAATAACTGAACGTGATGAAATTTCTTCACTATTTTTCCCGAAATCAGCGGTGAAAACACTATAAAAATCACTTAATAAATTTGATACAATTTTTATGTCGCAGACCTGTGTAATTGGTGGAACATTGCTACATTCCGACGTTTGGAGACTTGGAATGGCTAGAAAATGTACTAATGAGTAAAGATACATTCTTAACCCTGTACCTGAGCTTCGTCACTAAAAACGAGAGTGGGTCCAGCAGTTTACAAATTATCCTGCGACACAGGATATGGGACTGTTAATAAGTAGTTCGATTTTACAAATCCAGCAAATATATCAGCGTTCGTTCATCTCTTGCCACTCGATAAAAGGAGAACAGTGTTTTCGTCAGTTAAATAGTGGACGTGAATAACTGCTTGATCGTTCGAATATTTTTAAGCCCTCATACCACACAAAAACAAATGGTCCACGTTAGCAAAAGTTTAAAAAGCAAGTAATAACCTAACGATCCGATAACGACTCATATGCGTCAGAGCGTTTATATGGAGCCGAAAACCGATTGTGGGAGCTCTACTAAAGCAGTTACGAGAATTACTACTGGAGAACTTGCATTACAGGAGCCGAACTAGGGTATCACTTTACAGAAAACATTTTAGGAGTCCTATGTGAACGTAATACGTGTAGGTTGCTGGGTGAGGTGGAAAAAGGTAAAAGCTAGAGGTGTAGTCACGTTTATTCCTTATACAATGAGGTACAGAAAACATTAAGTAAATTGAACCTTCCAGCAGATTAAAACTGTGTGCCGGACTGATATTCGAACTCTGGATCTTTGCCTTTCACGGGCAAGTGCTCTAACACTTTTTTTTTTAAATTTTGTTCGGTATTTTTCGTTTCGTTTGATCTAAGCGGAGTCACAAGACATCCGGTCAAGTTGATCGTTGATTCCTTTACTCAGTTTTTTTTATTACAGAGGACAATCGGCCCTCTGACCAAACACGCTGAGCTACCGTGCCGGCTTTTTCCGTGCAGATCGCTCATATGCAACCACGCCCTTCAAAAATTGTTCCTATTGGTTATATAAATCCAACCACCTGTGTTGAGTAGCGCTCAACAAAGTTACCCAAGTACGACTCACGCTGTGAGGATCGGTTATGAGTCGTGCTTGGGTAGCTCAGTGGTAGAGTACGTGCCCGCGAAAGGCAAAGGTCCCGAGTTCGAGTCTCAGTCCGGTACACAGTTTTAATCTGCCTGGAAGTTTCATAATAGCGCACACTCCGCTGCAAGGTGGAAGTCTCGTTCTGGATTAATTAAATTGTTTGTGGCCTAGAAGGCTCCAGACCAGAAATTTAAGACGCAGGCAGGAAAAATTAACGCGAAAACAGAAGATATGCTTCCCTAGTCGACTGTGGGTGATGAGATTGCCCAGTGGAAATGCGAAGGAACAACAGCTAAACCAAGACCAGACAGAGTTCATGTAGTAACGGACAGGAACCGTCGAACAATGCAGAGTGTGGCTGTAAGAAATTAAATGAAATCAACGGAAGGAATCACTCGTGGGTTCCGATGTGCTACCAGCTGTTCAGTTAGCACAATTACTGTGGGTAGGGAGTGCAAATGAATGTAAATGAATGGCGTACAACGGTCTAGTAGCTCCTCATAAGCCTCACATTTCTGTCGTCAGTGGTAAGCGACGTGGATAACTTTAAACGAGTGATTTGGGCTGATGAGACAAGCTGTATCCTGTAGTAAGCCGATGGACCGGTTTGGATTAGAAGAAACACCCGGAGAACGTTACCTGGCATTATACGAGGGTTGGAACTTTAATAGTGGCAACTATTTATTTACAGCTCGTACAAAATAGATACGTGTTTCAATACAATGCTTGTGACTACTTTGAAGGTCCGTAAAACTTTGAAACACGTATCTATTTTGTACGAGCTTTAAATAAATAGTTGCCACTATTAAAGTTCCAACTCTAGTATGTAGTGGCATTAATAAAGTACAGAGGAGGTAGTGTTTCGGAATGGGTGTTTTTTTCTTGATTATAGTGTTGTCCCGCTCTTGCGCTCAAGAAAACGCTAACTGTGGTAGGATACGAACACATTTGACAGCATTCTGTCCGGCAGACAGTAAAAGAACAGTTCGGAGACGTTGACTGTTTGCATCAGCACGACAATGCGCTATTCCATAAGGCAGCACCTGTGAGGCAATGGTTTGTGGACAACAACATTCCTGAAATGGACTGGCCTGCCTAGAGTTCCGACCTGAACGCAATGTAACATCTTTGGAATGAGTTAGAACTTCGGCTCCGCTCCAGACTCCAGCGTCCAACATAACATATATTTATAACAGTGTCTTTTATTTCACACAGATAACGGAGTATACTTTTTAGTAGAACAGACAGAGCTCATGTAGTAATGGACAGGAACCGTCGAACATTGCAGAGTGTGGCTGTAAGAAATTAAATGAAATCAACGGAAGGAATCACTCGTGAGTTCCGAACATCTAAGTTACAAGACTTTTTTTAATTAACACATGCTGTTCATTATAAGCAGTTTACTGAAAGAACAAAAATATCCAACACAATAAGTACAATAAGTACAAACTCTGTTTCCTGCTCCTTTATCAGTTCAGGCATTTTAACCATATTTAGCTATCAGAAAAATGCTGCCCATTTACATTGTTGGCTTTCATTACTGCCTTTCCATTTACATTGTTATTGCACCGTTAGGCTGCAGATAACTTTTCACTGTAGTCCTTTGATGATCGTACCATTTTACAGAATGTCCCATGAATTTCATAGAATATCTTGTTACAACGTACATAGATAGGAAAATTGGATGATTTACCGGACAGAGGGCTAATTATTCACATTCTGAAACTTATACAGATTGAGTCACTAACTATTGCCCCCTAGAATAACTCCGAAAGTATGATAGTGGCTGAAACGTTTGTGGGACAAATGTTGCATGGGACAATGGGGGCCATAATATGACGTCGGTTTTTCTTTGCCAGGAGGGGTCGTCAGAGATATGAAAGTCAACTTTGTTTTTTAAATGGGATGCTGTAGTTTGGTACTTATTTTCTGATAGCGGCTATCGAGACGAATCCAATGATGTGTAACAGTAAGGTCTTTGAAGGTCAACGAAAGTCAGAAAGGTGGCATGAACGTCCATTTACAGAAGGTGTTCGAAGTGATGACCACTGGCATCAATGCAGTGCTGCAATCTTCTTATCAAGGATTGAGTGGTATTCCTTATCACTTCGGCACTTACCGATGCACATGGTCTGACAATTCTCTCTCGTATATCGTACAAATAGTAAATATTCGTCGAATATGGCGTATCCATCTAACGTAACATTGACATGTAAACACCATTTGCAATTCTGGATTCGGCTCATGAGAAACGAGCTGCAATATCGTCACAGACCTTCAGAGACCTCATTGAAAGTCGCTTACTAACGGCCAGTAATATATGCCCTAACACTTTACATCAGATAGTATATTTTGTTCCCTTTTATTAATGTCACTGATCTGCTCTCTTTGCGATTACGGCATGTAATTCAACATGGAGCCTGTGAAGGCACCATCGCACGTACGAAGAAGGTGCAAACCATTGTTCAGTAGCTCCTGTCGTTATTATGACCAAAAATGAAACGAACTCTGACTTCATGACTTCACCATGGACGCTCCTACGGCTAACTAATTCTAAACTATAATCTCTTTCAGACCTGCAAGATAAACAGTCTGATCAAAAGTATGAGGACAATGCTATATAATGTGGAACTGGTCAGCAGATGTCAAAAAAAAAAAAAAAAAAAATGCTGCCGGCCGGAGTGGGCGAGCGGTTCTAGGCGCTTCAGTCTGGAACCGCACGAACGCTACGGTCGCAGGTTCGAATCCTGCCTCGGGCATGGATGTGTGTGATGTCCTTAGGTTAGTTAGGTTTAAGTAGTTCTAAGTTCTAGGGGACTGATGACCTCAGATGTTAAGTCCCATAGTGCTCAGAGCCATTTTTTTTCAAAAATGTTCAAATGTGTGTGAATTCCTACGGGACCAAACTGCTGAGGTCATCGGTCACTAGACTTACACACTACTTAAACTAACTTATGCTAAGAACAACACACACACCAGTGCCCGAGGGAGGATTCGAACCTCCGGCGGGAGGAGCCGCACAATCCGCGACATGGCGCCTCAAACCGCGAGACCACACCGCGCGGCAGTAGATGTCACGAGAGTCGGACCAATAGTATACAGGGATACAGTAAATGTATTCGCAGTTGCGAATATGGACAATCACCAGTTTTAGAACGGAATGATGACAATGAAAATTTGTGCCGGACGGGACCCGAACCCGGATTTCCCGCGTATTGCGAGCGGTCGCCTCACCATTTGGTTATGGCCAGGCCCAAACTTTGATATGTCGTCAACCATGCGTCTACAAGTTTGGATCGCCGTGATCCGTGCACAGATACCTAAATGGTAAGGCGACCGCTCGCAATACGCAGAATATCTGTGTTCGAGTTCCGGATCGTAAGGAATTTTCACTGTCGTCATTCCACTCTACAGCTGATACTTACCCATATTCGCACCTGCGAATACATTTTACGTATTCTATAACGGCTGTAGACGCCGCAGTGCCTATTCCTCTGGGCATGCGTACATGTGTAAAGGAACTTTGCATCGTAATTCATAATAACACAGGCACTGAAACATCGTAAATACACTACTGGCCATTAAAATTGCTGCACCACGAAGATGACGTGCTACAGACGCTAAATTTCACCGACAGGAAGAATATGCTGTGATATGCAAAATGATTAGCTTTTCAGAGCATTCACACAAGGCTGGCGCCGGTGGCGACACCTACAACGTGCTGACATGAAGAAAGTTTCCAACCTATATCTCATACACATACAGCAGTTGACCGGCGTTGCCTGGTGAAACGTTGTTGTGATGCCCCGTGTAAGGAGTAGGAATGCGTACCATCACGTTTCCGACTTTGATAAAGGTCGGATTGTAGCATATTGTGATTGCGGTTTATAGTATCGTGACATTGCTGCTCGCGTTGGTCGAGATCCAATGACTGTTAGCAGAATATGCAATCGGTGGGTTCAGGAGGGTAATACGGAACGTCGTCCTAGATCCCAACGGCCTCGTATCACTAGCAGTCGAGATGACAGGCATCTTATCCGTATGGCTGTAACGGATCGTGCAGCCACGTCTCGATCCCTGAGTCAACAGATGGGGACGTTTGCAAGACAACAACCATCTGCACGAACAGTTCGACGACGTTTGCAGCAGCATGGACTATCAGCTCGGAGACCATGGCTGCGGTTACCCTTGACGCTGCATCACAGAGAGGAGCGCCTGCGTTGGTGTACTCATCGACGAACCTGGGTGCACGAACGGCAAAACGTCGTTTTTTCGGATGAATCCAGGTTCTGTTTCAGCATCATGATGGTCGCATCCCAGTTTGGCTACATCGCGGTGAACGCACATTGTAAGCGTGTATTCGTCATCGCCATACTGGCGTATCACCCGGCGTGATGGTATGGGGTGCCATTGGTTACATGTCTCGGTCACTTCTTGTTCGCATTGACGGCACTTTGAACAGAGGACGTTACATTTCAGATGTGTTACGATCCGTGGCTCTACCCTTCATTCGATACCTGCGAAACCCCACATTTCAGCAGGATAATGCATGCCCGCATGTTGCCGGTCCTGTACGGGCCTTTCTGGATACAGAAAATGTCTGCCTGCTGCCCTGTCCAGCACATTCTCTAGATCTTTCACCAACTGAAAACGTCTGGTCAATGGTGGCCAAGCAACTGGCTCGTCACAATACGCCAGTCACTACTCTTGATGAACTGTGGTATCGTGTTGAAGCTGCATGGGCGGCTGTACCTGTACACGCCATCCAAGCGCTGTTTGACTCAATGCCCAGGGGTATCATGGCCGTTATTACGGCCAGAGGTGGTTGTTCTGGGTACTGATTCCTCAGGATCCATGCACCCAAATTGCATGAGAATGTAATCACGTGTCAGTTCTGGTATAATATATTTGTCCAATGAATACCCGTTTATCATCTGCATTTCTTCTTGGTGTAGCAATTTTAATGGCCAGTAGTGTATCATAGTATAGAGGGAGGCTGAGATTATTTTCTTGACAGTATAGAAGCAGTAATAACAATATTAGTCGATCAGGTGATCTCAGTGACTTCGAACGTGGACTAGTCATTGGATGTCACCTCAGTAACAAATCCCTCAGGAACATTTCAGTTCTTCTAAGATTGCCCAAGTTGACTGTTGGTGATATAATTGTGAAGTGGAAACGCGGAGGAACATCACAGCTAAAGCAACACTAGACAGACCTCATGTACGAGGGCAGTTCAATAAGTAATGCAACACATTTTTTTTCTCGGCCAATTTTGGTTGAAAAAGCGGAAATTTCTTGTGGAATATTTTCAAACATTCCCGCTTCGTCTCGTATAGTTTCATTGACTTCCGACAGGTGGCAGCGCTTTACGGAGCTGTTAAAATGGCGTCTGTAACGGATGTGCGTTGCAAACAACGGGCAGTGATCGAGTTTCTTCTGGCGGAAAACCAGGGCATCTCAGATATTCATAGGCGCTTGCAGAATGTCTACGGGGATCTGGCAGTGGACAAAAGCACGGTGAGTCGTTGGGCAAAGCGTGTGTCATCATCGCCGCAAGGTCAAGCAAGACTGTCTGATCTCCCGCGTGCGGGCCGGCCGTGCACAGCTGTGACGCCTGCAATGGCGGAGCGTGCGAACACACTCGTTCCAGATGATCGACGGATCACCATCAAACAACTCAGTGCTCAACTTGACATCTCTGTTGGTAGTGCTGTCACAATTGTTCACCAGTTGGGATATTCAAAGGTTTGTTCCCGCTGGGTCCCTCGTTGTCTAACCGAACACCATAAAGAGCAAAGGAGAACCATCTGTGCCGAATTGCTTGCTGGTCATGTGGCAGAGGGTGACAATTTCTTGTCAAAGATTGTTACAGGCGATGAAACATGGGTTCATCACTTCGAACCTGAAACAAAACGGCAATCAATGGAGTGGCGCCACACCCACTCCCCTACCAAGAAAAAGTTTAAAGCCATACCCTCAGCCGGTAAAGTCATGATTACAGTCTTCTGGGACGCTGAAGGGGTTATTCTGTTCGATGTCCTTCCCCATGGTCAAAGGATCAACTCTGAAGTGTATTGTGCTACTCTTCAGAAATTGAAGAAACGACTTCAGCGTGTTCGTAGGCACAAAAATCTGAACGAACTTCTCCTTCTTCTTGACAACGCAAGACCTCACACAAGTCTTCGCACCCGAGAGGAGCTCACAAAACTTCAGTGGACTATTCTTCCTCATGCACCCTACAGCCCCGATCTCGCACCGTCGGATTTCCATATGTTTGGCCCAATGAAGGATGCAATGCTTATTGATGCAGTACGACGTTGGCTCCGACATCGACCAGTGGAATGGTACCGTGCAGGCATACAGGCCCTCATTTCAAGGTGGCGTAAGGCCGTAGCATTGAATGGAGATTACGTTGAAAAATAGTGTTGTGTAGCTAAAAGATTGGGGAATAACCTGGTGTATTTCAATGCTGAATAAAACAACCCCTGTTTCAGAAAAAAAATGTGTTGCGTTACTTATTGAACTGCCCTCGTATTGACGGACAGGGACTGCAGAACAGTACAGGGGGTGGTTGTAAAAAATCACATGAAATGAGCGGAAGAAATCACTCCTGAGCTCCAAAGCACTACCAGTACTCCAGGTAGCACAATGACTGTGCGTAGGGAGTTAAAAAGATTGGATTTCAATCGTCGGGAAGCTCCTCATAAACCACACATTCCTAGTTCCTAGTCGATGGTTGGTGATCCGCAACGCCTGAAGCGTTGTGAAGGGTGATAACTTGGCTGGAAACGAGTAATTTGGAGTGATGAATCTTGCAATACTCTGTGGCAATCCGATGGAAGGATGTTGGTTTGGAGAAAGGCAGGAGGACGTAACCTGGCATCGTGTGTGGTACAAGCAGTGGAGTAGTAGAGTGTGGTCCCCTTATTGTGCCTAAGAAAAAACTAAATGCGGGAGAATATGAACACATCTTACAGCATACTGCGTACTCCAGTGGAACAGTCCGGAGGAGATTATTGTTTGCATCAACATGACAATGGACCCTGTCTTAAACCAGTACCAGAGGACAATAAAATTTCTGAAATGTCCAGAATCACGACTTAAACACCTTTAGGATGATGTAGAACGCAGACTTCGCTGCAGACCCCATTGTCCACCACCTTCTCTGGTTTCACCACTTGAGGACAATGGGCTATAGTTCCACCACAGACATTCATAAACGTCATTGAAAGAGTCTGCAGCGGAGTCCATGCTGTCATAAGGCGAAGGATGTAGACAACCCATTGTTAATGTCCAGTAATGGCTGTCTCAATACTTTTCTTCGGATAGTGTACACCACGAAACAAAATTTCTAGGAATGAACATTAACTGTCAGTCATAAGCACGGGAAGGGATCAAGACAGTCAGGGAGATATGATATTTCTTGCCTTCAGGAAAGCTTATGACTCAGTACCACACAACCACACAACGCTTATTATCGAAAGTTCGGTCGTATGGTGGTGATTGGACAGAGGATTCTTAGTAGGGGAGTTATCGACAGATGTAGCAGTCTTCTCGGATATGTACCATGGAAGTTCGTTGGGACCTTTGCTATTCATATTGTGTATTAATCACTTTGCAGACAATATTAATAGCAAGCTCAGACTTTTCGTAGATGATGCAGTTATTTATAATGAAGTACAGACTGAAAAAAAGTTGCACAAATATTCAGTCAGATCTTGTTAATATTTTAAGGTCGGAAACTTTCTTTAAATGGTCAGAAATACAAAATTGTGCAGTTTACAAAACGAAAGCACGAAGTGCCCTGTGACTACGATATCAGTGAGTCACCGCTGGAGTTGGCCAACTCATAAAAATATCTGTGTGTAGCAATTTGTGGGGATAAGAAATGGAACGATTACATACGTTCATTGCTGGAAGATTAGGGGCGCGAGGTACCCGTGCGGTCTAGGGCGCCTTGCTACGGTTCTCGCGGCTCCTCCCGTCGGAGGTTCGAGTCCTCCCTCGGGCATGGGTGTGTGTGGTGTCCTTAGAGTAAGTTATTTTAAGTTAGATTAATTAATGTCTAAGCCTAGGGACCGATGATCTCAGCAGTTTGGTCCCATACAACTTACCACAAAAAATAGAAGTCTAGGCAACATCTAATAACTACTAAAATAGAAAGTACCCTCTGCCATACATTTCACAGTGGTTTGTAGAGTGTGGGTGTAGGTAAAGATACAGACTTGCGAATAGATTTGGATCAGCAATTTGTGCCCTTAGAGTCCTGTTATCACCAACGTCTAGTGGCATTTAGTTACATACTACTACGTACACTCAGTTCTTAAAAGTGGAAATTTTTCTGGGGAATAAATGCGCAAAATACGAAAACAGTTTCCAATCTCCAGAAAAGGCCAGAAGAATAGTAACAAAAAAACAGTAATCGACTTCATTGCAAAAATCTGTTCAAAACATTGTGGGTTTTCGCTAGACCATGGGTGTACGTTTCCCAATCCGTTACGAACACCAAAAATAACGTTTATGACTACCTCGCGGGGACAGCTCTGTCCATGAACATAGAAAAAAAATACAGACTGAAGAAAGAACAAATATAAGACTCAAAACAGTATTTTCACCCAAGAAATAAAACTGTACAATAAATTTCCCCAGGAGATTAAAGAGAATCCTAAAACAAAGTTATTTAAAAACACAGTTAAAAAGTTTGTGTTCATCATTATATTCTATACAGTGAAAGATTAATTAGATAACACAGAGTAAGGGTAACACAAGGAAATAATAATAGTTAAACATCTGTCTCATTTCACACAAGACTTTTGCACTATGTTCTTTCCTTTTCTGGAAAACGTTACTCCGAATGCTCTGTAATATCTAATACTAACATCTTATCCTTTTTGTGAGCCCTTCCTCTCATTATTATGGAGGAAGCCCAACTCGGCTTTTCGGCATCGCCGCCACGGGCCTAGGTCAGCTGATCGTGTGTGTAGTGTGTGATATAATGTGAGTGTAGTGTGTGCAGAGAACAGAAGTGAGAAATGAATTAATAATGTGGCATCAACTTTTTACATTATTAAAAACAGTGAGGTGACAAAAGCCATGGAATACCTCCCAGTATCCTGTCGGACTCTTTTTGCCCAGCGTAGTGCACATCTCGATCTGGCATGGACTCAAAAAGTTGTTGAAGTTGTTGGAAGTCCTATGCAGAAATAATGAGCAATGCTGCTTCTATAGTCGGCTATAATTGCAAAAGTGTTGCAGATGCAGGATTTTGTGCACGAACTGACCTCTCGATTATGTGCCGTAAATGAACGACGGTATTCATGTCCGGCGATCTGGTTCAAAAAAATGGTTCAAATGGCTCTGAGCACTATGGGACTCAACATCTGAGGTCATCAGTCCCCTAGAACTTAGAACTACTTTAACCTAACTAACCTAAGGACGTCACACACATCCATGCCCGAGGCAGGATTCGAACATGCGACCGTAGCAGTCACGCGGTACCGGACGAAGTGCCTAGAACGGCACGACCACCATGGCCGGCCCGGCGATCTGGGTGGCCAAGTCATTCCCTCGAATTGTCCACAATGTACTCCAAACAAATCGGGAACAGTCTGGCCCGGTGACATGGTGCGCTGTCATCGATAAATGTTTCATCGTTGTTTGGGGACATGGAATCCATGAATGGCTGAAAATAGTCACAAGTAGCCGAACATAACCATTTCCAGTCACTGATCGCTTCAGTTGGGCCCGAGGATCCAATCCACTCCATGTAAACATTTCTCACAGCATTATGGGAACACCACCAGCTTGCACAGTATCTTGTTGGCAATATGGGTCCATGGCTTCGTGGGGTCTGCACCATACTCGAACCCTCCCATGATCTCTTAACCACTCAGATCGGGACTCATCTTCCAAAGCCACGGTTTCCATTCATCAAGGATCGAACCGATATGGTAACGAGCCCAGGAGAGAGGGTGCAGGCGATGTTGTACTATCAGCAAAGGCACTCGCATCGATTGTCTGCTGCCTTAGGTCTTAACGCCAGACTTCGCCGCGCAGAGCTAACGGATAGGTTCGTCGTAGGTCCCACACTGATTTCTACGGTTATTTAACGCAATGTTGCTTGTCTGTTAGCACTGAGAACCTTACGCAAACGCCGCTGCTCTCGGTCGTTAAATGAAGCTCGTCGGCCACTGCGTTGTCTGTGGTGAGAGGTAATGCTTAAAATTTGGTATTCGCAGCAGAGTCTTGACACTGTGGATCACGGAATATTGAATTCCCTAACGGTTTCAGAAATGAAGTGGCCCATGCGTTTAGCTCCAACTACCATCTCACGTTCAAACTTGTCAGACATCTTTTCACATGAATCTCCTGATTGTACAGATGATAGCTCCAAATATGCATTGCCCATTTATACCTTCTGTGCGCGATAGTACTGTCATCTGTACATGTGAATATCGCTATCCCACAATTTTTATCGCCTCAGTATAACTCCTTTGCAAAACAGTATTGTACATTAGGGATTAACCGAGTGAGGTAGCACCGTTTTGAACAGACTGGCTCAGTTTTCTGGAGAGTGGCGGCTCTGATCTCAATCCGAACATTGAGATTTAGGTTTCTCATGGTTTTCCTAAATTATTCCCGAAATTACTTTAGGCAAACGGCGGATTGATTCCTACTATATCCATGATTTTTTTTTGTTCTTAAAACTGTAATATCATGACGTGTCCAATATCCTTGTAAATGTATTCCCACGATGAATAAAACTAGTACTAAAACTACTAAATCACCTCTCCCCTAATATCGGTTTACTATAGGTCAATGGTTCAATGGAGTGACTAAGCACGCTGTATTTACGTTGACAGTTGATATACTAGAATCAGTCAGAAATTATTACCATTGGGACCGTTTTGGGAGTTGGGATTTGGCTAAGGTTTTTGACTGTGTGAATCATGATAGCCTCATGCTCATGTTAAAATATTATGGAATAGCAGACACACCAGATTCTTGGTTTTTATGTCACTAAAGGATGAAAACCAAAAAGTGTCAGTTCCATGCTAACCCACTTCTGCTTGAATTAATTTTCACTTCTGAATTTTACAAATCAGATTTTTATTTGTTCGTTGTCATTAATGAAACGTACTACAACAAGCTAAACAAAAAAATAATTAATAATTTAAATAATTATTTAAAGAGGGTGTAGCATATATGTCACACTAGACAGATCATACGTTTTAAGCACTCTACGCACAAACCACTATCACATTTGCAGCACACTGTTCTTGGAGTTCCTTTGCAGTTTTCTGCAGCGCAACGTCTTCTATTTTTCTGTGGCACCGTAGCTACCAGATTTTTTTATCGTGTCTGACGTCATGCAGCATTCTACCTTGATATGGATTAACTGCAGGGCGACCAAGAACTCTAGGGATTGTTGCATTGGAAGTCAGGTAACATTTCAAAATGTAGCGCTGAAACTGCGGTTGTGACATATTCATATCTGTCTTTCTGTAGAGAAGCCACGCGTTATGTACAGACACATCCAGTAGTCACGTAAAAATTGGTCACCACCTCTAATGCTCACTCTTATGTAATGATATATTTTCACCATTTGGTCAGTTCGCCCAACATTTTTGCTGTATTCTCCAGTAACATTTGTACGCGGTATAAGTATTATTTTCTTCTCTTGTCTTGAATATCAGCTCGTAGAGCAAAGTGGATTGATTGATCCCATGACTGATCGACGCAGTTGTTACTGCAGGATTGTCTAGCCGACTGCTCACAATCATTCTACTTTCCTTGTTGCTCTTGTAATCGAAACCTCTCTCTTATTCCTTTTGAACATTGTCTTAGAGGGTATAAGTTGACATTCTGTAGGAAGACGATTCTCAGGAATAGTGGCAGTTGCAGCATAACTTCGTTGTTTTAGAAGAACTATCAATGTTGGCGATGTAAACAGACTGTCAAAATAAAACCTGTATGGTAGATTTTTACCTTTACGAGGAAGTGAATCAATCATTTGAACCTGAGGTGCAGCACACTTTACAAATGCTTTCTTGTACACTTCGTTCCTGTGTGGATTAGTCCCTTGGTGTATTTGAAAATCCACTAGATAACCCATGTTTGTGCCTAGGCACCATGCTTTGTACCCAAATCTAATGGGTTTACCTTCCAGAAATTGTTCGCAGGCATGCCTGCCAAAATACTTTATCATACTCTCATCATAATCCAAATCTTACTCAGGCTGAAAGTGGTGAGAAAACATTTTTCTTAAGACATATGTTAATCGACGAACTTTCGACATTTTATCGTTTACATTGATTGTGTGTTATCACATGATTGAATAAATCTCATAATTGTTTCAAATCTGTCTCCTCTCACCAAGTTGTGCACCATTTCATTTTTCATGTCCAACCCTGAATCCCAGTAACATCTTCTGCTACGCAGAGAATTATAGCCCAAGAGAATTGGAATTGCTATAAAATCTTTTATTACTTCATGACTTTTGGGGTCTGGGCAGTTCGAGAACAAAGCATATTCTGTAGATTCAATAGTACAAATTTAATTATTCCCTCATTCCAAAACAGTTCGAAGCACTGAACTGGACACAAGCACCTGTATGTACTGTCATCACTCTCAGGAAGCAGAGCATTGTCACTTTGCAGATCCTCCCTTCTCCAATCTCTTATCACAATTTTTGAGATCTGTAGCTTTTCTGTTTCATCTGGAATGAAATTTCCTGGTTTATCAACATGAGAGCAGTCAGTCTCAGGTTCACCAGCTAACCTGCTTTTGTTGGTCAATACCGCTTCTGTACCAGCATGAAGTTGCCTTGGTCCAAGATTATCTATCTTTCCACTCCCATCTGCTTCGCCAGAATCTTTATCCGACCCTAGATTAGCTTCAGGAGGCTCAGTAAATATATCCGTTGCATCTTCTTCGTCCTTCACAAGAATAGACCGGATTTCACGAACAGACAGGCCTATGAGAAAGAAGGAAACATTATATTGACAGTTCTGCCAAGTGTAACATATGTGCAACTCACAATTAAAAACTGGATTTGGAACCATAATAATGAATTGCACTTTGAGGCTAACCTATAACATAAATTTAAACACCTTTAACTTTATAATTAAGTAAAAGTTTTAAAAATTGTGTGGTATATTGCTTCAGAAAATAGTAGCGGTACTCACTTCTCCCAAGACATAATCCCATTCAGGAAAAGTCTTCAGTAAATGAACAGCCAGACGCTGTCTTCTTCTGGCAGAAATCCTCTTAAATATCATCAATAGCACTTCCTTAACTGAAAGACATACGACAATAGGCATTTAAACTGCATGCATTGTTGCCAACAAGAGAAAATAATGGTAGAATGTTAAGTGACATATATGTCATGCTAGGGAGAAATGTGTTAATAAAATAATAATAGGCAATCGGGATTTGAAAAGTCAGACATTATGAACCACAATCCTGAATTTTGGGTCCTCTGCTGTTTATGATATGCAAAAACGATTTTCGACTTTCAATTGCAGAAGATGTAAATTTTCTCCCTTTTTGCAGATGATATAGGTACATGAATACAAAGTAGTATGAGTACACTTACTGAAAAAGCAGCTAACTAAATGGTCGAAAAACATAGACGTTTCAAGACAAATGTATTATCATTTAATTTTGACGTGACTCAGTAAAAACGGTTAACTACTTCTCTTGGGACTTTACAAGCTATAAAAACAGATTTCACATATAATTAAATTCAGGAAATAGAGTTAAGTTTTTGAGTCTGCAGATATACTACAGCTGGAAACTCACTGTCTAGAATTACTGAAGCACTTGAGTTAAAGTAATTTACAGAAGCCATGTTACTGCTATAGGTGATTCATAAATGAAGAGACTAGTTTATTTCGCATTCCGTTCACTAATGAGCTGCATAATAATCTCACTGGAAAAAAGCAGTTTACGGTGATCCTATTTTCAGATTAAAAAAAAAAACGCGTTGTAAGAAATATTGTGTTAGTTCCAGAGCATCCTGTAAAGACCACTCCAAAAATCTTTGTATTTTGACAACTACTTGACTGTTTGTTATTGTGCTTTTTCATTACCAATATGTATTAATTCTCAATAACTAGTGAAAAGCTTGAATATAACACCAAGATAAAAAACAACCTCTACGAAGGTTTCAAGGAGTAACACGAATGCAGAAAGGAGTCAGATACATACGTACAGATGTATTCAACACGCTGCCAGAGCATGTTAAATGTCATGTGGATAAATTGTGGTGGAATTCAAGACTGAACTGAAGAGCTTTCTACTACACAGAGAAGTGTTAAATGTAATGTTTTAGGTTATTTTATAATTAGAATTAACCATTGTAATACTGCAGTCATTCCTAGTGTTAAGTCTTTTCATTACATTGCACTTAAATTAATTTTTATGTACATCTTTGACCGGCGCCCTCCGTAGCTGGTTGTTAGTGATCAGCCTAGACGATGCCACGTGGAGGACCCGCGTTCGATTCCCGGTACAGCCAAGATTTTTCCTTGATGGGAGGACTGGAACATGGTGCAGTCACCCTTGTGATCTTCGTTTGAGGAGCTATCTGAATTGAAAGCAACGGCTGCGCGGCCTGAGAAGTCGGCAAAAGGGCCGGGAGAGCGGTGAGCTGACCACATGCCACTCCATACTGCGTCCGCATGAGGCCACAGAAGCAGAGGATGACATGGCGGCCGGTCGACATCCCTTGGGCGCTCAAGGCCTTGACAAGGGGCCATTTTACATCTTTAACTTCTTCCCGTACCCCAGAGATCATTCTCTGAAGTATGCATAACATTCGACTAAAGTAACATGAACGTTTCTTGGACTATCAGAAGCTTGTACCGTTCCAGTATGCCTTCCTCTTGGAAATAACATTCAACTTCACAAAGAAGGCTTTCCGGTTAGTACTGCGATTGGCGCCATATCTCGGCAGCGATAATTCTATGGTTGACACTCTTGCAGCTAAAGCTCCACCAGCTGCGCTATCTTCTCGAGAATTCTGTTGTTTTAGGATTCTGTCTCACTGTGCAGTTGTGTCACGTTTTCCTCCTTTGTGATCATTAAATCACTCAGTCCCCTCTCGCCAAAATCCGAGCCACTTTCTCCTTTTCTTATTAGGCTACCGCCCTCCCCCCTCCTCCTTGCGATCATTTAGCTCTTCAATTATCCCACCCATAATCTGTTGCAGGTTCTTATTTTTTGTTTCCTCACCGCTTGGTACAAGCAGATTCTTTAGACCTTGTTCACATATAGTTGATATCTCACTTTTGATATCTGCCATATCTCTGCTCATGTCCCCCAGTTTCTGATTTACTGTCATTTAATTTTTCCGGAAGTTCTTCATGTGCCTCGTCCAGCTTTCGAGAGAGCTGGTGCTGATTCAAGGTGGGAAGGGGGTTCGTGGGGGTCATGAACAGCCGCCCCCCTCCCACCACCACTGATGTAAAAAAATTAGTATGACTAAATAAAAAGTATCTCATTTATTTTTTGTTACTGTTATTAAAATTCTAGGAATCTATGGGACATTAATGTGGATGATAGCAAGCTATACTGCGGGAAGGGGGGCTAGGACAGTCAGTAAAAATCTGTCTCATCCTCCAGATCTTAACCAAGGATCAGTACCTTCAAAAAGTGTTATAACCCCCAAATCCATATCTCAGGCGTTTGTGAGTAATTTTGCTAATCAGTCACCCTTTCCACATGACGTACTTGCCGTTCCATGCTCCTGTCCATCATTTTCATCTATCTGAAGTGTTCCTTTTGATATATTAATTGCCTCTGAAATATCAGCTGTTTACCTGAACGTATCTGATTCCCTTGAAACTACAGTGGTAATTTTCCAAATTTAATCGTGTATACTCCCTATTATACTGTATATTCTCATCTTCCAGTGCTGGAGACATCATCAAAGGCTATAACGACTCAGAAAGAAGTTAAATCTCAAACAAGATCAGAAAGCTCAATTTTTCAGACTGGTCATAGAAATTCAAAAACTCAAAAACAACTTTAACAGAAAATAAGAAGGAATGAAATTAGACAAGTTGTATGACTTATGGCCAACTGCACAAATCTCAGTTAAAAGTAGGCATTTAACCCTGTTAAATACAAAATTCTGGTTCACTGACCTCGATAAAAGTGAAACGAGGGAGTTGACTATGGTTAAATTTGACCATGGCTTATGTCCCGTATTCGGGAGGTGACCATGGCTTTATAAGCGTACAGTATTAAGATGGCGGCGCATTCTGATGTACTGGGACAGACTCAAGGAATTGTATCTCGTACCCTTTATGTAAGATGAACCCAGAAAGTTTATTAATTTATGAATCAAATTTACCAGGAGTAGGATTAAATTGTGCTTCCACGTGTGATCACATTGCTTCTTTTTCTCTAACAAGGGGACTACACAATACAATTTTTGCAATGTTTATACTTGATGTTCAAAATGGTTCAAATGGCTCTGAGCACTATGGGACTTAACATCTGTGGTCATCAGTTCCCTAGAACTTAGAACTACTTAAACCTAACTAACCTAAGGACATCACACACATCCACGCCTGAGGCATGATTCGAACCTGCGACCGTAGCGGTCACGCGGTTCCAGACTATACTTGATGTACATGAAGTTCAAAACGCAAATATACCTTTCCAAAACAGTTCGATGCAACTCGGCAAAATTCTCGAGAGAATCGACTTCTAAGTTTCCACCCATGTTCAGCATGCTCAAATAAAATATACTTATAGCTTTTCGACATGCAGTCTGGCTGTGTGGTAGCTTGCTTACTCGCTGCATAGAGGATCTGGATTTAATTCTAGGTGGATTCAAATGTTCTACGAGCATAACGTGAAAATAAAATACAAAAAGACAGAAAAAATTAATGTGCAATTTTTTAATTATACAGTCTTGATTAACAATCTTTTATAAAAGATAGATAATTTGTTTGCAACGAAAACTGGATTTTTTTGTGTGTGGCATATATTTAGCGATAAGAAGATGTGCATTTTTCATAAAAATGAAACTAGATGTATTAATTAGCATACATTTGATGAATTTTATATTTAAATGACATAAGTATTCGAACTGATGGAAAAAAACGAAAAAAATAATGACGGAAAAGAAACAATGTTTATTTCTTCTTTATGATGCAAGCTTCAGTTCTTTTATTTTCAGGAATTGATGTATTCGAACCACGCAGTTAGAGAAATGTATCAATCTTGTACTTCGAAAAAATTAGTGTTCTTCTTTTGTTTTCCGTTTCGCTAAACACAAACGAATGGACTGTTAGGAGGCATAGACACACTTCTGTTTGTCGACGAAAGTGACGTCACTCAACATCGATCGTATAAAACACTTATGTATATAGGCGACCATGTGCAAAATCATATCCCTATTAACATCTTTGCATCTCCTGGGCGGCGTCCTCTGCAATACATGGAGTTAACCGCAGTCATACACAAAGGTGGCTGACGACGGTTTGCTGACCAGCGATTAACGTTGCTGCACCGCAGAGACATTTTAAATGCGGTTTCCTTTTAACCATGGTAACAGGACACTGGTTATCTTACTCTTCGAACCAGGTTGGTACTCTTGGCCATTAGTGCCGAATAATACAAACAGCGTCAACTCTTCCTTACTACAAGATCCGTAATACCCACTGGCGCGATCTCGCGACCTTTAGTAAGCAATCTCAGGACGTCGCGAACCGACCGTTGCTTTGATACGGGTCATTTAACTGTGGCCCTCGGGTCACATGCGGCCCGAATCAAGCATTTATTCAGCCGGCAGTTCTCAGCCGTATTTTATAATAAAATGCATGTAGAAAATAATAGCCGAATCCATAAACGTCAACTACCATTAAGAGTTTGTTAACAGTGTAGTTTTCTTGCTCAGTACCAAACAAAAAGACTTACAGAGACAGTAATAAGCTTTTTTTAAATTGATGTTGATGAATTCGGCCACTTACCTCAGTGTCATAGGGTGACCACTGCGGTGTTTTGCAAAGTGAGAAGGATCATTTATTGTTTGTCTTCCAGTACTACAAATTCATGCATAGCTGTGCATGACTCCTACTGGTCCGCTGCTACGGTATAAATTACCGTTACATGGATTCGTGGCTGCCCATTGTAGAGATGGCCGTCTTCAAATGCAGTACGTATTTGTAGCAAAGGATATGAAATAGAATTAACCCTAGCGATACAAATGCATTTTCAGCAACATATATTACAGGTGGGGGACGGTACTTTATGCTCACATTAAAAAAAATAAAAGAAAACAAAATACATTGGGGAAGGAGGGTGCTTTATGCTACCTTTAAAAAAACGGAAAGTAATACAAAATTCATTAACTGTTGATTACTTACATTAACAACATACTTTTTAAAGAGGTGCTGAGGCATAAATAGGGTACAGATCATGAAAATATCTTTTAGCAAACTCTTAGCTAATGTGTAATACACAAACACACACACACACACACACACACACACACACACACAGACACACACACACACACACACACAGGTTCAGGTACAGAAACTACCAAGGAGAGAGGGGGTGGGGGTAGGTACTTTAGGACCACTACCAAAAATTAAAAAAAAAATACAAATTTCGTTAATAGTTGTTGATTCTTACTCACATCTTACTTTTCAAAGAGATATTGATGTGTAAGTAGGGTACTGAACTGAATATATTGAATATAACAGTCAATGTGAAAAATTACATCTACTTCTGAAGCTTAAGTTTCTCGCTGTGTTTAACTAAGCCGGCCGAGGTGACCGAGCGGTTCTAGGCGCTACAGTCTGGAACCGCGCGACCGCTACGGTCGCAGGTTCGAATCCTGCCTCGGGCATGGATGTGTGTGATGTCCTTAGGTTAGTTAGGTTTAAGTAGTTCTAAGTTCTAGGGGACTGATGACCTCAGAAGTTAAGTCTCATAGTGCTCAGAGCCATTTGAACCATTTTTGTGTTTAACTAAAAAGAAAATTAAAACATTTACGGAATCTGGTAAAAGAATTCATTGAAAACAATAAATATTTTTTCAGAATTTTAAAATGTAAATACTGAAGATTAGATAGATCACGTAACTAACGAGGAGGTACTGAACAGAATCGGGGAGAAAATAAATTTATGGCACAACCTGCCTGGAAGAAGGGACCGGTTCATTGGACACATTCTGCGACATCAAGGGATCACCAATTTAGTATCGGAGGGTACTGTGGGGGTGTAAACATCGTAGAGGGAGACCAAGAGGTGAATACAGTAAGCAGATTCTGAAGGTTGTAGGTTGCAGTGGTTATTCGGGGATGAAGAGGCTTGCAAAGGATAGAGTAGCATGGAGAGATGCATCGAACCAGTCTTTGGACTGGAGGTCTTCAGTAACTGACTAGATTCCAATATTTTCAAAAGGTGGGAGTAACGTGCCCCCCTCCCCCATTTTGGTAACCCAAATAATAGTTAGGTGGTGAACTATGCGTGCATCAATTCGGTACTGCATGCGTCCCACGTTCTGCTTTACAAATCTTACAAGTATTTTCAAAGCAGGACTGTATGCATGGGTTTAGGAATTTGTATGCGAATAGGAGAAACTGTTTTATAAATTTCTTAAATAATTATTTTCTTGAAGGTCATGATGTCAACATGTTACACAACTACAAGACTATGCGAGCTGTACTATTACCAGACGGAGCGCAGTGCAATAAGTAGAAGGAAAATGACATTCAAAACATTTAGTAAACATTTGTGATCGTGTCTCATATTGCATAAGTAAATTAAATAAAAGTGTAGTTATTGTTTTAGTCAATTAATCATCCGCTCAGACGGACAATACAACAACAACTAATTGGGCCGCAACTTTGTTGTCGCTGCGGTGGCACAATCTGAAACAGAGAACAGTCGACAAGAAATGTTTCGAACGGTGTTGAATTTTAACGATCAGTACTTGGGGGCTGGAGGCCATCTTATCACGCCCTATTGGGGGCTTATAACAAGCTAATTTACAATTAACAATAAGATCGTTCCAAATGCGGCGTGAGGTGCCTCTCCACAACATCAGTATTGGCTCTTGAGCATAATAGGTTAACGGCCGCTGGTGTATACAGTTCGGCATTTTGAGATTGTTCGAGACTGTAACTGCTTTCTAAGTCGTTATCGCATCTGATGACGTCTCTGGCATTGGAAAAACGAAACGTTAGTCAGAGAAACGTGCCGTGAACCACTGTCTAATGCCTATAAAAGAGTAAACCACCATTTGATTGTGTATTTATATTTTGTGCTATCCAGATGTCGGCTTTTGGGCCATTATCAAGCAAAATGCTAAAAATTGTCAGACTTGTTAAGTCGTAACTATTAAGGCAATCCACAGCAAGACTGCCTTAACAGATATGACTTAATAATGGTCTAACAACTTTTAGCATTGTACTTGATAAGGGCATAAAAGCCGAAATCAGAATAGTACAAAAGATAAATATAGTAATACTCAGTCAAATAGCAGTTTACTCTTTTAAAAAGTATTGCTTGACTGTGGCTCAACACGATCAAAAACTTTTTAATGCCCACAAAACAAAAATCATAAATGACATAAATACCGGCCGTGAGAGCCTGGGTTCTTTAATTAACATTTATTGACGTGCTGTTCTTGCTGATATTGCGACTTAAGTGGCCAGAAGAGTAAGAAGGCAACGACATGGGGCGATGAGTCCGTCTTCTGAACAGATCGCCGTTCAGAGAGATCATCGCCTACCCTCAGCAAACGGTTCAGGGCGTTATTGATCGCATGAATCCGTTTTTCTACTCCTTGAGCAAGATGATAATAATAGTAATAATAATAATAATAATACCGAATGCCTCAACAGCCAGGTGCAAGTCTTTCGATTGGATGCCACTTCGGTGACTCGTGTGTCCCTGAGCAAAATAAAGGGCCATTACGTCGCTTCTGAATTCTGTGGTTTGAAGACAACCCAAGGATATGGAGCTGCTTGCGTAGCATCCATATCACCAGAGTTCAGTACTATAGGGGCCTACTTACGCACTTTCAGTTTAATTACACAATATATCATATGTGATATATGACGTCATGTCTGAGCGATAAACTGTACGAATACTGGATACACAAGCTCAGTTCGTTCACACCACCCAGTCACCTGCCCGATTCCCTCTGGTTGACATAGTCTTGTCACTGCGTCACCTGTTGGCATAATGATCTTCAAGGAAACAATTAGTTGCCGGCCGCGGTGGCCGTGCGGTTCTAGGCGCTGCAATCCGTAACCGCGGTACTGCTACGGTCGCAGGTTCGAATCCTGCCTCGGGCATGGATGTGTGTGATGTCCTTGGGTTAATTAGGTTTAAGTAGTTCTAAGTTTTAGGTGACTGATGACCTCAGATGTTAAGTCAGTGCTCAGAGCCATTTGAACCATTTGTATTTACATGAAGTTGTAGTGAATTTCATGTTCTTTGATATTTACTGTTTGTAATTAAATTTCCAAGGATGAGGGATAGGCTCGAGAAGCCGAAGTCAAACCTCGACAAATAATGATGCGAATGACATTATTCACAATCAGTAATATAAACTCATGCTTATAAATTAAGGATAACGCTCTGGTGGGCGGTTTGAGGATTTAAAACACCTCTAGGTAAGACCATGCGGCGCATTTGACCTGCGGTCGTCGCACGGTGGCCCTGGCAGCAGTCCACATACGCAGAGGTATGTTGGTGCATGTCAGAGTACGGTGCAGCAAGTAAGTGTGCAGGCGTTTACAGACGTGCTAATCGTGACAGTGTGTTGAAAAAAGCTCAAAGAACACATATTGATGACGTTATGAGGGGTAGAATACTAGGGCGACTGGAGGCAGGTCAAACACAGCAGGTCGTATCACGGGCCCTCCGTGTGCCACAAAGTGTGATCTCACGATTACGGCAACGATTCCAACAGACAAGAAACGTGTCCAGCCGCTACAGTACTGAACGTCCACAGAGTATAACAGCACAAGAAGACCAATTATCTCACCATCAGTGCCCGCAGATGGCCACGGAGTACTGCAGGTAGCCTTGCTCGGGGCCTTGCTGCAGCCACTGGAACAGTTGTCTCTAGATGCACCGTCTACAGACGACTGAACAGACATGGTTTATTCGCCTGGAGACCTGCAAGGTGCATTCCACAGACCCCTGGTCACAGGAGAGCCCCTAAAGCCTGTTGTCAAGAACACAGTACATGGTCATTGGAACAATGGTCCCAGGTATAGTCTGAACAGTGATTCTCGCCGGGTTTTCGCCTGGTCTCAACCAGGAACCAGAAACCAACCCCTTAATGTCCTTGGATCGGACCTGTATGGCGGTCGTGGTTTGATGGCGTGGGGTGGGATTATGATTGGTGCACGTTTTTGACAGAGGAACTGCAACAGGTCAGGTATATAAGGACGTCATTTTGCACCAGTATGTCCGCCTTTTCAGGGGTGCAGTGGATCCCATCTTCCTCCTGATGGATGATAACGCACGGCCCCACCGAGCTGCCATCATGTAGGAGTACCCTGAAACAGAAGATATCAGGCGAATGGAGTGGCCTGCCTGTTCTCCAGACCTAAACCCCATCGAGCACGTCTGGGATGCTCTCGGTCGACGTATCGTTGCACTTCTTCAAACCCCTACGACACTTCAGGACCTCAGACAGGTACTGGTGCAAGAATGGGAGGCTATACCCCAGCAGCTGCTCGACCACCTGATCCAGAGTATGACAACCCGTTGTGCGGCCTGTGTACATGTGCATCGTGATCATATCCCGTATTGATGTCGGGGTACATGCGCAGGAAACAGTGGCGTTTTGTAGCACATGTGTTTTGGGACGGTTTTCTCAACTTATCACCAAAACTGTGGACTTAACAGGTCTGTGTCGTGTGTGTTCCCTATGTGCCTATGCTAGTAGCGCCAGTGGTGTGTAGTGCCACGTTGTGTGGCACCACATTCTGCAGTTATCCTTAATTTATGAGAATGAGTGTAGTAAGTCACAATGTGCCAGACCGCAAGAGTAATTACTAGTCGGATGTGCTCTCTACTCAGAGGTTGCAGTGGCGGATTTAAAAACAGCGCCCCTAGGAACACCATATTACATGCGCCCCACCCCCTCCAAAAAAAACATGTTAAAATAATAACTATCACCCGATCACTTCACAATTGACGTTTTGGGTGGGAGCACTGTGAGCTGTTTCCGTACTCTGTCTGCTATTTGTTGTTCTGAAGGATGCGTCAGCGTTCTAGTCGCGCTCAATCAAAATGTAATACCGTTCCTGAACTGTACCTGTTGCACGGCAGCGGATAAAACAAATTTAAAATTGCATTGTGTTAACACATTCTTCTATCGAAAGACAACAGAAACGAACACAAGGAAAATATTTTTACTTTTATGGCCTAAAAATTCAGCAGAGCGTGTAGGAGACAACGGATTTTTGTTATACATTCACTTCTAATATGTTCTTTTACACGAAACTGTTGAAAATCGAAATGAAAAAGTTGTGTTACGAAATAAAAATTGATGCGAACGTGTCATACATTAGAAAGTAATACGCACTTTTACAGAGATGCGTTCAAAATTAAAATTAAACTGTCATTCTACGGTCTAATAACTTAACTGTGTAGCAGATAAAAAAACACGTTCGGTATTAATACGTGATCTATAGGAAAGCGTAAGAAATGAAATACAATGCGAGATTTCGGTTCACAAACTAATAACTAAATACAGACGAACAAACACAGGACTGGATTTGCTATCACATAATTTTACAGACCTTTGTGAAAATATCAAATCTGTTTTATAATCTAACAGTTAACGTGTAAAGCATTACGGTCTGCGTAGCTAGATGCTGCATAATACGTGTACACAATACCTTTAATCCATGTACGGGCTGAACAGTTTTGTACTGCAGCTACAGCTCTCACCATAGATCTTTCTAACGGTATTAGCAAAGATTTTACGTATTTATCGACAGAATTGAACTACGTTATTTATTAACACTTTTCAATCTGAGTGTACTCTCTGATAGCCGGCCGGCTAGGCGCTGCAGTCTGGAGCCGAGTGACCGCTCCGGTCGCAGGTTCGAATCCTGCCTCGGGCATGGATGTGTGTGATGTCCTTAGGTTAGTTAGGTTTAATTAGTTCTAAGTTCTAGGCGACTGATGACCTCAGAAGTTAAGTCACATAGTGCTCAGAGCCATTTGAACCAATTTTATTCTCTGATACCGTATATTTCCGCGATAACTATACATTTCAGCAGACGCCAAGAATACGCATCAGTTGTAACATACTACAGTATCAGTATGACTGGACGCTAAAGTGCCTAGCGGCCTGGGTCATTCGGGTATTGTTTAGTATCGTTGGGCGCCTTCGTTCTCGTCTGCACGTAAACGAGGTTTAGTTCCACGTTCTGTCATCGGCAATTATAAGATAAACAGGTAATACGTCAGAAACTTCCTGGCGGATTAAAACTGTGTGCCGGACCGAGACTCGAACTCGGAACCCTGCCAGCGAAAGGCAAAGGTCCCGAGTTCGATTCTCGGTCCGGCACACAGTTTTAATCCGCCAGGAAGTTTCATATCAGCGCACACTCCGCTACAGAGTGAAAATCTCATTCAGGTAATACGTAGTTTGTAAATCCAACGAATGTGCTCTAAGATATAATAAAATTCACATTACAATCTTAAATTTTTAAAACTTATATGAGTAAATAAAGAAACTCACCAGTCAGCAAAGCTTGCGTCTGGTTTTGACGGCAGAAAGCTCGTTATCATATGGGGAGTTCAAAAAGTCTCTCCGCGGTGCCGTATGATTGTTAGTTGGATTCACGAATATCGTCAAATCTTTTTCCTTTCAAAGCGAGTTTGAGTCGATGGAACAGGAAGAAGTCTGGAGGAATGAGATCCGGCGAATATGGTCAGGATGTTCAAGTTGCGCCATCCCCATATTTGCCAGGAACTGTTTGACGATATTGTCTGTGTGTGGACGAACGTTGTTGGTTGTTGTGAACAAAAAACCAGGAACCTTGTTGTGCATACTGGGGTCGTACCCTGCACAGACATTACATGAAAGGGGTCAAAATTTTAACATACCATGCAGCGTTCAACGTCGTTCCCTCAGGTAGAAATTCCTTGTGGATAATGCATTGACTATCGAAACAGGTGATGAGCATCGTTTTGATGCGTGATTTTTCGGCCCTGACCTTTTCCCGACGAGGTGATGTTGGAGAACGCAATTCCATGCTTTGCCGTTTCCTTTAAGGGTCGTACAGGAGACACCAGGTTTCATCCTTAGTGACAATACGGTCCAAGAAATTGGGTGTGGCATCCACAGTTTCGACCAAATCCTGTGAAGCCTGTAAACAAACCTGCTTCTGATCATCAGTCAAGTGATGTGGCACAAGACGATAACACGTTTTCCTCTTCCGTAATACCTGAGTAACGATCTGTCCCACGGATTCACGGTTCATCTGCTATCACGCCTGGCCGTGCGGTTAAAGGCGCTGCAGTCTGGAACCGCAAGACCGCTACGGTCGCAGGTTCGAATCCTGCCTCGGGCATGGATGTTTGTGATGTCCTTAGGTTAGCTAGGTTTAACTAGTTCTAAGTTCTAGGGGACTAATGACCTCAGCAGTTGAGTCCCATAGTGCTCAGAGCCATTTGAACCATTTTTTGCTATCACGCGCACAGTTATTCGACGGTCTTTCGTGATTAATGTCCTCACTTTCTCAATGTTTTCGTCACTGACGGCGGTCGCTGGTCATCCGCTACGAGGATTGTCAGAAACGCTTCCCCGTCCTCCTCGAAAACGGGCGAACCACTCGTACACACACTTCATGGACAATACGTGATCCCCATAAACACGTACCGGCATTGCATGCGCTTCTTTCGGTGTCTTGCCAACTTAAATTAAAATTTTAATTGATCCTTTGCTCGGTCATTGTCCTTTTCACAGTTCAGGATCAACGCACTAAACGAGCACTTCGTCCGACATGTCTAACGCGGAACAGACACGATACTCAACTGAACTACGGTGGGGGCAAGTTGTCCACACCGGCCGCTACGCAGGTGCAGCGTTGTGAGTCGCCAGTGTTGCCCGATCGACCGTTATGACATCATTCACCGAACTTTATTGTCAAAGGTTGTACAATGAGAAATCTTTTTTGGAACTGTTCTGACACTGAGTTTTGTTAAAGATAATTTCTTGTAGTCAAAACAACAAAACCAGAAGATTTAATGTAAACAACAGGTGCTACCGTCTTTCCTCGTAGTAGTGTCACTTTGCTCCCTAGCTCTGCTTGATACTATCGGCACAAGTCGGTGGTCTTTGTGAATATGACGTCACATTTTCAATTGCTGCCAGCTGCAACGTTCCCATGGTTGCGTTTTATCTGCTCGGTGAACGTGTGTGCAGTACACAGGCGTCCGCGAAAGGGGAAAGTGGTGCAGGGAAAAGAGGGGGTATTTGACACCTCCTGGAATCTGGGAACAAGCTTTTTAATTATTACAGAATTCCCTCACATTCTAGCAATGGTTATCAGAGATACAGCTGAACTGTAGGTTTTGCACTGCTAGCCAGACGGGAAATACTGTGACTTCAGCAGTCATTATATATTTTGGATTTTTTGTTTGTGCCACGCGGAGTAGCCGCATGGTTTGAGGCGTCATCTCACGGCCCATACGGCTCCCCCATGGGAGGTTCGAGCCCTCCCTGAGACATGGGTGGGTGTTGTCCTTAGCGTATTTTAGTTAAGTTAGATTAAGTAGTATGTAGGCTTAGGGACCGATGACCTCAGCAGTTTGGTCCCGTAAGACCCTACCACCAATTTCCAAATTTTTTTGTTTGCAACTGTTGTTGTTGTTGTTGTGGTCTTCAGTCCTGAGACTGGTTTGATGCAGCTCTCCATGCTACACTATCCTGTATAAGCTTCTTCATCTCCCAGTACCTACTGCAACCTACGTTCTTCTGAATCTGCTTAGTGTATTCATCTCTTGGTCTCACTCTACGATTTTTACCCTCCACGCTGCCCTCCAGTACTAAATTGGTGATCCCATGATGCCTCAGAACATGTCCTACCAACCGATCCCTTCTTCTAGTCAAGTTGTGCCACAAATTTCTCTTCTCCCCAATTCTATTCAATATCTCCTCATTAGTTATATGATCTACCCACCTAATCTTCAGCATTCTTCTGTTCCACCACATTTCGAAAGCTTCTATTCTCTTCTTGTCCAAACTATTTATCGTCCATGTTTCACTTCCATACATGGCTACACTCCATACAAATACTTTCAGAAACGACTTCTTAACACTTAAATCTATACTCGATGTTAACAAACTTCTCTTCTTCACAAACACTTTCCTTGCCATTGCCAGTCTACATTTTATATCCTCTCTACTTCGACCATCATCAGTTATTTTGCTCCCCAAATAGCAAAACTAATTTACTACTTTAAGTGTCTCATTTCCTAATCTAATTCTCTCAGCATCACCCGATTTAATTCGACTATATTCCATTATCCTCGTTTTGCTTGTGTTGATGTTCATCTTATATCCTCCTTTCAAGATACTGTCCGTTCCGTTCAGCTGCTCTTCCAGGTCCTTTGCTGTCTGACAGATTACAGTGTCATTGGCGAACCTCAAAGTTTTTATTTCTTCTCCATGGATTTTAATACCTACTCCGAATTTTTCTTTTGTTTCCTTTACTGCTTGCTCAATATACAAACTGAATAACATTGGAGATCGCGAAGAGGCTACAACCCTGTCTCACTCCCTTCCCAACCGCTGCTTCCCTTTCATGTCCCTCGACTCTTATAACTGCCATCTGGTTTCTGTACAAATTGTAAATAGCCCTTCACTCCCTGTATTTTACCCCTGCCACCTTCAGAATTTGGAGGAGAGTATTCCAGTCAACATCGTCAAAAGCTTTCTCTAAGTCTACAAATGCTAGAAACGTAGGTTTGCATTTCCTTAATCTATCTACCAAGGTAAGTCGTAGGGTCAGTATTGCCTCACGTGTTCCAATATTTCTGTGGAATCCAAACTGATCTTCCCCGAGGTCGGCTTCTACCAGTTTTTCCATTCGTCTGTTTAAAATTCGCGTTAGTATTTTGCAGCTGTGACTCATTAAACTGATAGTTCGATAATTTTCACATCTGTCAACACCTGATTTCTTTGGGATTAAAATTATTATATTCTTCTTGAAGTCTGAGGGTATTTCGCCTATCTCAGACATATTGCTCACCAGATGGCAGAGTTTTGTGAGTACTGGCTCCCCCAAGGCTGTCAGTAGTTCTAATGGAATGTTGTCTACTCCCGGGGCCTTGTTTTGACTTAGTTCCTTCAGTGCTCTGTCAAACTCTTCACGCAGTATCATATCTCTCGTTTCATCTTCATCTGCATCCTCTTCCATTTCCATAATATTGTCCTCAATTACATCGCCCTTGTATAGACCCTCTATATACTCCTTCCACCTTTTTGCTTTCCCTTCTTTGCTTAGAACTGGTTTTCCATCTGAGCTCTTGATGTTCATACAAGTGGTTATCTTTTCTCCAAAAGTCTCTTTAATTTTCCTGTTTGCAACTATGTGACATGAAAAAATGCGCCCGCATCTCGTGGTCGTGCGGTAGCGTTCTCACTTCCCACGCCCGGGTTCCCGGGTTCGATTCCCGGTGGGGTCAGGGATTTTCTCTGCCTCGTGATGGCTGGGTGTTGTGTGATGTCCTTAGGTTAGTTAGGTTTGAGTAGTTCTAAGTTCTAGGGGACTGATGACCGTAGATGTTAAGTCCCATAGTGCTCAGAGCCATTTGAACCATTTTTTTTTTTAAAAATGCGAGAAATTAGGGCTAATGCAGAGGCTCATCTTCAGTCATTCTTTCTACATGCAGGTCGCTAGTGGAACAGGGAAGGGGGGGGGGATCAGTTTGTGGTTCCAGATGTACCCCCCGCCATAGATCCTCAGGTCGCTTGCAGAGCATTAATATGGATTTAAATGTTAATGAGAAATTATGACGATGATAGACGTCCACAGGGGATGGAGGGTGCGGGGTGAGGGAGGCAACAAAGTACACTTGACCACCACCCAATCCCCAGATTCTGCGTCTACATCTACATTACTGCTCTGCAATTCAAGCTTAAGTATCTGGCAGAGACTTCTTTGAACCACCTTCAGTCTATTTCCCTACTGTTGTAAGACGTCGTGGTCTCCTGACCTTCATTGCTTACATATTCCACCCTCACAATCATATTCCGCTACATTGTGTAGGAGCGGCCAGCCTACGCATTCTTTACACATAGCACGCAGTTTCAGAGATTTTCACAGGGAGACAGCAAACGCCAAACGCCAATGCTATGGATTTCTGGATTGGTCGCCTTAAACGAAACGTCATTCTCCCGTTTTAGAAGACAAATGCTGATTGGCAGACGATATTTCTGACGTCTTGAGCTGATGGAGTAATGGAAGAGACCGAAAGATATACCCCTTCACGTCTGGTGTGGAGAGGCGCCGTTCCATTGTCGCCCTTGGAGCGAGAAAACGTAACGAGAGCATGCGCGCTCATATGTGTACTCGAAAAAGCGAGGAACAAGTCTCTCCTCAGTACTTCACTGGGAGAGCACCTCTGTCGAGAGCGAATCGAAGTGCGACTCGATATTGATTCCTTGTGATTAAGCGTTGTTCACTGTGTTGGCCGACACACTTATTGTGCGGTGTGAATGGACAGAGTTATAGTTAAACGCCTGCGAGCGAATTTTTGAGTGGCATCGCGGTAGACTGGTTATCTGACCAGTGTACCACGCCAATAGTTAGACTAGGGGCGAACAGGAATACTTGACTTCCTCAAGGCGTAGGGAGAGTTTGATTGGCGAAGGTCAATCCAGATAGAACAAGAGTTATCTTATTTGTCAGGAGCGAGCGGCGCAGACAGCAGTCATCGCAGCTTACGGTATTGTGCGCTACAGCTATTGTGAGCCCCATATTTCCTCCACAACAGTACACTTCACTGCATTTCACACGCGACAGCCTTGAGCGTACCTAACAACATTCTAAAGGATAATTATTCAAGTTGAGTAGGCACGCCTCTCAGCCATTCTGCCAAGTCAACAACCATCTTAAACTTTGTATAGAAATTTCATTAGCGAATCCTATCCTTGAGAGGTAACTTCACAATCCGAAAATATCCAGGATATAACTTGTTCAATTCATGACTAAAAGTGCCATTGTGATTTGTTAGAACTTTTGCAAAATAAAATAATAACTTTCGTTAGTTTCATGTTTTTATTACACTAACTAGCACTAATCCAGTACCCAAGTATCACACTAGTTACGTAAGAAATTTTGTGAATTTTTGTGTCATTTCCTTACAGCGGACGACTCCAGAAGATATTTATTGCTGAAAGTTTTTCAGGCATTTCTCTTTAGAACGTTAGGAGCGTCTGTCTGACTTCTGCAGTAGTGTGGGGGTGGAAATTGCATCTTGCAGGAGCCACAGGGTAAAGGGTACATCTCAGATTAATCCGTTGCGCAGAATAACAAAATCTGAGATAAACCCCACGCTCACACCGTTCCAATCTCTACCAGCGTGTGGTAAGAATGAACAATTAAATCTTTCAGTACAAACTCTGATTTCTCTTATTTTATTATGATGATCATTTTACTCTATGAAGGTTGGCAACAACAAAATGTTTTCGCATTCAGAGGAGAAAGATGTTGACTGAAATTTCGTGAAAAGACTTCGCCGCAACGAAAATCGCCCTTGTTTCAATAACTGCCAACCCAACTCGCTTATCATATCCATGACACTCTCCACCCTCTCCCTCATTCCGCGACAATGCAATAAGAGCAGTCCTTCTTTGAACTCTTTCGACTTTCTCCATCAAACCTATGTGATAACCATCCCAAACCGCACAGCAATACTCTAGCACTGGACGAAAAAGCATCTCTTTAGTAGACCTGTTGCATCTGTCAAGTGTCCCTCCAGTAAAACGTAGTCTTTGATTTTCCTTGTCCACAATATTATCTATGCGATCGTTCCAACTTAAGTTGATCCTAATTTTATTTCCTAATTATTTAGTCAAATCGACACCCTTCAAATTTGTCTGACTGATCTTGTAATTGAAATTTAAAAGATTTCTTTTTGTATTCAATTAAATGACTCACATTTTTCCTTATTGAGAGTGCGACAGTACTTAACAGTTATTGCTGCTGAGTTGCTCTTCTAAACAGCATCCCATACGAGCAAACCGGTTACGTCTTTACTTGTGGTTACTTATACCTTAGGTACATGGGCTATGCGCGTCTCTGTTTAAAAAGAAAAGCTCGATGTACCCATAAGGTAGAGCCGCGCACGTCTGCTTTCATACCTCGCAGCTAATTCGCAACAAACAATAACCGGTGGCTGTGATCTAACAGTCAAATAGTCTATGCACTGGCTGGAAATGCGAGTTAATAAAATATACAGTTTAAAGGCACATTTTTAGCCATAGCATGTAAATCTATTTTTTTTAATCAGAGAACTCTGTTTAATAAAGCATGAAAGCCAATGCAAGTTATCTTGTGCGCGGTCGCATGTGATCGCTAGTGAGACACAGAAAGGATGTCTAGTATTTTCTTAATTACTTCATCTGTTATCTGTTCTGGAATGGAGACGAGGGAGAGCCTCGCGCGTTAGACTGGCCGCTCTAATTTATAAAAAGTCACTGCGTACTGCAGGGCGCATGCTCGCGCATGCTAGTAATTATATAAGGAAATTTCCACTGCGCAAGGAAGAGATACCGACGTGCGGATAATCAACATATCACTGTTGCTGTTGCGGTCTTCAGTCCTGAGACTGGTTTGATGCAGCTCTCCATGCTACACTATCCTGTGCAAGTTTCTTCATCTCCCAGCACCTACTGCAACCTATATCCTTCTGAATCTGCTTAGTTTATTCATCTCTTGGTCTCCCTCTACGATTTTTACCCTCCACGCTGCTCTAAAATGCTAAATTTGTGATCCCTTGATGCCTCAGAACATGTCCTACCAACCGGTCCCTTCTTCTCGTCAAGTTGTGCCACAAACTCCTCTTCTCCCCAATTCTATTCAATACCTCCTCATTAGTTATGTGAGCTACCCATCTAATCTTCAGCAAACTTCCGTAGCACCACATTTCGAAAGCTTCTATTCTCTTCCTGTCCAAACTATTTATCGTCCATGTTTCACTTCCATACATGGCTACACTCCATACAAATACTTTCAGAAACGTTTTCCTGACACTTAAATCTATACTCGATGATAACAAATTTCTCTTCTTCAGAAACGCTTTCCTTGCCATTGCCAGTCTTGTTTCACTTCCATACATGGCTACACTCCATAAAAATACTTTCAGAAACGACTTCCTGACACTTAAATCTATACTCGATGTTAACAAATTTCTCTTCTTCAGAAACGCTTTCCTTGCCATTGCCAGTCTACATTTTATATCTTCTCTACTTCGACCATCATCAGTTATTTTGCTCCACGAATAGCAAAACTCATCTACTACTTTAAGTGTCTCATTTCCTAATCTAATTCTCTCAGCATCACCTGACTTAATTCGACTACATTCCATTATCTACGTTTTGCTTTTGTTGATGTTCATCTTATATCCTCCTTTCAAGACAATGTCCAATCCGTTCAATTGCTCTTTCAAATCCTTTGCTGTCTCTGACAAAATTACAATGTCATCGGCGAACCTCAAAGATTTTATTTGATCTCCATTGATTTTAATACCTACTCCGAATTTTTCTTTTGTTTCCTTTACTGCTTGCTCAGTATACATATTGAATAGCATCGCGAAGAGGCTACAACCCTGTCTCACTCCCTTCCCAACCTCTGCTTCCCTTTCATGTCCCTCGACTCGTATAACTGCCATCTGGTTTCTGTACAAATTGTAAATAGCCTTTCGCTCCCTGTGTTTTACCCCTGCCACCTTTAGAATTTGGAAGAGAGTATTCCAGTCAACATTGTTAAAAACTTTCTCTAAGTCTGCAAATGCTAGAAACGTAGGTTTGCCTTTCCTTAATCTTTCTTTTAAGATAAGTCGTAAGGTCAGTATTGCCTCACGTGTTCCAATATTTCTATGGAATCCAAACTGATCTTCCCCGATGTCGGCTTCTACCAGTGTTTCCATTCGTCTGTAAAGAATTCGTGTTAGTATTTTGCAGCTTTGACTTATTAAACCGATAGTTCGGTAATTTTCACATCTATCAACACCTGCTTTCTTTGGGATTGGAATTATTATATTCTTCTTGAAGTCTGAGCGTACTTCGCCTGTCTCATACATCTTCCTCACCAGAAGTAGAGTTTTGTCAGGACTGGCTCTCCCAAGGCCGTCAGTAATTCTAATGGAATGTTGTCTACTCCCGGGGCCTTGTTTCGGCTCAGGTCTTTCAGTGCTCTGTCAAACTCTTCACGCAGTATCGTATCTCCCATTTCATCTTCATCTACATTCTCTTCCATTTCTATAACATTGTCCTCAAGTACATCGCCCTTGTATAGACCCTCTATATACTCCTTCCATCTTTCTGCTTTCCCTTCTTTGCTTAGAACTGGTGATATTCATACAAGTGGTTCTCTTATCTCCGAAGGTCTCTTTAATTTTCCTGTAGGCAGTATCTATCTTAACCCTAGTGAGATAAGCCTCTACATCCTTACATTTGTCCTCTAGCCATCCCCGCTTAGCCATTTTGCACTTCCTGTCGGTCTCATTTTTGAGACGTTTGTATTCCTTTTTGCCTGCTTCATTTACTGCATTTTTATATTTTCTCCTTTCATCAATTAATTTCAAAATTTCTTCCGTTACCCAAGGACTTCTACTAGCTCTCGTCCTTTTATCTACTTGATCCTCTGCTGCCTTCACTACTTCATCCCTCAGAGCTACCCATTCTTCTTCTACTGTACTTCTTTCCCCCATTGCTGTCAATTGTTCCCTTATGCTCTCCCTGAAACTCTGTACAACCTCTGGTTTAGTCAGTTTATCTAGGTCCCATCTCCTTAAATTCCCACCTTTTTGCAGTTTCTTCAATTTTAATCTGCAATTCGTAACCAATAGATTGTGGTCAGAGTCCACATCTGTCCCTGGAAATGTCTTACAATTTAAAACCTGGTTCCCAAATCTCTGTCTTACCATTATATAACCTATCTGATACCTTTTAGTATCTCCGGGATTCTTCCATGTATACAACCTTGTTTTATGATTCTTGAACCAAGTGTTAGTTATGATTAAGTTATGCTCTGTGCAAAATTCTACCAGACGGCTTCCTCTTTCATTTCTTAGCCCCAATCCATATTCACCTACTATGTTTCCTTCTCTCCCTTTTCCTACATTCGAATTCCAGTCACCCATGACTATTAAATTTTCGTCTCCCTTCACTATCTGAATAATTTCTTTTATCTCATCATACATTTCATCAATTTCTTCATCATCAGCAGAGCTAGTTGGCATATAAACTTGTACTACTGTAGTAGGCTTGGCCTTCGTGTCTATCTTGGCCACAATAGTGCGTTCACTATGCTGTTTGTAGTAGCTTACCCGCACGCCAATTTTTTTATTCATTATTAAACATACTCCTACATTACCTCTATTTGATTTTGTATTTATAGCCCTGTATTCACCTGACCAAAAGTCTTCTTTCTCCTGCCACCGAACTTCACTAATTCCGACTATATCTAACTTTAACCTATCCATTTCCCTTTTAAACTTTTCTAACCTACCTGCCCGATTAAGGGATCTGACATTCCACGCTCCGATCCGTAGAATGCCAGTTTTCTTTCTCCTGATTTCGACATCCTCCTGAGTAGTCCCCGCCCGGAGATCCGAATGGGGGACTATTTTACCTCCGGAATATTTTACCCAAGAGGACGCCATCATCATTTAATCATACAGGAAAGCTGCATGCCCTCGGGAAAAATTACGGCTGTATTTTCCCCTTGCTTTCAGCCGTTCGCAGTACCAGCACAGCATGGCCGTTTTCGTTATTGTTACATGGCCAGATAAGTTAATCATCCAGACTGTTGCCTCTGCAACTACTGAAAAGGATGCTGCCCCTCTTCAGGAATCACACGTTTGTCTGGCCTCTCAACAGATACCCCTCCGTTGTGGTTGCACCTACGGTACGGCCATCTGTATCGCTGAGGTACGCAAGTCTCCCAACCATGGCAAGGTCCATGGTTAATGGGGGGGGGGGGGGGGGGAACATATCACTAGTGATTAATATTGTATTCCCAATGTAAGTAGCATAGTGCACTTCAGTAATTATGGTTATGATTGACGCTATTGTGATTTCATTATTTGTTTAATCCATGATCCTAAAATTTCAACATTATATGTAAACTGAATTTTCAGTATTTATCTCATTTTAGCTCAGAAATAACGTGGCCCACGAACCTCCTTCTTACGGCGACGAAATTCTCAAATTATATGTCCGATGCCACCTTATCATGGTTTAAATATATTCACTGATTTTTTAAATATTTCCATCCGTCTCAATTCAGTTCAACAAAAATTAAAATAATATAAATAATCATATTTACTTACACATATATACATTTTTTATTTAATTATTTACAACAGGAATACAAAATAAAAGTTAAATAAATAATTTAATTACAAGGGTTCTATTCTAAAACGTGCACTTGATGCAGAATTGTGCTGAATATTGTGTATTCGAGAAAGTACGTCTCAAATAAACGGGAAGTGGTCTTACGATAGTCAGTTAAAATATAGACAGAAAATACCCTTAACAAAAGCAGTAAAGTTCGTTGAGAGCGTCACGAGAATGTAACAAAATCCCCAGAATGAATAGTCATCAAAGACGGAAAATGAAGTCTATTTTGTAATCAAAATAAACGAAATATTCACCAGCTCAAAACAGTTCAGAGTTGAACATGATGATTCACAAATTAAGACGTGTTAATGTAAGTCCTACTTTGAAGTACATTCAGACCTCTCGAAATAAAAGTCTCTTCGAAAGTTTAGAGTACTGCAGCGGACGTTCACTGAACCACGGACGTTATCACATCCAAGTCTGCCTTCTTCCAGCAGTCGACGTTAAGTGTACAGAATCGCTCCCTTGAGCTCGCCACTCAAAAAATCACAGTCCCCATCTGACTGCCCTAGTGTTCGGCTACTGTCTGCTTTTCCATTGGCTGAAGGCCGTCCCCACCAAAACTACATCGTCCGTAAGCGCTACAGACACGATCTGATTCAAGCTGACCACTTCCCGGACCAAATTAATATATTACAACGATATTTATAAAAGAAATATCATAGACATTCGGTTACACTTAGATTATTTACAATAAAAATAAATAACAGTTAGTTCATAAATAAATAAACTAGCATTCTTCCGCAAGTGTGCTCACGATAAATGACAACAGACTGTCGTTAAACATCGTTTAAACAACTATTTATACCTTTTTGACAGAAGCGTCCTTTGGTTCTCTTTTCAATTGTGGTGTCCGCTAATACATGCGATTGGCACAGAGTTTTAATAGCACTTGCAATCAACATTTGAATTAAAGTTACTGGCAAAATAATAAACTGTTCGTTTAATAAATACCTAAGTAGTACAACATGTGAGGTATTCAGGCTATATTCATTTTCTTTGTAGTTGTGGAGTATACGAAGTTCTGACAAACATTTGCATAGTAAAAACGTTACAAAAGACGTCGTAAATTAATAAATAATATAGATACAAGTATGAAGCTTCCAGGGATGACAGCTATAGTGCAGTGATATCGTTTGAGATATTGTTTGTTGAAATCGCATGAAGCGATTAAAAGTTATTAGTTCAGAGATTCATTGTGAGAATGTTTATTCAGTGTGAAATATCAACTTCTGTAGTCTTAAAGATACTGAAATATTATTTTGTAACTGGATGTGCCTCTATTTTCTGGGATTGCCAATGTATTCAGATTTGCATGAATATTTGACTGTATATTATTACAGACTCTCAAAGAGCTGTAGGAAGCCATCTTTCAGCTTTCAAATAACTTCCGGGAATTCAGCCAGGTAACACTTTCAGCGACCGCCGATATTTCGGCGGGAGAACACCCCGCCATTTTCAAGGCAAACTGCAACGGACAGGCGGCGTACATGCAAATTTAAAACCTCGGTTCTCGGACTGAAGCAGGAAAGATAGCACACACACTGAACACTAGTGCCACCAAAGATGACCAAAGTCAAAGCTATCGATAGTGAGACTATGAATTCGCAGGTGAGGTAGCATTGACTCTGTCCCTCTGTTTTTTGACAAGGGAGAGAGCCGGATTCCAAACAGAGTTTAATCAGAAACCTCCATCCCTGTGAACGAGGTTGCTCGCTAATTAAATCTCAACTACCTCCCTAATAACACTGCCCCAAAAGCTGGACGTGCATGCCAATATCTCGCTGTTATTATATGACATGGGGTGACCAGTATCCAAGCAATGTTCGGCAATAGCAGATCTACTTGGCTGCTGTAATCGTATGTGCCGTTTATGCTCAGTACATCGGTCCTCCACGGTCCTGATAGTTTGACCAATATATGCCATGCCGCAGCTACAAGGAGTACGATATACACCCGCCGAAATATCGGCGATCGCTGAAAGTGTTACCTGGCTGAATTCCCGGAAGTTATTTGGAAGTTGTATACGCCAGGAGAAACTCAGGTCTCACATCTTTCAGCTTGTCTGACACTCCATCATTTCTTGGAGCTTTGTGTGTCCCTTATAAGCGTCTAAATTCCCTGTTATCGGGATTTTCTCGCTTCCGGCAACGTGCTAATTTTTCTCTATACCTGATCTCGCCTGTACCGGTCGCCTAGCCGGATCTGCCACAGCGTGCCCTGAACCCTTGAACCCACTAGCGTTCGTTCAGCTGTACATCAGATTTACCTTACCTCGTAGCAACTCTAGGCGACCGATTAGCTCGCCTACATACTCTAACGCTACAAGAGACAACGGCCACTTTTCGCAACATTCCGATATCGTGTCTAAGTCATTTTGCAATTTGTTTCGAGCTTTTGATAACTTTACTAGACGGTAAATGACAGCATCATCTGCATTTTGCAATTTGTTTCGATCTTTTGATAACGTTACTAGACGGTAAATGACAGCATCATCTGCATTTTGCAATTTGTTTCGACCTTTTGATGACATTACTAGACGGCAAACAATCTAAGAGGGCTGCACAGTATAACATCCACGAGATAAATTTTAGCTACAGTGCGACGAGAGGAAATTATGCCTCTAACAGTTATAAACATTATCTATTCGACATATGAAAAAACAGTGAAAACGATGATAAATATTAATTATTTATATAATATTTTATGATGTCATTGGACATATCGATGTGTGTCATACAAAGACAATGATAATTGTAAATTCCTTTTATGATCTGCGTTTGTCTTCCTTTGTTTTTACCTTTTGTTGGTTGGCTTTTGTGGGTTCAGGACGCAAGACGCATATCACACTGAGGTCTGTTAAGAAATTGTAATTATTTGTTAATTATTACTATTATAAATATGAGTGAATAATTATTTGTAACATTAATTCCTCTCTCAGTAAGCATTATCTGTGTTAATTATTTCTTTCCGCTGCAAGGAGCGCAGCCATTGATGATAACGATTTATATAGCGTTTTTTTGTCTGTGTTTTCCTTAGAAAAAAATCAAATGTTTGCTTGATGAAGTCTAAATAGTACTCAATACGAAAGTAAAGTTTAATAAGCATTTCAAATACTTATCCTATTTGATCTAACAATAGAAAGTCTCTATCAATTGTCTGCCGCCATCTTAACAATTATCTCAGCGGCAAATTCAAATTACGCAACTCTGCAGACATAAATGCCGAAGGTAAAATGGCTCTGAGCACTATGCGACTTAACTTCCGAGGTCATCAGTCGCCTAGAACTTAGAACTAATTAAACCTAACTAACCTAAGGACAGCACACACATCCATGCCGAGGCAGGATTAGAACCTGCGACCGTAGCGGTCGCTCGGTTCCAGACTGTAGCGCCTAGAACCGCACGGCCACTCCAGCCGGCTGCCGAAGGTAATACATAGCTAACACTTGGTTCAAGAATCCTAAAAGAAGGTTGTATACATGTAAGAATCCTGGAGATACTAAAAGGTATCAGATAGATTATATAATGGTAAAACAGAGATTTCGGAACCAGGTTTTAAATTGTAAGACATTTCCAGGGGCAGATGTGGACTCTGACCACAATCTATTGGTTATGAACTGTAGATTAAAACTGAAGAAACTGCAAAAAGGTGGTAATTTAAGGAGATGGGACCTGGAGAAACTGACTAAACCAGAGGTTGTACAGAGTGTCAGGGAGAGCATTAGGGAACAATTGACAGAAATGGGGAAAGAAATACAGTAGAAGAAGAATGGATAGCTCTGAGGGAAGAAGTAGTGAAGGCAGCAGAGGATCAAGTAGGTAAAAAGACGAGGGCTAGTAGAAATCCTTGGGTAACACAAGATATATTGAATTTAACGTATGACAGGAGAAAATATAGGTTAAAGCTAGATATAGTGGTAATAAGTGAAGTGCGGTGGCAGGAGGAACAGGACTTCTGGCCAGGTGAATACAGGGTTATAAATACAAAATCATATAAGGATAATGCAAGAGGGGTTTAATAATGAATAACAAAAATAGAAACGTGGATGAGCTACGATAAACAACATACTGAATGCATTACAGTAGCCAAGATACACACGAAGCGCACAGCCACCACAGTAGTACAAGTTTATGTGCCAACCTGCTCCGCAGGTGAGGAAGAGACAGAGAAAATGTATGATGAGATAAAATACGTTATTCAGATAGTGAAGGGAGACGAAAATTTAACAGTCATACGAGACTGGAATTCGACAATAGGAAACGGAAGAGAAGGAAAAGTAGTAAGTGAATATGGACTAGGAGAAAGGAATGATAGAGCAAGCCGCCTGGTAGAATTTTGTACAGAGCATAATTTAATCATTGCTAACACTTGGTTTAAGAATCGTGAAAGAAGGTTGTATACGTGGAAGAGACCTGGAGACACCGGAAGGTTTCATTGATTATATTACGGTAAGGCAGAGATTTTGGAACCAGGTTTTAAATTGAAAGAGATTTCCAGGGGTAGATGTGCACTCTGACACTATTTATTGGTTATGAACTGCAGATTAAAACTCACGAAACTGCAAAAAGACAGGAATTTAAGGACATGGGACTTGGATAAACTGAGGAACCAGAGGTTCTAGAGAGTTTCAGAGTTAGCATTAGGGAAAGACTGACAAGAACAGGGGAAAGAAGTACACAATGGAAGAAGAATGGGTAGCTTTGAGACATGAAGTAGTGAAGGCAGCAGAGGATCAAATAGGTAAAAAGACGAGGGCAAGTAGAAATCCATGAGTAACACAAGAGTTATTGGATTTAATCGATGACTGGAGAAAATATAAAAAACAGTAAATGAAGCAGGTGAAAGGAAATACAAACGCCTAAAAAATGAGATCGACAGAAAGTGCAAAGTAGCTAAGCAGGAATGGCTAGTGAACAAGACGTGTAAGGATGTAGAAGCATATATCACTAGGCCTACTGGAAAATTAAAGAGACCTTTGGAAAAAAGAGAACCACCTGTATGAAAATCAAGATGGAAAACCAGTCCTAAGCAAAGAAGGGAACGCAGAAAGCTGGAAGGAGTATATAGAGTATCTATACAAGGGAGATGAACTTCAGGGCAACATCATGGAAAGGGGAGAGGACTTAGATGGAGATGAGAAGGGAGAATACTGCGTGAAGAATTTGACAGAGCACTGAAAGACCTTAAGTAAAATAAGGCCCCAGGAGTAGACAACATTCCGTTAGAGCTTCTGCCAGCCTTGGGAGAGCTAGCCAAACCCTTCCATCTGGTGAGCGAGAGGTATGAAAAACACGAAAGAAGCTCAGACTTCAAGAAGAATATAATAATACGAATCCCAAAGAAATCAGGTGCTGGCAGGTGAGAAAATTACCGAACTATCAGTTTAATAAGTCACGGTTGCAAAATACTAACACAATTCCTTTAGAGAAGAACGGAAAAAACTGGTAGAAGTCGACCTTGGGAAAGATCAGTTTGGATTCTGGAGAAACATACGAACACGCAAGGCAATACTGATCCTACGATTTCTCATTGAAGATAGGTTAAGGAAAAGCAAACCTACGTTTATAGCATTTGTAGACTTAGAGAAAGCTTTTGACAATGTCGACTGCAAAACTCTCTTTGAAATTCTAAAGGTGGCAAGGGTAAAATACCGGGAGCGAAGGGCTATTTACAGTTACTAAAGAGGAGGAACTGAATAGAATTGGGGAGAAGAGAAACTTGTGATACAACATGCCTAGAAGCAGGGATCGGTTGGCAGGACACATTCTGAGGCATCAAAGGATCACCAGTTTAGTTCTGGAGGGAAGTGTGGGGGTTAAAAGTCTTTGGACTGAAGACCACCACCACCACCACAACAACAACAACAACAACAACATCAACAACAACATGCTAGCAAATGGTGGCTCATGTCAACGGAACAGCCCCCCCCCCCCCCCAGTGGACTCGCCACTCTTTGGCGGGTTTGTGCTTGGCTACCATGGGGCCCCAGCTCATCTTTTCCCTTCTGTGCTGCATATCTCTCCTCTTGCTATTCTTTTCCCCCTCCCTTGGGGACTATGTCTGATGTGTTATTGGGAATGTTCCGCATTGTCTGTCGCTGACATAAGAATACTCACCACTGTTTTCCGTTCCCTTTTCCCTTCCTTGTCTCCCTTCTCCTCTCGTTCCTCCACTTCGACGTTTGAGGTTCCTCTTTTTCTTCTTCCTCCTTGTGCGCTTCTGAAGTCCAGGCCACGCGTCTGATATGTAACAGGTGACTGGGTAACGCGTAATTCTCAGCTCCGTGTCGACAGGTAGGATTCGCACGTACCCCCTGGTACAGGCCAGGCCCAGGAAATTTGGAAATTTGTGGTAAGGACTATGGGACCAAAGTGCTGAGGTCGTCAGTCCCAAGGCTTACCCACTACTTAATCTAACTTAAACTAACTTATGCTAAGGACAACACACACACCCATGCCCCAGGGAGGACTCGAACCTCTGATGGGGGAGGGGGGGGGGGGGAGGGGAGGGAAGCCGCGCGAACCGAGACAAGACGCCCTATCCCGGGTTCGATTCCCGGCGGGGTCAGGATTTTCTCTGCCTCGTGATGGCTGGGTTTTGTGTGATGTCCTTAGGTTAGTTAGGTTTAAGTAGTTCTAAGTTCTAGGGGACTGATGACCATAGATGTTAAGTCCCATAGTGCTCAGAGCCATTTGAACCAAAACAAGACGCCCTATATCGCACAGCTACCCAGTGCAGCCCGCAGGGCCTGGGAAGGGGATTGCCTGGGCTACAACCTTCCCAAATAGCCAATTGGTCCCTCTGTCAGGTGTTTGGGAGGTGTGGCCTGAGGTGTGAATAATCACCTATAGTGGGTGCACCCCCTTGTAAAGGGGGGCCCTAGTTGGAAGGAGTGCGCCATCAGAGACGCTGGTAATCATGGGGGATTTTCCTAGAATGAGTCAATCATCTTCACAGTCAACGTCTACGAAACGTAAACATAACGAGGCTAATGGTTCAAAGACCCTTCCTGCTACACCAAGGTTACTCGTGGTCTCACGTAATGAAGACGGTCAGTCCTTCACCATGGTAAATCCGTTTATTATTCAGAAAGGTGTTGGTGCAATTGCCGGCCCTGTGAAATCCTGCTCTCGTTTACAGAATGGCACTTTACTTTTGGAGACTACTTCTGATTCTCAAGCACAACAACTGCTAGCTGCCTCGCTTCTCCATGGCTACCCTGTTCGTGTCGAGGCCCATAGAACTTTGAATTCTTCCCGTGGTGTTATTTACACTAGGCTGCTCGACAGTCTAACCGAGGCCGAAATCCAATATTACCTGTCTCATCACGGTGTCATTGCCGTCCATCGTATACTGAAAAAGGTAGATTCCTCCTTAGTGCCCATCCGCACCCTTTTTCTCACCTTTGATAGAGTGGTACTTCCATCCAAGATCAAAGCAGGCTACGAAATTATCACAGTCCGGCCATACATTCTGAACCCGAAGTGCTGCTAACAGTATTATCGTTTCAACCACACTATAATGTCTTGTCGACATCCAGTTAAATGTATAACCTGTGGTAGGAATGCGCAAGAGAGCGATTGTCCACCTTCTTCTCCCCTCTGTATCAGCTGCAATTGCAGCCATGCCGCCTCCTCTCGGGATTGTCCCGTGTATCATGATGAGCAGGCTGTCCAAGAGATCCAGGTAAAGGAAAAAGTGCCTTACCCAGTCGCTCGCAAGTTATTGGCTAGTTGCAAACCCTGCGTTCTCCCATCTGACTCCTATACTTCTGTTCTTGTTACCCCTCGCTCCACGAAAGACATGGCTACGCAGACACGCAACCTCCAGTTCAACTCTGAGGTTGTGAAATCGCCAGTGTCAAGGTAGCATCGCCATCTCCACATCCAACTGTGCAATAAGCTGTCAAACTCTTGCCTCAAGGGGCAAAGCGTTTAGGTACACAACCAGTAGGCCGGAAAGGACAGAAGGAGTACTGCCATGAAGACATCCTCTGTCCCTTCAGCCAAACAACACCCGAGTCTTCCTGTAACCGAAAAGGCTCAAAGAATTTCACCAAAGGCAAACGGTCTTCTCCTTCACGAACTCGAAAATCCTCTTTGATGGTGTCGCCACGTGATACATTAGCCCGGCCGGCCTCTATGTCGCCGTTGCGCACCATCAACCATTTTTCAGTGTTGGACTCCACAGGCCAACCGCACAAGCAAGCCAATGCTTCTGTGGACCCCATGGAGCGGGATCCTCCTACTTCTGTGTCCTGTAGCAGCGACTCTTCACAGGCTGTCACTCGGCAGCCGCTGAGGTGACACCCCTACATCTCTTCCTTGTCATGACTCTCCTATTATGGAACGTTCACAGCCTTTGGTGCCACGAAGAGGATTTATGGCTGCTTTTAGCTTCGCAGCGTCTCCTTGCACTCTGCCTTCAGGAAATGAAACTGCACACTCACGACCGCTTTCAGCTTTCACATTTTTTACCGATTGGTTTTGACCTTCCCTCTGAGGTCAGCATTCCATCTCATGGAGGCGCCATGCTGCTCATACAGAATGACATTCATAGTCAACCCATCTCCCAGACTACCCATCTTAAAGCTGCTACAGTTCACCTTTTCCTTCTCCGCCTGACTTTTTCCCTCTGTACAACTTATTTCCCTCCGTCATTTGATGTCACCAGGGCAGACTTCCTTCAGCTTATTGGACGGCTACCTCCCCCATTTTTGCTACTTCGTGACTTTAATGCACATCACCCTTTTGGGATCCTCCCAGGACCCGTCGGAGAGGTGCCCTCTTGACTGACCTTCTTAAGCAACTTAACCTCTTCTGCCTTAACACTGGAGCACCCACTTTCCTTTCCGACTCCTTGCACACCTATTCCCATTTGGACCTATCCTTCTGCACTGCCCAACTTGCCCATTGTCTTGAGTGGTCCATTCTTTCTGACACCTACTCGAGTGACCATTTCCCGTGTGCTATCTGTTTGCTGACTCCTACCCCATCTGCGTGCATACCCAAATGGCAGCTTACTAAGCCTGACTGGCAACTTTACTCCTCCCTGGCGACCTTCAAGGAACAGGATTTCCCCGGTTATGATGACTGGGTGGAGTATCTCACAAACATTATCGTTACTGCTGCAGAACATTCCATTCCTCGCACTTCCTCTTTACTACGTCGTGTCCCGGTCCCTTGGTGGACTGAGGCATGCCGTGATGCAATTCGCGCATGGAGACGTGCTCTCCACGTTTTTAAGCGTCATCCTGCGATGTGTAAACTGTATTCATTATAAACAGATGCATGCAAAGTGTCGTCGCATTCTTCGGGATAGCAAAAGAGCTAGCTGGATTTCATTCACTAATTCTTTGAACAGTTCCACCCCTTCCTCTGTCGTGTGGGCCAACCTTCGACGGCTCTCTAGGACCAAGACCATTCCCCACTTTCCGGCATGACAATAGCAGACAATGTCATCGTGGACCCTATTGCTATCTCCAACGTTTTGGGCCGGCATTTTGCGGACATTTCGAACTGTTCCCACTATCGCCCTGCCTTCCTCCATCGGAATCGAGCAGAGAAGGCTCAGGCGATACCCTTCGCTTCACTGAATCGTGAGTGATACAATGCCGCCTTTACTATGAGGGAGTTATATCATGCTCTCAGTTCATCCCGATCATCCGCCCTAGGGCCAGACGTCGTCCACATTCAGATGTTGCAGCACCTTCCTCTTGCGGGCAAGCACTTTCTGCTTAACACGTACAACCGCGTCTGGGCAGAGGGCACATTTCCCAGACGTTGGCGTGAAGCCATCGCCATGCCATACCTAAGCTCGGTAAGGGCAAAACCTTCCTTCTAGCTACTACCCCATCTCTCTCACCAGCTGCGTTTGCAAGGTGATGGAACATATGATTCATGCCCGGCTAGTATGGTGGCTTGAGTCTTGCAGTTTACTGATGAATGCACAGTATGGATTACGAGTGCAGCGTTCTGCAGTTGACCATCTCATTACTTTGTCTACTCATGTCATGAATGGTTTTCTGCGGAAATCCCAGACTGTGGCCGTGTTTTTCGATTCCATGGTTTTCTGCGGAATTCCCAGTGTGTGGCCGTGTTTTTCGATTTGGGAAGGCCTACAACACCTGCTGGAGAACTGGTAACCTCCGTACTCTTTATACATGGGGCTTCGTTGCCGCCTGTCCTGTTTCCTTCAGGGATTTTTAAAAGACCGAGTTTTCAAGATGTGTGTGGGTTCTAACTTGTCAGACACCTTTATCCAGGAAAATGGTGTGCCTCATGGTTCCGTCCTGAGCGTCGTCCTCTTTGCTATCGCCATTAACCCTATTATGGCCTGTCTCCCGCTGGATATCTCTGGTTTCCTTTTTGTTGACGATTTTGCCATCTATTGCAGTTCCCCACGGACTTGTCTCACTGAGCGACGTCTTCAGCAAAGTCTTGATCGTCTTTATTCCTGGAGTATCGACAATGGCTTTCGCTTTTCCACTGACAAAACAGTCTGTGTGAATTTCTGCCATGCAATTGGTTTCTTCTACCATCTTTATATCTTGGGCCTGTTGCCCTTCCGTTCGTTGAAATTACGAAATTCTTGGGGCTCATGCTCGATAGGAAACTCACTTGGTCCTCCGATGTGTCTTACCTGGCAGCCCGCTGTAAGCGATTCCTCAGTGTCTCACTGAGCGACGTCTTCAGCGAAGTCTTGATCGTCTTTATTCCTGGAGTATCGACAATGGCTTTCGCTTTTCCACTGACAAAACAGTCGTATGAATTTCTGCCATGCAATTAGTTTCTTCTACCATCTTTATACCTTGGGCCTGTTGCCCTTCCGTTCGTTGAAATTACGAAATTTTTGGGGCTCATGCTCAATGGTACTTCCTGGGGTCCCGATCGAACCACCGTCCTCCGTTTGTACCGGTCCTTTGTCCGTTCGAAACTCGACTACAAGTGCTTTGAAACTTGAAACTTCCCGGCAGATTAAAACTGTGTGCCGGACCGAGACTCGAACTCGGGACCTTTGCCTTTCGGGGGCAACTCCTCTACCAACTGAGCTACCCAAGCACGACTCATGCCCCGTCGCCACAGCTTTACTTCTGCCAGTGGATACAGGTGCTTTGTTTATGCGTCTACACGTCCATCCCTCTTACGCCGTCTCAGAACTATCCACCATCGTGACATCTGTTTGGCCACAAGCGCCTTTTACACTATCCCAGTTGAGAGTCTGTATGCTGAATCTGCTGAATTACCACTGTCCTACCTCTGTGACTTTCTCCTCAGCAGGTATGCATGCCGTTTGTCTGCCATGCGTGGCCATTCGTCCTATGCCTCCTTCTTCGATGATTCCTTTGATTGCTAGTCCCTCTTCTCTGTTACTCCTGGAGTCCACTTTCGGTACTTGCTAAGGCGGCTTAACTTCACACTACCTGCAACTTTCGCGGTGGGTGTGAACACTTCACATCTTGGCTTCATGAAGCGGTCCATGTTAACCTTGGCCTTCATTCTCTTCCTAAGGACACTACTCCAGCCTCAGTCTATCGCCTTAAGTTTCACGACCTTCGCATGGAATTTCGCGATAGTACCTTTGTATACACTGACTGCTCTCGGACTGACCGTGAGGTCGGGTGTGTATCCGTCATTGGCACCCGTGTCTTTCAATATCGGCTTCTGGCACACTGCTCAGTATTTACATCCGAGCTCTTCGCATTGTATCAGGCCACAGAGTACATCCGGCGACATAGCCTTTTCAATTTTGTCCTCTGCTCAGACTCATCCAGCGCCCTTCAAGATTTATGTGCGCTGTACACCGCCCATCCGTTAGTGCAGCGGGTCCAGGAACAGTCATTTGCTCACTCTTGGTGGAGCCAGTGTGTTGTTTCTGTGGGTTCCTGGTCATGTCGGTTTGCCAGGAAACAAGGCTGCTGACGCTGCTGCCAAGGCTGCAGTGGTGTCTCTTTGGCATCGCCAATGGTCCTCACTTCACGGGAATAAGCTCCGGCTTATTAAGCCTCTCTCAGCGGCTTGGACGGGGAGGGCCGAGAGAAGGTCATTTTAACTCGGCTGCGTATTGGGCACTGCCTTTTCAGCCATCGTCAGTTGATAAGTGGCGCTATCCCACACTTTGTTCACATTTATTTTTATTTATTTATTTATTGTTCCGTGGGACCAAACTAAGAAGAAATCTCCATGGTCATGGAACGAGTCAATACATGAAATTATAACACGATAGTAGAAACAGATAAAATGAAATATAAGAAACGTATTCAGGCGACAAGTCGTAAGTTTAAATAAAGAAAATCAACAATGTAACACGGGAATTTGGTTAATTTTTCAGCTCTCCCAGGAGCTCCTCGACAGAATAGAAGGAGTGAGCCATGAGGAAACTCTTCAGTTTAGACTTAAAAGTGTTTGGGCTACTGCTAAGATTTTTGAGTTCTTGTGGTAGCTTATGGAAAATGGATGCAGTAGAATATTGTACTCCTTTCTGCACAAGAGTCAAGGAGGTGCATTCCACATGCAGATTTGATTTCTGCCTAGTATTAACTGAGTGAAAGCTGCTAACTCTTGGGAATAAGCTAATATTGCTAACAACAAATGACATTAAAGAAAATATATACTGTGAGGGCAATGTCAGAATTACCAGACTACTGAATAGGGGCCGACAAAGGGTTCTCGAACTTACGCCACATACAGCTCGAACAGATACCCTTTTTGAATCAGAAGAATTACCCCAAAAAATAATACCATGTGACATAAGCGTATGAAAATATGCGAAGTAGACTACTTTTCGTGTTGAACTGTCACTTATTTCAGATACTGTTCTAATGGTAAATAGAGCAGCATTTAGTTTCTGAACAAGATTCTGAATATGGGCTTTCCACAACAGCTCACTGCCTATCCAAACGTCTAGGAACTTGAACTGTTCCGTCTCGCTTATAATATGCCCATTCTGTCTGATCAAAATATCGGTTCTTGCTGAATTGTGAGTTAGAAACTGTAAAAACTGAGTCTTACTGTCATTTGGCATCAAATTATTTTCCACAAGCCACGAACTTATTTGATGAACTACATTATTTGATGATGTTTCAATATTACACACAAGATCCTTCACTACGAAGCTGGTATCATCAGCAAACAGAAATATTTTTGAATCACCTGTAATACTAGAAGGCATACCATTTATATAAATAAGAAACAGCAGTGGCCCTAGCACCGACCCTTGGGGAATGCCCCACTTAACAGTGCCCCATTGGACTGAACATCATTACCACTCTCAATATTGCGAAGAATTACTTTCTGTTCTTAAATTAAGAGGCGAACCAATTGTAAGCTACACCCCTTACTCCATAATGCTCCAATTTCTGCAGTAATATTTTGTCTGGTCAACAAGTCAAAAGCCTTCGTTAAATCAAAGAAAAAACCTAGCGTTCGCAACCTTTTATTGAATCCGTCCAAAACCTCACAGAGAAAACAGAATATAGCATGTTCAGTTGTTAAACCATTTCTAAAACCAAATTGTACATTTGACAGCAAATTATGTGAATTTAAATGCTCCAGTAACCTTGTATATACAACCTTCTCGATAACTTTAGCAAACACCGATGGCATAGAAATAGGTCTATAATTGCGCCCAAGTTTTAACTGTTCGCCACTTCCTGATGGAAATCCCATTTTTCATCCGTTTGCGTTCCCGCTTGGGTTTGCCGTCTGAGTTAGCGGCCGTTTTAGCGAATGATGCGAGGGCTGTCGACCGCATTTTACTCTTTACCCGCCAAATCGATATGGCGAAGGCTATTTAATTTTTAGTTTTGGACCTCCGTTTCTGTATGGTGTCTTTTTCAGTCCTTTCTCCACGTGCCTGTTTTTGCCTGTCTTCTCTTATGTCAACTGGGACTGACTTATAGCCGTTTTTTAACTCCTCTCTGTCTCCGTCTTCTATAGTTTTGACTTGGGCGTGTATGACTCCAGTTGTTGTTTGCGCCCTAAAGAAAAACAAAACCGAAAACGGAACAGCTCCGGGACGTATCGCAGTGGAAGTCATCACTGTCCCAGAGATCAATCCGACCCAAGAGACTGGCGACTCTGGATCCCCAATATGACGGCGCGTGTCATCGTAGCGAGGAAGCAGACCGACCAACTGGCCTTCCTGATGGACCTCTGGGAGGAGAACAAGAGTGCCCAGCAGCACAGGCGCTTCCACGACAATTCCACTGCAGACAGCAATCGGTAGAGTCCTCCCCAGCCAATGGCCAACACCACCGCCACCAGCCACCCCACAACACTCATCACAAGAAAAAAGTGTGCACTCAAAATGAAAAAGTGCAATGGAAAAAGTGTTTCTCCTCTCACCCCAAATAGCCTACCTCCGTTAAGTACAGCAGTGCGATGAGTCTTCTCAGTGAAAACAGTGTTTACAAAGTGTATTTCTCTCTGTAACATCTGTTATGCCCATAAATTCAAACCACAGTCCAAAGTGATCCAAAAGTACTACCAGTGTTTTCTAAATGTGTTTGTGTTAAAAAGACAACCTTTCCTTCCTGTTATGCGTTGTGGCATCCCATCCAGCTGTACTTCATTATATGTACCATATTGTGTTGGGATATATGCTGTACGTAGTGAAAAATCCCTAGTCTACATACGTTTTTGACTGGTTTCCTAATGTTATGTGCTTCGCTAGTTTTATGTAATGTATCTTCTCATTCTCTTCACTGCTTCTTATATAGCATGTCATCACTTTTCTTTCCGATTTACTCTTTTGACTGTACTGAGAGAAAAAAAAAAAAATCTTCCACTTCCGTTCCGTCCGTCATGTTAATGTTTTCTCTTATACTTTGATAACTTACAATGTTGATTAAAGAAAGCAATTCAGACCAGAATGTACAACGTGCCTGTCGAATCATAAAGTACATCGATTAAATATTTGGGCGTAACATTGCAGAGCATTATGAGGTGGGACAAGCATGTAATGGCAGTTGTAGGGAAGGCGGATAGTCGTCTTCGGTTCATTGGTAGAATTTTGGGAAGATGTGGTTCATCTGTAAAGGAGACCGCTTATAAAACATTAATACGACCTATTCTTGAGTACTGCTCGAGCGTTTGGGACCCCTATCAGGTCGGGTTGAGGGAGGACATAGAAGCAATTCAGAGACGGGCTGCTAGATTTGTTACTGGTAGGTTTGATCATCACGTGAGTGTTACGAAAATGCTTCACGAACTCGGGTGGGAGTCTCTGGAGGAAAGGAGGCGTTCTTTTCATGAATCACTACTGAGGAAATTTAGAGAACCAGCATTTGAGGCTGACTGCAGTACAATTTTACTGCCGCCAACTTACATTTCGCGGAAAGACCACAAAGATAAGATAAGAGAGATTAGGGCTCCTACAGAGGCATATAGGCAGTCATTTTTCCCTCGTTCTGTTTGGGAGTGGAACAGGGAGAGAAGATGCTAGTTGTGGTACGAGGTACCCTCCGTCACGCACCGTATGGTGGATTGCGGAGCATGTATGTAGATGTAGATGTAGACACACAAAAGCTGAATTCAGCAATCATTGGTATATTGACGTTAGATATACGTATAATTAGACCTGTCCTCCTATGGTTTATTTACAAAAACACGACAAATGGCCATGGAAACGGACTTGAGGAAGAACAATAACAGAGAGAAGCAAAAAGAAATGGAATATAGAAATTAAAACTATAAAAACGGCAGTATTGTTACCTACTGCAGAAATCTACACCTTGATAGATTAAAATGTTAACATTGTACCGTTGTTAATAATTTTAAATAAATGTATGTGGTTACAAAAAAAAAACTGCCAAGTGGGCGAATCGTGTTCAAGCCTCCCTCGCGCTAATTTTTTTCCCCGCTGTTCGCTGTATTCGGAGTTGTGTCTGTATCGTGGTGCAACGTCCGTTTGCAACAGTGAGGCGTAAGATAGGGACCTAAAATGACAGTTGATTCTGCACAACTACTCTAGTGGCAGCCGAAAGTAAATGGGTTCCGAATGAAAACCTTAAACGTTTGATGACAAGGCGACAAGTCAACCGAATCCTCCACATGAAAACGCGTGTGGTGTGTCACACACGGCGTTAGTGACGGTACGTGTGTCATATGATAGGAACCTCTCATCGACGCATCTAATTTGTACGCCTGGTGAGTGAATGAGATACACTGAAGAGCCAAAAAAACTGGTACATCTGCCTAATATCGTGTAGGGCCCCCGCGAACACGCAGAAGTGCCTCAACACGGCGTTTCATGGGCTCGACTAATGTCTGAAGTAGTGCTGTAGGGAATTCACTCCATGAATCCTACAAGGCTGTCCATAAACCCGTAATGTTTCCAGTCATCAACAATCCAATGTCGGTGTTGACGATCCCAGGCGAGGTGAAAAGCTTTGTGTCGTGCATTCATTAAGGGTATACGAGCGGGCCTCCAGGTCCGAAAGCCAGATGATGTTTCGTTGAATGGTTCGCACGCTGACACTTGTTGATGGCCCAGCATTGAAATCTGCAGTAATTTGCTGATGGGTTGCACTTCTGTCAAGTTGAACGATTCTCTTCAGTCGTCCCGTTCTTGCAGGATCTTTTTCCGGCCTCAGAGATGTCGGAGATTTGATGTTTTACCGGATTCCTGATATTCACGGCACACTCGTGAAATAGTCGTACGGGAAAATCCTCACATCATAGCTACCTCGGAGATACTATGTCCCATCGCTCGTGCGCCGACTATAAAACCACGCTAAAACTCGCTTAAATCTTGATAATCTGCCATTGTAGCAGCAGACACTTGCTGTCTGACTTAGGTTTTGCCGACCACAGAGCCGTACTCTGCCTGTTTATGCATCTCTGTATTTGAATGTGCATGCCTATACCAGTTTCTTTGGGGCTTCAGTGTATGCCTCCTAGCCCGATTTAGGTGTTCCTGTGAATGTGATCACTCCCAAGGAAATGATGAAAACATAACAGTTTGTCACACACGCTACACTAAATGAACTTAACAGTTTCACAACCACACAGTTCCTCTGTGCTCTGTCAAAATATACGTTTTTAACTTTTTTGAAGTTGCGTTCCATTTTGGAAGTTCTGACTCTTGAATTCCTTTGATGCTGCATAGTGGGCACACCCGTTTATTTGTTGTTTTCATTTCTGTGAGACGTCTATGTGGTATCTTGCCTGCTGTCACTATTGATGACATTTACTTGCAACGGTAACGTATTCTTACCATATCACTCATATTCTACACTCCTGGAAATTGAAATAAGAACACCGTGAATTCATTGTCCCAGGAAGGGGAAACTTTATTGACACATTCCTGGGGTCAGATACATCACATGATCACACTGACAGAACCACAGGCACATAGACACAGGCAACAGAGCATGCACAATGTCGGCACTAGTACAGTGTATATCCACCTTTCGCAGCAATGCAGGCTGCTATTCTCCCATGGAGACGATCGTAGAGATGCTGGATGTAGTCCTGTGGAACGGCTTGCCATGCCATTTCCACCTGGCGCCTCAGTTGGACCAGCGTTCGTGCTGGACGTGCAGACCGCGTGAGACGACGCTTCATCCAGTCCCAAACATGCTCAATGGGGGACAGATCCGGAGATCTTGCTGGCCAGGGTAGTTGACTTACACCTTCCAGAGCACGTTGGGTGGCACGGGATACATGCGGACGTGCATTGTCCTGTTGGAACAGCAAGTTCCCTTGCCGGTCTAGGAATGGTAGAACGATGGGTTCGATGACGGTTTGGATGTACCGTGCACTATTCAGTGTCCCCTCGACGATCACCAGTGGTGTACGGCCAGTGTAGGAGATCGCTCCCCACACCATGATGCCGGGTGTTGGCCCTGTGTGCCTCGGCCGTATGCAGTCCTGATTGTGGCGCTCACCTGCACGGCGCCAAACACGCATACGACCATCATTGGCACCAAGGCAGAAGCGACTCTCATCGCTGAAGACGACACGTCTCCATTCGTCCCTCCATTCACACCTGTCGCGACACCACTGGAGGCGGGCTGCACGATGTTGGGGCGTGAGCGGAAGACGGCCTAACGGTGTGCGGGACCGTAGCCCAGCTTCATGGAGACGGTTGCGAATGCTCCTCGCCGATACCCCAGGAGCAACAGTGTCCCTAATTTGCTGGGAAGTGGCGGTGCGGTCCCCTACGGCACTGCGTAGGATCCTACGGTCTTGGCGTGCATCCGTGCGTCGCTGCGGTCCGGTCCCAGGTCGACGGGCACGTGCACCTTCCGCCGACCACTGGCGACAACATCGATGTACTGTGGAGACCTCACGCCCCACGTGTTGAGCAATTCGGCGGTACGTCCACCCGGCCTCCCGCATGCCCACTATGCACCCTCGCTCAAAGTCCGTCAACTGCACATACGGTTCACGTCCACGCCGTCGCGGCATGCTACCAGTGTTAAAGACTGCGATGGAGTTCCGTATGCCACGGCAAACTGGCTGACACTGACGGCGGAGGTGCACGAATGCTGCGCAGCTAGCGCCATTCGACGGCCAACACCGCGGTTCCTGGTGTGTCCGCTGTGCCGTGCGTGTGATCATTGCTTGTACAGCCCTATCGCAGTGTCCGGAGCAAGTATGGTCGGTCTGACACACCGGTGTCAATGTGTTCTTTTTTCCATTTCCAGGAGTGTATATCCAGTGTATGGTATGACAACTGTCAAGGCTACAGAAAGAGACCAAACATTTCAATGACCGGGCGGATAGTTCATCAATGTAAAAATAAAAAAATAAAGAAATAAATAAAACTGCGTGGCACGAGGGAGTTTTGAAGTCTGGTTCATAGCCCAACGTCTAGACCATTGCCCCCCCCCCCTTTCCGTGAGGACTTTCTTGAATCATTCTTCATAATGAACCGAGCTCATTTCGATGTGGTAATCTCACGTGCCTTTCTCCCCAATAAAAGAAAGTTCTACGCCGTGAAGAAATCCTTCTTCATTTCCAACGTGTGAAATATGATGCGTTTTCCAACTCCAGAAGGTATCTTGATCCTTCAACGCCATCCATAAATTTACTGACTGTACCCTCAATATTGATTATAGAAGTCAAAGCTTTTTTCTAAAGACTCAGCTACGTTTTCTTGCCATCCATACTGCATTGGGTGATCCTATCCGCACCAGGTCTCGTCTGTTAGGAAGACCTTGCAGTCCTGTATTCGTAACTGTCTCATTCTTCTAAGGTAGATATCTTGGGATACAGCAGCTGTCGCAGACTCGATTTTAACTACTTTCAGAAGAGTGGAGATCGAAATAACAGGAAAATCTGCCACATTTTCTATCAATTTCAATGGGAGTTTTCTAATTGTGGGGACTACTGTATTCATGTAAAAATCATACTGTGCACACAGTAAAAATCATCGAGTCTGATTTTCGAGCCCTCTGGACAAACACACAGTGATTTTCTTGACATAGGTGACGTACTTTAATCGTTATGCCACGTGTTTGGTAAAGGTGTACATTAGTATTCAGTGCGCATGATTCATTACATGTAGTAAAGCACAGGAACAAATTACTGCAATACAAATTGTCGCAATGGCATGTATAGCGAACAGTCAGGCTGACAGTGTCGCCAACACGGGGGAAAATCGGGCGGTACAGCCAGTCTCAGGTGAGCGAATCGATCACGCGATTGAGTGTAGCAGCTCCTACACATTCACTGACGACAAGACAGTGTGACACTTAATTTCTCCCCCTCACTTTGAAGGGAATAAATAGCGCTTAAAATACTGCCAGTTCACACGCTAGTGACCTCGGAGGCATCTTGATGTGATCACAGCCGTGCGCGCTTCTATACGCAAGATTCTACGCGCACCCAATCACCCTTCAATTTAACTCTTTATAAAATCCACATCACACCGTACGCTAACAGTGATGCAGTTCCTTACAACCACGTAAGTGAGATCCAAAAGAAATCCACGCTTTCTGTGATATGTTTATCCGGGCTGGGAATAGTTAAGAAAATTTCTTTGGGTGATTGAAAAATTCTGTAACTTGAGATTTCCACTACTAATGTATATGCCTATAACTTCCCAAAATTTAATAAACATCGGATAAATACATTTCACGCTATGTGGTTTTAAAGTGAACATTTCCTAGCGAGAAAGCCCTGAACCGTGCAGAACTTTAAAACAAAATTGCTCCATATAGGCTAATGCAAAATAAAACAAGAAAAACATTGGTATAACTCACTTTATGATAGACCTGTTGGTTAACTTGTAATTAAAGCTTGAACTCGAATCTCCATGACAAAAGATCCGTTAGGAGGCAAGGTTGTTGGCTATCACGGATCTGGTGGTTCCCCTACGCTTCCGATATCTGCAGCGGTACGTATATGTCACGACGCAACGTAGAGATCATGTATTTTCCGAAGGCGATAGATTCAAAGAAAGGAAATAAGCACCAAATAATTACTGTCTTTCGGTACGATACCAAAGGTACTTTAAACTACAGAAACAAAACGGTATTCCATGTAGCAGATACGTCTAATTCAGTTGAATAGTAGTACTCAGCGTCACGTGCTTCTGTCTCTTAACATTCCAGTGTAATGACTGTGGTGGTCGTTGTGACAAAAAAGGCCGTGCCTAATCTTACTGTAACATTCACGTTGAAATAGCAATATGTTTCGATTTGTTAGTACCGTACCGATACCACGAAATATGATGCTATAGAGACAAAACAAATATTCAAAGAGTCTTATAACGAACAATCCTTTCTTATTATTGCGGGAGTTTGATCAACTGTTGTTTCTGGAGACGGTAATTAGCGTAGAATCAATTTCACATACGATATTCAAATGTTAATAAGATCAAGTGTTTATTCCAGTGGGTTACTTTCGTGCAAAGGACGTAAAGATTCTGTGACTGATGTCATCTATGCTCACCGAAAATGAAAATTAGTGAGAAAGCTACATGTTCAGCCAACATGTAATATTCTTTGCTACGTTGGACACGGCCATGCCATGAAAAGTCGAAAATTATACGCGTACGATGTAGGATGTTAAACGTAAAATCACATGAAGTGTAAACACATGTCTACTTATTTATGTAGGAAACATGTCTTTTCAGAAGCCGACAGTGAAAAGATTCAACGAAAGAGGAAGTAAGTACCAAGCTTCTACAGTCGTTCGGCGCGAACTGGTAAGGTATGAAAGATACTTTAAACTGCTAGTTCTCAAAAAGTTTTACTCATCTTCTGTTGTATAATTCCGTACAGATAATGCCAGAAGAAACAAAAAATCATATTTTGAAAGTGTAAAATCAAAGTATTTCGGTTTATCGACACGGAGTTGTAAAATTTTGTCAAGAGTGTCTCGGTCCTGTATACTGTTGACTGCCTCTTGCCATAGTTCATTATTACAGACGCTCTCCAACACTCTAGTGCCATATAATGAAGACGGAAAGATGATGAACGTTAATGATTAAAACACGCAATGAGTATGAAATATCATACCTATTTTAAGAAACACTGGAACTTGTTTGCGAAAGGTGTTGCTCAGTCCTTATCAACAAAAGGAGATTAGGTCCTACAGAACTCAACAGTGGCTATTATACACAGTATTGTTAGATGTGAGACGACGACGGTACGTCTCTACACCGTAGGAATTCAGATACAAATATTAGGTTGCGCTCTTGGTGTTAATTTTCTTTGTCGAAATGGTTGGCGAAACTCCAGGTGTGAAAAGGATTACATTAACTTATCCGATGAATAGCAATTTTTCAGTTAATTTTAGTTGACGTATAGTAGTTTTAACTGTAATATACGTCCTTATTATGCGGTTTCATCTTGGGCATTTGATTGAAATGAAAGATTCGGTAACCTTACAATCGTTGGCTCTTATTTGATTTACTGTTTTACAACCGACGAATATATTCAGCGCCGTTATAAAGTGTAGGAAACGTTGTTTGCAAACCCTATTATCGTTAGTTACTGTGCTCGACTAATTTTTCTGCGGATGCGGTAAATTTAAGATACTGGCACCAGTTGTCAAGGCAGGACGCAGTTTCATGTTTGCGTACTGTAGCCCCAATTTTTTAAAAATTGTGTTCAACTGCACTGTGGATGTATGCAATACGTCAAATTCGGACTTGGTATGACTATTATTTTATTCTATGTCTGTTGTCATTCCCTAATCAGTAAAGTATTATTATCAGAGGTCCGTGCGACCTAATAGAAGGCTTTTTTTTCTCAGGACAGGACCGTTGAGACATAACAGTACAATTCGTTTTCCCAAAGTAGGAAGTAAATAACGATTATGTATTTTTAATTGTATCCTTACACATGATTTTCTTGATTTTATTTGAACTTAAATAAGCGAGTTAGGAGAAATATTAATTGAGTGAATTCTGTATGTTTTTCAGAAGTACAATTATTTCTTGTATCCCACAGACCGGACCTATTTTTATAATCTCAGTCCATCATCTGTAACCATTTTGTTTTGTTTAATACCAGAGTTGTTAACTTATACTGGAAGCTCTTCTTGCTATAGAGATATATTACAGTGCAATACTGTAATATAGTAATCTGTTTTAAGTGGCTTTTAGTGAATGAATTCATTCATGCACACATCGTGTTCTGTAAATTGAATAAGTCACGTTGAAAATAAAAATGCAGAATCAGCTACTGCAGGCTCCTTATGTAAAGATACTAGGAGCAAATTGTGATAAGTGCTGATCTGTTCACTCTGAAAATTAACTGAAGATTGATTTGATTCTGCTCTCCATGCAAGCCTTTCTTGTGCTAGTCTTTTCATCTCTGCATAACTACTCTAACCAGAATTCACTTAAGCTGCATACTGTAGTCAAGCCTTGATCTCCCTCTAAAATTTTTACCTCCTTTCACTTGCTACTATTACAAGATTAGCTACTCTTTGATGCTTCAGAATGTGTACTATTGTCTTACCCCTCTTTTAGTCAAGTTATGCCATGAAAGTATTTTCCCCCCAAAGCAGTACCACTTCATTAATTACTCAGTCTCTCCATCTAAACTCTAGCAATCTTCTGTAACACATTTCAACAGCTTCTGTTTTCTTCTCTACACTGTATGTTGTCCTTGTTTTATTCACATAAGCCTAAACTCAAGTAGGTGTATGTTCAGAAAAGATTTTCCAAAACTCAAACTTAGGCCTATATTTGATATTAACAAATTTCTATTTTCTAGGAGTTCTCTTATTGTAATTATGAGTCTACTTTTTATATCCTCTCTACTTCATTCGTTATCAGTTATTTTGTTGCCCAAATGCTAAAACTCATACACTTCTTGTGATGCCTAATTCCATAATCTAATGTGCTCTGATGTCTCATTCCCTAATCTACATTCAGCATTGTGTGGTCTAATTTGATATACTATTCCATTACCTCTGTTTTACTTTTGTTGAAGATGTTCTTATAGCCTGTTTTCAATGTACTATCCATCCCAAGCAACTGATCATGCAACTCATTTGCTGTCTCTGACATAATTACATTCTTCTTGAGAAATCTCATAGTCTTATTTCTTCTTCCGGAACTTTAATACCCTTTCCAAATTTATTTTTGGTTTCCTTTATTGAAATTTCCGTGTACAGATTTAATTACATGGTGACTAAGCTGCTACCTTGTCTCACCCCTTTCTCAGCAATGCTGCCCTCTTGTGTCCTTTGATTCATAACTGCAGTTTAGTTTCTGTACAAACTATAAATACCTTTCAGCTCCCCGTAGTTTGTTCCTGCTGTCTTCAGAATTTTAGTGTGTATTCCAGTCAACATTGTTCAAAGCTTTTGTAATTTTGCAAGTGCTTTAAATGTGAGTTTGTCTTTCTTACAATTAGCCTCTAAGTTAAGTTTTAGTGTTAGTATTTTATAGTGTGTACCTACATTTATCCAGAACCCAAAATGACCTTCGTTAAGGTCACCTTCTACCTGCAGCTAATTCGTGTTAGTGTTTTGCAACCATGACTTAATAAACTGATGGTTCTATAATATTCTCATCTTTCAACACATCAGTCTGAGGGTATTTTATCTCTTGTGTGTCTTGCATACCCTGTAGAACAGTTTTGTCATGGTACATTTTCTTAATGACATTAATATTTCTGAAGGAATGCTATTTAGTTCAGGTACTTTGTTTCAAATTTCAGAGCTCTGTCAACTTATTCTTGCTGTATCACATTCCTGTCACACCTCCATCCATTTCCTCTTCATGCATAAACAGGTTTTTTGATATTGGTATCAGTCATTTTCCCTTGTTAATTTGCTTAATTTATTTTTAATATTGTACATGTCTCCAGGAAGGATGTATTCATCAGGCAAAAAATTGCAATACAAAAACATTTAGCATCAGTACACAAATACATTAGTAGTTTTTTTGTTGTTGTGGCCTCCTCATCTAACTTCATTGCATGCAACATTGATATGGTGTAATAGCGCACTAGTTGCCAAATATTCCAGTTTTCACAGAATGTGCCAAAGTATAAGATTGAGGTGTGTGATTTAAAGGGACACAAATTGTTATTAATATATGTATGTTAGGAAAAGGAAGGGCTCAAGGATTGAGATATTCATATCATTTTTGCTGCTGTATTATTATCAATTTTATATAACAACATTATGAAAAGAAAAGTTGCTACTCACCATAATAGCAGAGATGCTGAGTTACAGATAGGACAGTAAAAAGACTCGTCACAAATAAAGCTTTCGGCCAGTAAGGCCTTCGTCAAAAATAGAGGACACACACACACACACACACACACACACACACACACACACACACACACAAATGCAGCTCACACACATGACTGCAGTCTCAGGCAACTGTGTGAGTTGTATTTGCCTGTGTGTGTGTGTGTGTGTGTGTGTGTGTGTGTGTGTGTGTGTGTGTGTGTGTGTGATGTATTTTCGATGAAGGCCTTACTGTCCGAAAGCTTTATTTGCGACAGTCTTTTTGTTGTGCCTATCTGCGACTCAGCATACTCTGCTATATGATGTGTAGCAACTTTCCTTTTCATAATATTATTACATTCCATTCTGAATTTTCCATTGTTTTGTCAATTTTATATGTAAGTTTGGAACGCTATTTCCAAAGTAGCTGCACGGTTTTAATCTGCCAGGAAGTTTCATATCAGCGCACACTCCGCTGCAGAGTGAAAATCTCATTCTGGAAACATCCCCCAGGCTGTGGCTAAGCCATGTCTCCGCAATATCCTTTCTTTCAGGAGTGCTAGTTCTGCAAGGTTCGCAGGAGAGCTTCTGTAAAGTTTGGAAGGCAGGAGATGAGATACTGGCAGAAGTAGGGCTGTGAGACTGGGCGTGAGTCGTGCTTCGGTAGCTCAGATGGTAGAGCACTTGCCCGCGAAAGGCAAAGGTCCCGAGTTCGAGTCTCGGTCGGGCACACAGTTTTAATCTGCCAGGAAGTTTCATATCAGCGCACACTCCGCTGCAGAGTGAAAATCTCATTCTGGGAACATAATGGATTGTCACTATCAGGTGCAATGATGGACTGATACCAGGAAGCTAGATTAACTAATATTTGTTCTTGCAGGTATCACTAGGGAGGGGGGAGGGCCCTCAGGCACACATTAGTCAGCCCATGCTGGGGCTGGGAGGTGGGGGGGGGGGGGGGGCCTCAGGCACACATAAGTCAGCCCATGCTCTGACCCATACCCCAGAGTAACAACTGGCTCACTGTTTTTATGTCCAGCATCCACAACATTTCCATATAAAAGGTCCTATTAATTTTTTCCTAACACTAATAGTTTCCATGTTGGAGTGGATGGAAACCTACAGATTTTTGAAAATAGTGTTTTAATGGTATAAAATTAATGTTTATTGTTAAAAAAGTGGGTTAAGAACAAATATTAAATGTTTGTACCATATCAAAGTGCAGTAGATCAATATTTAAAGGATAAACTGTGTTCTGGTGGTGCAACAGAGTGGAAAGGAGAGGGGGGAGGGAGGATGATGATGATCATGATATTTGGTTTGTGGAGCGCTGAACTGCACGGTCATCAGCGCCCGTGCAAAGTCCAAGTTTTACACAATCCAATTTTTTTACACAGCCCAATCAAGCCACTGTCAGGAATGACAATGATGATGATGATGAAATGATGAGGTTACCACAAACACCCAGCCCCTGGGCAGAGAAAATCCCCAACCCAGTGGGGAGGGAGGAAGGCAGAAGTTGGAAGTGTGAGGGAAAAGCAAGTCACTAGATTGTCACGCGTTTCCTTCTTTCATAAGGTGGCAAACTGAATAGCGAGCAGATGGTTTCCTATCTTTTCTAGCCCGCTGCCTCACAAAAAGTAACTACAGGGTGTTTATATTGACCCTACTGCACCTCACCTTATGAATCAGTGGTGATTCAATTTGCAGACATGCCTGGTGGGGGCGGGGGGGGGGGGGCATTTATTTTTCTCAAAATGCATTGACACTGTGTGGAGTACAGATATGAGTTACTATTAATACTAATGCAAAAAGGGAAAAGAACAGAATCTGCATAAATCTCCGCACACTGTTCTGCACTTCTGGAGGGCAGTTGATTCTTAGTCATTCTGTACAGCAGCTTTAGTTTTCTTCTAGAAAAGGCAACTTCCCCAGCCAAGGACACTGCTCACTTTTCAGTATATCGACAGACTATACCTCCCCAGTATTTCCTATCCAGATCTCTCATTTGGGTATACAAAATAAGTTCATTGATCTCGTGTTTATATAGTGGAGTTATTTTTGGTTTATTTAGTGACTAATACTTACTTGTAGTTGTTGTGTTAGCTATTATGTAAAAAAAGCTGTACAGGCTATAGCTCTCACCTGTCAACTACGCAAGAACCTGTCCCAAATGTGATATACTGGCAATATGTACTTGATGGTGTTGTTTCACTTTCTCCTCTATCAGGGTCTGGATTAGTTTTCACACCATGAGTATCAGCTCCCCAAACATCTGAAGAGGCCCAACGGGTTCCCTCTGTAACGGAAGTAGGCCATCAGGGTGTTAATGGAAATTCAGATATTTCAACATAAGTCAGGCATTGCATGAGCACATTACTGTTCTAGTTTGAACGTGACGGCCCATGAATTGAGTGGTGAGTGGCTCTACTCTCCACAGCCCACTCTAAAAGTGCCAGCTGTTCGAGAATGGAAGAGATTTATGCAGTCTACTAGTAACACAGTAACTTTCTGGTCATTCGTTAATTCATCACCAAGTGACTATAAAATGGTTACACAGCTTTACAGTATGCGTTCAATGACACATAGCTGTAAGATGCCACATTTCCTAGTTCAATCCCCTTTCCATCAACACTGCATAGGTCATTGGCAACACAACACTTACAAATTAAGCCATTCTCTGCCATGTTTATAGGAATGTATTTTACATAGTAGCTTGTTAACAACTGCAAATAAGTTCTCACTTAATAAACTGAAAATAATTTCACTACATAAAGACAAGCTCAGTGAAGTTATTTTGTCTTTTATGTAAGACAACTGGACAGGAACTGCAGGGGAGGTATAGCCTGTATGTAACTGAAAAGCGAGCAGCACTTGTGGTTGGGGAGGCCACCTTTCCCAGAAGAATGCCACAACTGCCATACAGGATGATCAAGAATCAATTTCACATCTAGCCGTGCAAAATGGCATGCAGAGATTTATGTAGAATTTGTTCATGTCATTTCCTTGTGTTAGTATTGCTAGTAACACTTATCCATAAATAACCTATGTAGAAGATAGTTGTCCCCCCCCCCCTTCCCCGTCCCAGAGTGTTTGTGCACTCATCGCCAGTGATTCATAAAGCAAACGGTGGAAGGGTCTCTAAAACTTCGTGAAATAGCATATGGTGGCGTTTTGTAACATAGTGGGGTTGGAGACAGTCCTGCTCACTCTCTTCAGTTCCAGACCTATGATGGAGGAAATGCATGACTACAATCTGACGAGCTGCCTTCCCTCACGTGTCTTACCTCCACCCCATCTGCCAACCCCTTTCCAGACTGTCACACACATAAAATACAATTTATATCTTAATACAGTTGTAATGCACTTAGATGTGGCACACATGATTAATATTTGTTCTTGACCCGTTTCATGTAACAACAAGCATTAATTTTACACCTCTAAAACACCTGCAAATAAGTTCTCACTTAATAAACTGAAAATAACTCCACCACATAATAAACTGAGAATTTTCGCGTTTTCTCTGGGACTAATAGTTTCTGTGTTGCAGGAGACAGAAAAATCACAGATTTTTAACCCTAGGATCCATGGTGCCGAAAACACGCATGAAAGCATATGCAAAAATTTCCCTCTTTTCATATAATCATTCTTTGGAGTTAAATTTATTTCTGTCAAATTTATTGTCATATTGAAAGATTCCTAAGATACAGTAACAGGATCTGGTGGGCCTGATTAACATTTTATTGGTAAAAAAAAAAAAAAAAAAAAAAAAAAAAAAAAAAAAAAAAAAAAAAAAAAAAAAACCTCAAAGAGTGAATTTTTATTAGTTAGATCCATTTACATACAACATATACAAATAATTTTATTAATTCACTTATAAGTTGCAGTTTACATTTTATAACATTTATTACAACCAATTTCTTCAATTAAATCATACTCATTATTCACAATATTATGTATATAGGCAATATTTTGACAAAAAGTTATTATTCATTGTTCACATAAAATTACATATTTCTTACTTTTCAACATGTGACAAACAACAATAATCACAAAGAACGCCACTATGTTCCTTACAAATGTTGGTTTTACACTTAATGCATGTCATAGCACTTTTTCTGTGTTTATTATATGGAAAATAATTGCATCTTCTTTTTCCTGAGACAGGTAGTTGGTTCGGCAGTATGACATCTTTTTGAACACCACATCTGTGCATGGCATCAACAATTTTCTTTGGAAGATTAGGGATCTGAATACGAAGGTCCATTATTGGTCTTCCCATTTCCTCTGCTAAATCTCTCGGGAACACACGCATTTTATCACTTCTTCCACTATGGTATGTCAGATGTTGGGCGGAAAATAAAATTTCACTGTTCATTGCTGCAACATCCATCATATTCATCCATAATGCAAATGGCCATCTTTTTGTTTGTCTCTTGCAAATGTAATATTGAATTTTCTGGTCCATTTGATCTACTCCACCCTTCGTAGAGTTATAGAACTTTATTATATCTGGTTTCTTTTTTGCATGAGTTTCATCAATGTTTCTGTCGTGATGCATTGTGCAAATGAGAACTACAGACTTTTTCTTTTTGGGAACATAATTAACCATTGTAATGTCACCTCTAAATGCAAACAAAGAGGAATGAATCGCTCTTGAGGCAGATGTTTTCATATCATTAGGAATTTCTGGTTTATTTTGTTTGATTGTTCCCACCACTGTAATTTGCTTCTGAAGCATCTCTTCTGCCAGCTGCACACTAGTAAAGAAGTTGTCAACAGTAATATTTTTTGATGATCCTTCAATGCTTTTAGCAAGATCTTTTACCACATTCTATCCAAGATTTTTCTGAACAGGTTCATGGGGCTTCCTTCCCGTGTAAACAATTCCGTCTAAAGCATATGCAAATATAGCATGACATAATCAAAATATTTTTATGCCATACTTGGCTGGTTTAGAGGGCATATACTGGGTGAAGCTGCATCTTCCACAGAATGGGACTAGCTGTTTGTCAACTGTGAGCCAATCATTGGAATCATTCTATTTCTACACTTGTCAAGGAATAGTTCCCATACATAGCGAACAGCTGCAAGTTTGTCATCTGCAGATCAAGCTTCACGGGTACACCTGTCATCAAATCTAATCATTCTCCTTATATCCTCGAATCTATTTACTGACATGGTGGCCTGATATGTAGGATTTGCCTTTTTATCCAAGAATAATTCCCTAATAGGGACATCCCAACTCTTCTCAACACCAGAAAGCAGTAAAAGACCAAGAAAACCCCCCATTTCAGCAAGCGAAACGTTTTACCATGTAAAGCAGCCACTCTTCTGCTTTCAATATTTGTGCAGCTGATGATTTCCTCTAGTATTTCCTTGGAGATGAAATAGTGCCAGGCATCCTTAAGTTTACGGGTTTTCAAACCACGGGCTGGACCAGGTGCCTTCTTTACAATATTATGGACAGGCGTAAGAAAAGTTGCAAGAGGATCTAATTTCCAAATTGTTCCATTCCGACTAATGTATGTGTGGTCTTCTATACCTTTTTGTGGTTGTTCTTCATTTTCAGACTCTGGTGAAGTAATATTATCGGAAGGACTGTCATCTGCCTCAATATTCAAATCTGCAGATTCATTGGCTGATTCTTCACTACTTGCATCTTCAAAAGTATTTCCTTCCTCGCAAGAATTATCTTATTCAAACCACTGAGCCACAACACTTTCAAAATTAGCTGCATTTGCACATACTGACTCTCTGGCTTTCTGTGTCGAAGCCATAGCAAAAGGCGTGTCTCTCGAACAGCAGCTTGTGCAGCACTAAACGAGTCATACTCGTTACAATATGGGCCTTACAGCAACAAACAAACTACAGTAACAATGAGGCTGACAAGAGCAGCCCAGGATAACAATACTATGCAATAATAAAACATTTGATAGCAAAAAGATCAATAATACACTGACATCGCCAATATGTGAAAGTAGTGTGTATTATTTTTTAGTTATACTATTAATACTACAGCTGCTGCTGTTGTTGGCACTCCTATTGCTGGAAATACCACTACAGTTATTGTTGAATTAATAACTGCTCCCAAACAAATGTTGAAGACAATATAGCCTAAAGAACATTTATAAATGTGTGAGGGCTTCTGAAGCCCTGCTTATGCATTCATGGTGTATGGGTAAACATATTGAATTATACAAAAAAGGTATCTCGTTCAGACTTGATAGGAGGAATGTCACAGTGTTAGTGAAAGAGTACTGGAAAGCAGTTTGAAATGAAACAACAAATTACAGATTTTTTTAAAAAAAATGAAGACATACAAGGGCCTCAGAGGCCTTTTTTATGCATTTTAGGGTTAACATAACAATTCAGTTCTTTGTTGACTGGGCTAATATGCTGGGGAAAATTGAAAAATGACATCAACTGCCCGGATGGGAATAGATCAACCGCAGCATGAAGAAATATCAGAAGCTACATTAGTTGATTGTTCAGTGCTCGCTCCTTTTACCTGAGGCGCCATGCTGAGCAAGTTATGCCAACCTTCGTGAAATTAACATACCCCAAGAATAATGCAGCAACAGCGTGGGTCAAACTTAGAGTGACTAAAGCATTGTTAAACGAGAGAATATTTTATATTTGCTATGAACTTGACAAGAATTCCAGGAAACTGTTGTGCCTTCAGTATAATGTGATCAATGAATTCAGTCCCAAGACTTGTGAATGTCCTGTTTTTTCACCATGCAATGGAGAGAACCAAGTTGGTCATTCATCAACATAACCAATAAGGAAATTACACCATGATGCCCAATCAGTCCTCAAGAAGGAGCTCAACTTTGCCCTAAAGCTGATGGCAGCAGCTGTCCTCTTGTCTCATTAGCACAGTGGGACAAGCAATTGAACTTCCCCAACATGAACATGACACAGGTATAAAATTAAATTATAAAATTATTTATTAATGCTTGTTGTTACATGAAATGGGTCAAGAACAAATATTGAACATGTGTGCCACATCTAAGTGCATTAGAACTGTACCCAATACAGTCATCTACACTTAACAGCTACACTTTCTTCCCCACACACAATTCATACTCAGTGAAGGAAGGATGCCTACAGGTGTGATGGAAGAGAAGAACCTTTTCAATAAGGTAGCTGAACTTGCCTTTCAATATCAACATTGGATGCCTAGAATATGGTCTTGTGAAGTATGTGAGCAACATTCTTAGCATATATGTTGGCTTATGTGAACACAGTGGCTCACTCATTTCAAAATTAATGGCACTGATGGTCTTGTCAGGTTTGACTTCGTTTCTCTCTTCAGATGGGTCCCATGTTTAAACGTGATTGGCAAGAAATTTGACAATAAGATGACAGGCCTATTCAAGCACATCCTTTCCTATGCATTCTGTGTCTTTGGTGGAGACTGATATAAATGGACTGATGAGGTAGCTATGGGCTGCCCACTTCCCCCCATTATTGCAAATTTATGTATACAACACTTTGAAGAGAAAGCTCTAAAGTCAGTCACAGAAATGCCATTTTAGAGCTTCTGTTAGTTAAGCAACAAATTTGCAATTGGGATGCACAATAAAGACAAACTAGAATTCCTACAACATCGAAATTTCATGATGCAAATGGAAATTGACATGAAACTGGATGTGTTTGAAGGAGGGAAATGGACTGCACATGTAAATCCACTCATGCAAGCTTATTTCTGCAGTCACCATCATACAGCACAGATAAATGACACTGAAAATGTATAAGCCAAACTAGAACAACTGTAACATAGCAGGAGGTAGAGAATTCACAAACAACTGTGCAACTCCATTCTTTCCATACACAATCACTTTGTCCAGCAGAATCAGTGGTATTATAGAAATAAAGGTTTGAAGCATATTCTGGCAGCCTGTCGAAATTAAATCTGTATTGGGCTGTGTAAAAAATGTTAAGGGTTCCGCAAGTTGAGAGTGTATCAGCTCACTTGCCAATGCAGTTTGTTGTCTGTACGTAAACTGTCAGAATCATGGAAGAATGCTGCATTGAGCAGTGGTATGCACACACTTAAGACAGGCAGGCAAGTCATTAATTACAGAACATTGCTTCCCCCCTGCGGGTCCGGGGATTAGAATAGGCCCGCGGTATTCCTGCCTGTCGTAAGATGCGACTAAAAGGAGTCCCTCCCCCTCAAGGGGGTAGTTAGCGCCTGCGTCCGGAGACGGACGGTTCCACGACCTCTATTTGCGGTCACTTTGCTTTTTCACTTCTCGTTTCTTCCTTCCTTTGGTTGGTTCCTTTCTTTGCTCTTCTCCACCTCACTGTCTTCCTTACTCTTTCCCCTGCAAAATCTCCTTGCCTTCTCATTGCCTTCTTCTCCTTGCCTTCTCATTGCCTTCTTCTCCTTGCTTTCTCATTGCCTTCTTCTCCTTGCCTTCTCATTGCCTTCTCATTGCCTTCTTCTCCTTGCCTTCTCTGGTCTCCGCCTCGGCGTTTGAGACAGTCTGTCCTCTCTCTCTCTCTCTCCCCCTCTCTCTCCTTTTTCCTCTTCTTTCTTCCTCCCTGTGCGCGCCTGAAGGCCGACCCACGCGTTCGCACGTGTAGCCGGTGACGGGGTAATGCGTAATTCCCCGCCCTGGGTAGACATGTAAGGCACGCTCGTACCCCCTGGTAAAGGCCAGGCCCAGGGAGGGGTGATTGCCTGAGCTGATACCTTCTGACCATGCCGATTGGTCCCTCCGTCTGTTTCTCGGGAGGTGTGACCTGAGGTGTAAACATTCACCTAAGGCAGGAGTGCCCACTGAGAGGGTCCCCACAAGGAAGGAGCGCGCCATCGGAGACGCTGGCAATCATGGGGGATTCCTCCGCAATGGATTTCACTCCACCTCTCTCGACTTCTGCCCAAAAACGGAAACTTGACCAGCTACCAGTGACAAAAGTACTACCGCCTGCCCCACAGTTCCTCGTCGTTTCTCGATCTGAGGACGGAAAGGATTTTTCCTCTGTCAACCCTTTCGTTATCCAGAAGGGCGTAGATGCCATAGCCGGATCTGTCAAATCTTGTACCAGGTTGCGTAACGGTACCTTATTACTCGAAACTGAGAGCGCCTTTCAGGCACAAAAACTGCTTCGGGCCACACTCCCGTACACGTTCCCTGTCCGGGTGGAGGCTCACCGAACTTTGAATTCGTCACGTGGTGTGGTCTACACTAGATCCCTCGACGGCTTGACTGACGAGGAGATTCAATCATTCCTCGCTGAGCTGGGCGTGACGGCTGTCCATAGGGTCATGAAAAAGGTCAACAATGACCTTGTACCGACCCGGACACTTTTCTTGACCTTTGATAGTGTTAAGCTGCCATCGCGCATCAAGGCGGGCTACGAGGTTATTTCTGTTTGCCCCTATGTCCCGACACCTACGCGCTGCTACCAGTGTCAGCGTTTCAATCACACTCGACAGTCTTGTTCCAATGCGGCTAAATGTGTCACTTGTGGCAGGGATGCCCATGAGGGTGACTGTCCACCTCCGTCTCCTCGTTGTGTGAACTGTCAGGGTGACCATGCCGCATCCTCCCGCGACTGTCCTGTCTATAAGGAAGAACGCTGTATCCAAGAAATTCGGGTCAAAGAGAAAGTGTCCACCTCGGCTGCTCGCAAGCTATTGGCTAGTAGGAAGCCCACGCTGCTCCCAGCGGAGAAATATAGTACTGTCCTCGCCTCTCCTCGGACTACCAGGGAGGTGGCAACCCAGACATGCGATCTGACCTTCAGCACCACGGTCGTCCGTTCGGCCAGTGCTAACATCGCGCGGTCGACGTCTCCTCTTGCTGCCATCACCCCACAGAAACCGGCCCCTTCATCAGCTTCTGCTAAGACGAAGACCCAGAAGTCAGATGCACGGGCCTTCAAGAAGGAACCGTCCCGTGCAGACTTCCTACGTACCTCGACCTCCCAGCCTTCGACCGGTACTTCCACCAAATGACCTTCCAAGAAGGCTCATAGGACGCACAGTTCTCCTTCTCCGCCACGGCGCATTTCTTCTCCTGCGCCACCCAGCGGTTGCCGCCCCAGGCCGTCATCCGTTTCGCCTGGCCGCACCGCTGGTAGCCAAACATCTGGCCGTTCACCAGCGGAGGAAGCTCCCCCTCCCGGCCATCTTCCCAAGATGGCCGATGAACCCATAGACCCAATGGACGATGACTGTCCGCCTACTGATAGCGACGGCAGTGCTCGCTCGAAGCCAGGCCCTCAGCGGCCTTCGAGGTGACCCCTTCTTTCATCTTTTTTTTTTTCTTACGATGGCACTTATTCATTGGAATATTCGCTGCATTCGCTCCAACCGAGAGGACTTGAAGTTGCTGCTCCGCTTGCACCGTCCGCTCGTCGTAGCCCTTCAGGAAACGAAGCTACGCCCATGCGATCAAATTGCCTTGGCACACTACACCGCTGTGTGTTTTGACCTACCCCCTGTGGTAGGTATCCCAGCTCATGATATTTACTACGATCCCATCACGTTGCACACCGGCCTGCAGGCAGTTGCCATCCGCATTACTCTCCCCACTTTTACATTTTCCATTTGTACCATTTACACTCCATCGTCGTCTGCCGTTACCAGGGCAGACATGATGCAACTTATTGCTCAGCTACCTGGAGACTTCAATGTCCACCATCCCCTTTGGGGCTCTCCAGCATCCTGCCCGAGGGGCTCCCTGTTAGCAGACCTTTTCAACCAGCTCCATCTTGTCTGCCTCAATACTGGCGCCCCTACTTTTCTTTCAGACACATCTCACACCTATTCCCATTTAGACCTCTCTATATGTACTCCCCAACTTGCACGCCGGTTTGAGTGGTATGCACTTTCTGATACATATTCGAGCGACCACTTCCCGTGTGTTATCCATCTCCTGCAGCATACCCCCTCTCCGTGCTCATCTAGTTGGACCATCTCCAAAGCAGACTGGGGGTTCTTCTCTTCCAGGGCGACCTTTCAGGATCAAACCTTCACAAGCTGTGATAGTCAGGTGGCACACCTCACGGAAGTCATTCTCACTGCTGCTGAATATTCCATCCCTCACCCTACTTCTTCTCCACATCGCGTACCGGTCCCCTGGTGGACCGCAGCATGTAGAGACGCTTTACGTGCTCGTCGACGTGCTTTACACACCTTTAAACGCCACACTACAGTGGCGAATTGTATCAATTATAAACGATTACGTGCACAGTGTCGTCGTATTATTAAAGAAAGCAAGAAAGCCAGCTGGGCTGCTTTCACAAGCACCTTCAACAGTTTTACTCCTTCTTCTGTTGTCTGGGGTAGCCTGCGCCGGCTATCTGGCACTAAGGTCCACTCACCAGTTTCTGGCTTGACGGTCGCGAATGACGTCCTTGTGGCCCCTGAGGCTGTCTCCAATGCCTTCGGCCACTTTTTCGCAGAGGTTTCGAGCTCCACTCATTACCACCCTGCCTTCCTCCCCCGCAAACAGGCAGAGGAGGCTAGGCCACCTAACTTCCGCTCCTCGAATCGTGAAAGTTATAATGCCCCATTCACTATGCGGGAAGTCGAAAACGCACTTGGCCGATCACGGTCCTCCGCTCCAGGGCCTGATTCTATTCATATTCAGATGCTGAAGAGCCTTTCTCCTGCGGGTAAAGGTTTTCTTCTTCGTACTTACAATCGCATCTGGATTGAGGGACATGTTCCCGCATGCTGGCGCGAGTCTATTGTTGTCCCGATTCCCAAGCCGGGGAAGGACAAGCACTTGCCTTCCAGTTATCGACCCATCTCGCTTACCAGCTGTGTCTGTAAAGTGATGGAGCGAATGGTTAACTCTCGTTTGGTTTGGCTGCTCGAGTCTCGACGCCTACTTACCAATGTACAATGTGGATTTCGTAGGCGCCGCTCTGCTGTTCACCATCTGGTTACCTTGTTGACCTTCATTATGAATAACTTCTTGCGGAAGCGCCCAACCACGGCTGTGTTCTTTGATTTGGAGAAGGCTTACGACACCTGTTGGAGGGCGGGCATTCTCCGCACCATGCATACATGGGGCCTTCGCGGTCGCCTCCCTCTTTTTATTCCTTCCTTTTTAATGGATCGACAGTTCAGGGTACGTGTGGGTTCTGTCCTGTCAGACACCTTTCGCCAGGAGAATGGGGTGCCACAGGGCTCAGTTTTGAGCGTCGCTCTCTTCGCCATAGCGATCAATCCAATAATGGATTGCCTCCCAGCTGATGTATCGGGCTCCCTTTTCGTGGACGATTTTACCATCTATTGCAGCGCGCAGCGTACGTGTTTCCTGGAGCGCTGTCTTCAGCGTTCTCTTTTACCATCTTTACTCCTGGAGTGTCGCCAATGGCTTCCGTTTTTCTGCCGAGAAGACGGTCTGTATTAACTTTTGGCGCTACAAAGAGTTTCTCCCACCGTCCTTACGACTCGGTGCCCGTTGCTCTCCCATTCGTGGAGACAACAAAATTTTTAGGTCTTACATTTGACAGGAAACTTAGTTGGTCTCCACATGTGTCATATTTGGCTGCTCGTTGTACCCGTTCTCTAAATGTCCTCCGTGTTCTCAGTGGTATGTCGTGGGGAGCGGATCGAACCGTCCTACTTCGCCTATATCGGTCGATCGTCCGCTCCAAGCTGGATTATGGGAGCTTCATATACTCCTCTGCACAGCCATCCATCTTACGCCGCCTCAACTCCATACAACATCGGGGTTTACGACTTGGGATCGGAGCGTTTTATACTAGTCCCGTCGAGAGTCTTCATGCTGACGCTGGTGAGTTGCCACTCACCTACCGGCGCGATATACTGCTTTGTCGGTATGCCTGTCGGCTACTGGCAATGCCCGACCACCTGTCTTATCGTTCCTTTTTTGATGACTCTCTCGACAGTCAATATGGGTTGTATGTCTCTGCCCTGCTACCCACTGGAGTTCGCTTTCGTCGCCTCCTTCAACACCTTAATTTTTCACTCCCTGCAACCTTTCGAGTGGGCGAGAGCCACACGCCACCTTGGCTCCAGGCTCAGGTTCGCGTCCACCTTGACCTCTGCTCGCTCCCGAAGGAGGTTACCCCCGGTTCAGTCTACCACTCCTGTTTTGTCGAACTTCGTTCGAAGTTCATTAATATGACCTTCATTTATACAGATGGCTCTAAGACCAATGACGGGGTCGGGTGTTCTTTTATTGTCGGGGCACAAAGTTTCAAATACCGGCTCCATGGCCATTGTTCGGTCTTCACAGCTGAGCTCTTTGCCCTCTACCAGGCTGTTCTTTACATCTGCCGCCACCGACATTCTGCATATGTCATCTGCTCCGATTCCCTGAGCGCCATCCAGAGCCTCAGTAATCCGTACCCGGTTCACCCTTTTGTGCACCGGATCCAATGCTCTCTTCAGCAGCTGGTGGACGTCGGTTCTCCGGTTAGCTTTATGTGGGTTCCTGGCCATGTTGGTATCCCTGGGAACGAAGCAGCAGATGCCGCGGCCAAGGCTGCGGTCCTCCATCCTCGGACAGCTTCTTGTTGTGCCCCTTCGTCAGATTGTAGCAGGGTCATTTGTCGGTGCATTTTATCGCTGTGGCATGCCGATTGGGCTGCACTTACAGACAACGAGCTTCGGGCCTTGAAACCTCTTCCCGTGGCTTGGACGTCCTCCTCACGCCCTTCTCGGCGGGAGGAGGTAGTTTTGGCCCGGTTACGAATTGGACACTGCCGGTTCAGCCATCGCCATCTGCTGACGGTTGCGCCGGCGCCGTTCTGCCCATGTGGGCAATTGCTGACGGTCTGCCACATTTTAACGCCCTGTCCGGATTTTAACACCCTGCGTCTTGATCTTGGCCTGCCATGTACTGTAGAAGCCATTTTAGCAGATGACCCACGAGCAGCTGCTCGCATTCTTCATTTTATCAATTTGACAACCCTCTCAAAGGACATTTGATTATGCTGTTTTCTTTTTTTAATCCTATGCCTGTCAGTCTGTCTTTTATCGTGTTTTCCGTTTCGTTGCTGTCTTAAACTTGTGACTCGCGGTGCGTTCCTAACGTAGTCTGGGCGCTAATGCCCGTTGAAGTTGTGCGCCCTAAAAAAAAAAAAATTTGCTTGAAAATGGAATATTCCCTGGATTTTAACCAAACGAAGGTAATGAAACAGACCTCTAACTTTCTGGAATCCATCATGACAAACTCCACTGAAAATAAATCACAGAAAACGTTATTAACTGTGACTCAGGCACTACCTCAGTAAAGCCTGGGCTCCTGCTTTTGATCTACTTAAGGAACAACAGATACATAGACCACATAAAGGTAGTGGAAGAGCAAAGGCCAAACAATGAGATAGACCAAGTATGCTAGACAATGATGATAGTGAGCCAAGTGCAGTGCTGAGACCAAGTGTGGAATGCCTGACCAGCCAACAGCTGTTGCAGTTATTAAGTATTTTCTGCACCAGCCTACTGTCATCAGACTATAAGTGCGCCTGATAACAACTCATTCTGTTGTTGAAGTAGTGTGCATCTCAGGTTTGAACTAGAGAGAGTTGAAGACATACAGAAATGATCTTCTTGACTGAATAACCAATCATACTGCACATATCTAACACAGTGATTGACTGTTCAGTCAAGACGTTATCCCTAAGTTAGCATCTCTGTCATTTTGTGAAGTAGCTTTGGGTGAATTCCAAGAGGGCTTCTTAAATAAGATGATTCCTGATTTCCTCTCTCTTCCTTGTCAAATTTAAGCTTGTGTTGTTGTTGTTGTTGTTGTTGTTGTGGTCTTCAGTCCTGAGACTGGTTTGATACAGCTCTCCGTGCTACCCTATCCTGTGCACGTTTCTTCATCTCCCAGTACCTACTGCAACCTACATCCTTCTGAATCTGCTTAGGGTATTCATCTCTTGGTCTCCCTCTATGATTTTTGCCCTCCACGCTGCCCTCCAATGCTAAATTTGTGATCCCTTGATGCCTCAAAACATGTCCTACCAACCGGTCCCTTCTTCTGGTCAAGTTGTGCCACAAACTCCTCTTCTCCCCAATTCTATTCAATACCTCCTCATTAGTTATGTGATCTACCCATCTAATCTTCAGCATTCTTATGTAGCACCACACTTTGAAAGCTTCTATTCTATTCTTGTCCAAACTATTTATCATCCATGTTTCACTTCCATACATGGCTACACTCCATACAAATACTTTCAGAAACGACTACCTGACACTTAAATCTATACTCGATGTTAACAATTTTCTCTTCTTCAGAAACGCTTTCCTTGCCATTGCCAGTCTACATTTTATATCATCTCTACTTCGACCATCATCAGTTATTTTGCGCCCCAAATAGCAAAACTCATTTACTACTTTAAGTGTCTCATTTCCTAATCTAATTCCCTCAGCATCACCCGACTTAATTCGACTACATTCCATTATCCTCATTTTGCTTCTGTTGATGTTCATCTTATATCCTCCTTTCAAGATACTGTCCTTCTGTTCAGCTGCTCTTTCAAGTCCTGTGCTGTTTCTGACAGAATTACAATATCATCGGTGAACCTCAAAGTTTTTATTTCTTCTCCATGGATTTTAATACCTACTCTGAATTTTTCTTTTGTTTCCTTTACTGCTTGCTCAATATACAGACTGAATAACATTGGGGAGAGGCTACAACCCTGTCTCACTCCCTTCCCAACCACTACTACCTCTTCATGCCTTTCGACTCTTACATTGTCAAAATCTTTCTCTAAGTCTATAAATGCTAGAAACGTAGGTTTGCCTTTCCTTAATCTTTCTTCTAAGATAAGTCGTAAGGTCAGTACTGCCTCACTTGTTCCAATATTTCTATGGAATCCAAACTGATCTTCCCCGAGGTCGGCTTCTACAAGTTTTTCTATTCGTCTGTAAAGAATTCGTGTTAGTATTTGGCAGCTGTGACTTATTAAACTGATAGTTTGGTAATTTTCACATCTGTCAACACCTGCTTTCTTTGGGATTGGAATTATTATATTCTTCTTGAAGTCTGAGGGTATTTCGCCTGTCTCATACATCTTGCTCACCAGATGTTAGAGTTTTGTCAGGACTGGCTCTCCCAAGCCCGTCAGTAGTTCTAATGGAATGTTGTCTGCTCCCGGGGCCTTGTTTCAGCTCAGGTCTTTCAGTGCTCTGTCAAACTCTTCACGCAGTATCGTATCTCCCATTTCATCTTCATCTACATCAGGGCCAGCCAAACACTGCACAGTGTGCAGACGTGCGGAAGTGCTGCACATGTGCGCACGTGTGCGGCAGCGACATCTGTTATTAGACATGTGTCCTAAATGAACGGCGGTGGCTCCACTTTCCTGTTTATGTGGTACAAGCAAGAGCGCAACATACCCAGTCTCGTTTACCCCTGGTAACCATAACCTTAACAGAGAAGTACTCAGGTACTGTGAAAAAGCAAAGGACAGGAGATCTATGTTCTCAGTCGTTTAAAAATGACTAGGAACTGCAATTCTTTTTTGTAGCCATTGGTGAAAACTCACAGTGTTTGCTATGTCGCCGAATAATAGGCGGCCAGTATAAGTTTTCAATTGAAAGACACTACAATACATATCACGAAGATGAGTGTAGTGTACTCAAGAGTGAAGAATGGCAAGCAAAATTAAATGTCCTTAAGAAAATGGATGAGACACATCAACTCGATTATCATTTCTCATGACCAGTGATAAACGTGTTTGGATTTATTCCTTTCATAATTAAAAATTATTGTATACTAACTGTGCATTAGTGCCTCATTCTGCTCTGCTCCATGTTACATTATTATCTGGAAAGTTGGTCATTAAACCGTTTGTTCTCATGTGTACTTACATTTAGGGTTTTTTTTTTTTTTTTTTTTTTTTTTTTTTAATGTGTGAAGGGCTACGCTCAGCTGAAGCCAATAAAACGTAACATTCATCTAATTGTCGGTTATTATGCAGATTTCAGACGGAGTTGATGAAAGATGTAGCAATAATGGTATTGAAATAACAGGTGATCATCGAGAGGTCAGTGAGACAGAAATTATGTGGGTGTAACTGAGGGCACCGAGAATTAGTTATAGGAAACCTTGCATAAGTTTAATGTTATTTGAAATCATGAATAAGGTTCGTTGGAAGTCGCTAAGTACTCTCTTTCTTAAATACTAGATCAAAAACATTACTCGTATTTACGTGCCGCCAGTCAAGCTACCTTAATAAAAACGCACGGTTGTTAACTGTATTACTTGTCTTACTGGGTTAAACTGTTAACATAAAAGTAGACGTCTCAATGAGTGTGACAGTATTTTAAATGTTTAATACGAGAAATACCTTCCCATGGTTGGCTTGCAAACTGTGGAAAGAGCACTAGAATGCGCCGGTACAGAGTATCCAAGCAAACGTATAAAGCGACATTTGTGGGTAGAAACATGCACTACATGAACGCTGACGGCTGCGGCGTGCACGCTGTAACCCGGAAGTTGCACATGTGCAGCAGCACCGCACGCGTGCAGAATTTCTGGCCGGCCCTGATCTACATTCTCTTTCATTTCCATAATATTGTCCTCAAGTACATCACCCTCTATATACTCCTTCCACCTTTGTGCTTTCCCTTCTTTGCTTAGAACTGGGTTTCCATCTGAACTCTTGATATTCATACAAGTGGTTCTCTTTTCTCCAAAGGTCTCTTTAATTTTCCTGTAGGCAATATCTATCTTAACCCTAGTGAGATAAGCCTCTACATCCTTACATTTGTCCTCTAGCCATCCCTGCTTAGCCATTTTGCACTTCCTGTCGATCTCATTTTTGAGACGTTTGTATTCCTTTTTGCCTGCTTCATTTACTGCATTTTTATATTTTCTCCTTTCATCAATTAAATTCAATATTTCTTCTGTTACCCATGGATTTCTACTAGCTCTCGTCTTTTTACCTACTTGATCCTCTGCTACCTTCACTACTTCATCCCTCAGAGCTACCCATTCTTCTTCTACTGTACTTCTTTCCCCCATTGCTGTCAATTGTTCCCTTATGTTCTCCCTGAAACTCTGTACAACCTCTGGTTTAGTCAGTTTATTCAGGTCCCATCTCCTTAAATTCCCACCTTTTTGCAGTTTCTTCAGTTTTAATCTACAGATCAAAACCAATAGATTGTGGTCAGAGTCCACATCTGCCCCTGGAAATGTCTTACAATTTAAAACCTGGTTCCGAAATCTCTGTCTTACCATTATATAATCTGTCTGATATCTTTTAGTATCTCCGGGATTCTTCCATGTATACAACCTTCTTTTATGATTCTTGAACCAAGTGTTAGCTATGATTAAGTTATGCAAGCTTGTGTTCTGTTTTTAATTATGGTCATATTGACTGCATATTAAGTTTGTAAATTCCTGTGCTTTTACTTATCTTTATTTTCCATGCTACTAAGCAGACAATATTCAAACACATGTATTGCACATTTAAGGACATCTAAAGTATTAAAGGAAATGCGGCATTTATATTAGTTTCACAAATGGGCTGTGAATTAGAGAACATTTCCTTCTGTATTCACCTCACATGGAACAATTGTTATTTTCTGTTTTTAGAGAGGCCACAGACTGCTTCTAAGCTTTCCACTAAACAAAATTTGGATGTGAAAGATGAGAAAACGGAGAAAGTTCCTGCACCTTCATTACCACGTGACAGCATCAATGTCAAACCTGTGAGTTGTAATTATCATGCAATTACCATTTTAATACAGTTTTATGTTTTTGCATAGATAATTATAAATAATATTTATCTTTTGTTTATTAAACAAATTTTTTGAGCCTGCTTGCAGAAGAAAGTTATATTAACAGTTGCGTAACTATTGTTAGTAGTGTCCAAAACAATGCAGTTACCAGCAGTAGCCATACAAAGTTTATCCAAAATTATAAATAGCGTCTCTGTTGAGAATTTGTTAATTGACTGTAACCACAGCTCAGATTGTGAATACAAGTCATGCAATAGTGGCTAAAATCTTATAGTACAAAAGTCACCCCTCTTTAAAGTAAGGAAAATGAACAAATTAGAGAGAGGTTCATATTACTGTTTCATCACACAGGGTACAAAACTGCCCATAAACTGAGCAGAACCATTAATGGTTGATGGTGTGTGAATGCAGCAGACTTTGAAAACTCTATATTAAAAAAAAAAAATCTTCAGTAACTTATTAATTTACTTTGTAAATTGGTTTGTAAGTAATCTCCTTTGGAGAACTGCATGTGGTAGCCGCGCAGTGTGAGGTGCCTTGTCATGGTTCACACGGCTCCCCTCGTTGGAGGTTCAAGTCCTCCCTTGGACATGGATGTGTGTGTGTTGTCCTTAGCATAAGTTAGTTTAAGTTAGATTAAGTAGTGTGTAAGCTTAGGAACCTTTGAACTTATCACAAATTTCCAAATTTTTTTGCTTTGTAGACTGATCGCATCTCACTAGTACTGTAATAAAGCCGAAGTCTGCCACCTGCTTTAGTCATTCTCCTTGTACAATCCATACCTCTTGCAGTATTCTAGGACGGGTCCCACGTATGGTTTGTAAGCAATCTCCTTTGTAGACCAACTGCATTTCCCTAGTATTCTACTGATAAGCTGAAGCCTGCCACCTCCTTTAATGACTGGCTATTTGGTTGGTCTATTTCATATCCCTACAAAGTGTTACACCCAGGTATTTGTATGAGTTGATTGATCCAACTGTGACTCATTGATACTGGAATCAAAGGATATTACATTTTTTTTCATTTTCTGAAGTGCACAATTTTACATCTTTGAACATCTAAAGCAAGCTGCCAATTTTGCACCACATTCATATCTTATCAAGATCTGAGTGAATATTTGTGCAGCTTTTAGAAAACTGCTGCACGGTGTGGGATCCATACCAGAGAGGATTGTCGGAGTACATTGAACAAGTTCAAAGAAAGGCAGCACATTTTGTGTTATTGTGAAATAGGGGAGAGAGTGTCACTGAAATGATGCAGAGTTTTGGGTGGACATTATTAAAACAAAGGCATTTTTCATTGCGGCGTAATCTTTTCATGAAATTCCAATCACCAACTTTATCCTCTTAATGCAAAAATATTTTGTTGACACTGACCTACATAGGGAGAAATGATCTCTGTGATAAAATAAGGGAAATCAGAGCTCATACAGAAAGATACAGGTGTTCATTCTTTCCGGGCTCTATATGAGATTGGAATAATAGAGAATTGTGAAGGTGGTTCGATGAACTCTCTGCCATGCACTTAAATGTGATTTTCAGAGTATCCTTGTAAGTGTAGATGTATATGGTCATTTCTTGAAACTTCCTGGTGGATTAAAACTGTGTGCCGGACCGAGACTCGAACTCGGGACCTTTGCCTTACGCGGGCATGTGCTCTACTGACTGAGCTACCCCAGCGTGACTCACGCCCCATCCTCACAGCTTTAATTCCGCCAGTACCTCGTCTTCTACCTTCCAAACTCCACAGAGGCTCTCCTGCGAACCTTGCAGAACTAGCACCCCTGGAAGAAAGGATATTGCGGAGACATGGCATAGCCACAGTGTGGGGGGTGTTTCTAGAATGAAATTTTCACTCTACAGCGGAATGTGCGCTGATATGAAACTTCCTGGCGGATTAAAACTGTGTGCCGGACCAAGACTCGAACTCGGGACCTTTGCCTTCGCGGGCAGGTGCTCTACCGACTGAGCTACCCAAGCACGACTCACACCCCGTCCTCACAGCTTTAATTCCGCCAGTACCTCATCTCCTACCTTCCAAACTCTGCAGAGGCTCTCGTGCGAACCTTGCTAAGCCATGTCTCCGCAATATCATTTCTTCCAGGGGTGCTAGTTCTGCAAGGTTCGCAGGAGAGCCTCTGTGGAATTTGGAAGATAGGAGACAAGGTACTGGTGGAATTAAAGCTGTGAGGACGGGGCGTGAGTCATGCTTGGGTAGCTCAGTCGGTAGAGCACTTGCCTGCGAAAGGCAATGGTCCCGAGTTCGAGTCTCGGTCTGGCACACAGTTTTAATCTGCCAGGAAGTTTCATATCAGCGCACACTCCGCTGTAGAGTGAAAATTTCATTCTAGAAACATCCACCAGGCTGTGGCTAAGCCATGTCTCCGCAATATCCTTTCTTCCAGTGGTGCTAGTTCTGCAAGGTTCACAGGAGAGCCTCTGTGGAGTTTGGAAGGTAGGAGATGAGGTACTGGCGGAATTTGCCAGGAAGTTTCATATCACCACACACTCCGCTGTAGAGTGAAAATTTCATTCTATTGTCATTTATTGCTCGTGATCTTCCACAAGCTCATTGATATCGTTGTTGTCCACTTCTACTCCCATGCTCTTGGTCAAAGACACAATCTCATTGATTACACGCTCCGCAGGTATTGAATCAAATGCCTCAGAGTCACATTTGACAATGCACTTCGGCCAAAGCTTCTTCCAAGCAGAAGTGAGAGTTCTCTTTGCAATTCCTTCTCATGCCTTTTTGATCATCTTGATGCATGAAACGAAGTTGAACTGATATTTCCAAAACTCTCTGAGAGTGAGACTGATTGCTTCAGTCAACTCACAAAGCAATTCTCAAAGAGTGCTTCAGAGTAGAGCTTCTTAAAGTTAGAAATAATCTGTTGGTTTGTAGGCTGGAGTAAGGAAGTGGTGTTGGCCGGCAGAAACTGGATCTTGATGAATTGAAATTGTAGGCCTGGAGAATGGGCAGGAGCATTATCCATGGTAAGCAAGACCTGGAGTGGCAGTTTCATCTCAAGCAAATATTTTTTCACCAAAGAACCAAACACTCAATTGATCCAATCACAAAAAAGATTGTTGTTGGACCTCCACATCACATGTAACCTGCTCCTCTGGTCTTTACACATCTTGAGGGCACATGGAGTTTCTGAATGGTAAACAAACAGTGGTTTAATTTTCACCTAGCCACCTGCATTTGCACAGAATAACAGTATGAGATGATCTTTCATTGGCTTGTGACTGGGCAATTCATTCTCCTCCACTGTTATAAAGGTATGCTTCGGCTTCTTTTTTCAGAATACATCCATCTATTTACAATTAAAAACCTGTGGGGCAAATAATTCTCAGAATCTATGAACATCTTGAAGTTGTTGCTGAAGTTCTCCGCTGGCTTTGATGTTGGAGCTGGCTGCTTCACTGCGCCTCACAATACTGTTTATGCCAGTTCTTCTCTTAAACTTCTCGAACCACCCACAGCTTCCCTTAAGCACTTCTTCAGCCACTGATGATTCTGGAATCTTGGTAATGAGGTCAGTGAAAATCATTCTTGTCTTCTCATAAAAGATTTTCTTGTTAATAGCGTAAACTTGCAATTGCTTTTCAGTGATCCACATAAGGAGCAACCTCACGATATCATCCAGAATATGAAACTGTTGTTTAGATGCTCTTGTCACTCCCTTTGAAGTGTCTGTCTCCTTCATCTTGTCCTTGTTTGCGAGGACAGTGCAAACTGATAGTATGTGCATGCTAAATCAGCAACGCTCACACCATGTTCACGTTTTTCAGTGATTTTACATTTCATTTCTAAGGTCATTTTCTTTCTCTTATGGCTGTCTTCTTGTGGCTTTATCTTTGGAGATATTTTTATGAAGGGTTATTAAAATTTGCACACAAAAAAAATGCTGTTTGAACACAAGTTTAAAAAAATGTGTGATCACAAGCTACACTAAGATAGTAAACCCAGACTGCAGTACATACTACAGACATTGATCACATGCTGCTGCCAACTTTGAAAGGTTGTCTATTGTTGAATGTTTCCTCCGCAGCGTGCAAATGCCTGGTGATGTCACACTAAATCATTCACTTGTTATGCGAAACATCACTTGCTAAGCGAGGTAATTTTTTACAATTTGTTTTGCTCATTATACAAATTGTGCCTTATGGGAGGTTCTTGTTAAGTGAGGTTCCACTGTACTTTTGTAGCCTTATACAGTGAGTGCACATAAACTTGCACATAAACAGCATGTGCCTCTGCGGCCAGCTTAAAAAGGCTACTGTACCATGTAAAGACAGTTGTACACATTCTGGTGCACCAGGCCGTTGCGTGCTCCACTGTTTTCGTGGCTGTGGAACACTTCACTGTTAGACTGTGCATTAATGCAACCCATGATTTTGTGCGTGGTACGTATTACATCATCATTCAGTGTGTTTGTATTTTCCTTCATGCATAAGTGAATTAAAATCCAATTGTTAGGAATTGTAATATTGTGTTTGTGCTATGTTGCAACACTTTTGGTGACAAGTGCGGTATTCTAATCCATGTGTTTCGTTTCTTGGTTTGCCATGGCCAACATGTCAGTGGAAGAAGTTCTTATGTCTCCTGTTGAACAGTAGTGAGCTCTCACCAACCAGTAGCAGTCTCTTTTTGCGGCACTAAACAATTAGGCAGCATCGTTGACACCCCAGGGTTCACCACCATTGATGCACCATTTCCTCCGTATGATGATACTGTGGATGATTGGGACGCATATGAAAAATGCCTTTAGCAACATTTCCAAGCTTTTAGTGTCACCACCCCAATATGTGTATGACGTTCTTTCTGTCTGAATTTCTCCTCACGTTTATCATCTTTTACGTCAGTTAGCTCCTCTGCAGGAACCTACCAGCCTATCATTTGATGAAATGTGTCAATTACCCTCTAATTATCATTGCAAATGTACTTATGTTATTGCTGCGCACGTTGAGTTCTACTTTGTGAAAAGTGGCTCAAACAGTCATATAGAGCTTGGACAGCAGAACTTCATGGGATTAGCTGTTGTTGGCAGTTTGTTACTGAATCTCTGCAGGACTCATATGCTGATCTGATAGTTTGTGATGCTGTAATATAGCTGGCCCCTGATAGAGAACTTTGTCAATGTGCTTTACAATGTGGAAATCCCTCTCTCAAAGAGGTTTTGAACATTGTTTAGTCTTTTGAGTATCTAGGGAAGCAGGAAATCAGGCAGAAGCTTGGTGTGAAGTAGCCACCATTGCATCTTCTCCTCAGCCACTGTTGATTAGCTCTCAGGCGGGGGATGACATTGCAACTGTTCAGTCATGGTCTCCACATTGCGTGGGGCAGTGCTGCACTAAGGAGCAACAGCAGTCAGTGTTACAACAGAAGTCATTTCCTCCTCTCCTGTCATGTACTTATTGCTTTGTTCAACAAGAGCAGGCCACATGCCCAAAGCGTTGGGTGATGTACAACCATTGTAAAAAAATAATAAATAAATAAATAAAAAAGGGAAGAAGGAACGTATTGCGTATGTGTGCTACTCTCAACCTCCTTCACCAGACTTGAACACAAATGTTCAGTGTTTCCAAGTGATGGTAGCCCCAGAAAAACTTTACACTGAAGTACTCGCTATGGATAAGATGTTAAAAATGTAAGTGGACACAAGTGCAGCTCTGACTTCGTTAAATTCTCAACCCTATGTGGGCCTTGGATCACCAGCATTGTCCCCTGTCTCTTGTCGATTGGTGAGTTACAACAAACAATAAACACCCATACTGGGACAGTTTTCTACTCCCATATCATATAAAGTAGTTGTTTGGCCTTACCTTTCTAGTGTTAGACAATGCCAACACTGACAACTTATTTGGGTTAGGTGCCTTCAAAATTTTGGATTCTCTATTTCTGACAAGGTGCATGTGGTTTCGGATCAAGTTCTGTTCCAACAACTGGGCATGCTAAGTTCGGAATTTTCCTCACTGTTTTCGGACGGTTCAGGGTGAGCTATCAATTTAAAGGCTCACATCACAATGAAACTATTCGTGTGCCTCCATTTTCTTCATGCTTGCCAAATTCCCATTGCTTTATGGCAACGAGTCAAAATGGAACTCAGTCAATTTAATGTCCTTGGGTGTTGTCAGGCCTATAACATCAAGTGAATGGTCTGCTCCACTGATCATTGTCACAAAACCTAATGGCAACCTTTGACTCTGTGATGATTTTAAAAAGTCTGTAAATTCACAGTCTGTTATTGATACCCATCCCTTACGCATCAGGATAAACTCTAAGCTCACATTTATGGGAGCCAAAGTTTTTCTCAAAATAGACTTGTCTGAAGCCTACTTGCAACTGCCTCTGGATAATGATTCCAAACATACCCTCGTAGTGAATACCCCCTGCGGGTTATACTAATACCAACGCCTGCCATTCATCGCAGCTAGCACCTCTGCTATTTCCCAACAATTTTTGGAGCAACTCACAGCCTCCATGCTGGGGTGCATTAACTACCTTGATGATATTGTAGTCTCCAGTTCCTCTACAGATGAACACTTGCAGAGTCTTCATACCTTGCTCACATTGCTGCAGGCCTCTGGGTTGAAATATAACTTGGATAAATTGCAATTTTTTCAGCTGTCTATCATCTGCCTCGGGTTTAAAGTCTCACATGCTGGCGTCAAGCCTTTATCCAGCATGTGGATGCCATTATGGCTTTGCTGCGTTCTACCAATGTGAAGGAATTGCAAGTCTTTCTTGGAAAATTTGTATACTACCATAATTTCTCGTGGCCACAGAGGCTCAGCCCATACATACTCTCTCTTATGTAAAGGTATTCCTTTTCAATGGTCACTCACCTGCGAGCAAGCTTTTACCCTGTTGAAGTCAAAATTACACTTCTCATCTTGCTCGGTTACCTTCCTGTCAGACCAGCATCTTCTGCTGGACACAAATGCTTCCCAGTATGGCCTTGGCACTGTTCTCATTTACTAATAAATGGGCAGTTCCAAATGTGGTATTGCATATGTTTCCAAAACCCTGAACCAGGCCCAATACCGCTACTCACAGATAGAAAAAGAAGCCTTTACTATTGTGTGTTCACTCAAAAAGTTTGTTTTCCTCTATGGTTCTAAATTTCATTTGATTACTGATCATAAACCTCTGGTTGCTCTTTTCCATTCTTAAGCATCCCTTCCGGACAAAATGGCCCTTCGCCTGCAACATTGGGCTCTGTTTTTGTTGCACTGTAACTACAAGACTCACTTTATCCCATCTTTCTTGATTGCTGATTGGCACTAATCCAGCATTTGATCATGATGAATTGTTGGTGTTCCATTTAAATGGCAAAGCCCAGAACACTGTGGATGGTTTTCCATTTGCCATCTCTTGGATTTTCGAGGCTGTCGCTGCCTATCCTGTCTTAGGTCAGGTTGTTCAATTTGTCCACAACAGCTGGCCAGGTAAACCACCAAACCGAGCGTTGGATCCTTGGCATAATTATTATGCTTTCTGCCACTGCCTCTCAGTTCTTGATGGTGCATTAATGTTGGCTACTGGAGAGTCAATGCCCAGGATTGTGAACTCATTTGCATTGTGACAGAACACCATGCGCCTTCTTCAGCTTGACCATTGGGGTGTTTATTGTGGACTACCGCCACTTATTAGGTCAGGTATTGACAATGAGATCACGTGTGTTGTATCAGCCTGCCTGCAGTGCGCCACCTATCAGGTAGCACCAAGGGCGCCTCTTTCCCCACAAACACAATATTAGAATTTGCACAAAGCAACTTTTAATTTGCTTACACATATAGGAAAATACACACACACTGAATGACATTGTGATAGTTACCACAGTTTAACAATGAAGTGTTCGACATCCATGAAAATATTGGAGCAGCCGAGAGCTGGCATGCTGGTTTATATTAAGCTGTATGCATATAGCACAGTACTTGTTGTGCCCTCTGTGATGACGTGTGTCAGCGTCTTTGGCCGTCCTCCTCTCGTCCCAGCACCCCTGGGAGTGTATTCATGCTGATTTTGTGGGCTCCTTTCTTAACTTCGTTTGGCTTGTTGTAGTTGACACTTATGTGGTTTGTTCCCCATCCACAACTACATTGCCTATGGTCTCAGCTCTCACAAATATTTTTTCCATGGAAGGATTACCTTATATGCTTGTGACGGGTAATAGCCCACAATCTGTGTCTCAGGATTTTGAAGGTTTTTGTACAAAGAGTGACATTCGTCATGTTATGGCCCCTCAATTTCATATTCAGTCAAATGGTGAGGTGTGGAGCGGTTGGTCAGTACTTTCAAAACTCAGACAAAAAACTGCATCACACAATTTTCTCCTGGGGACACCCTCAATAGCTTCAATCCATTTGGTGACCATAGGCCCGTGGAGCTGCTTCATGGCCACCAGCCCCATATGCTGCTGCATCTGCTCTGACCAATGTCTGGCTGCTTGCTAGCACCTGCCTGACAGCTGTTCCATCTGGGCTCTGCTGTCTGGGCCTACAGGTTTGGCCAGTGCCTAAGTGGATACCGGTGGTCATCCATTACTGCTGAGGCTGCCGTCTCTGCGTCATGTGCACCTCCGATGGCTTGGTGTCCGGACACTATGACCAGCTTCAACCACCTGTCTGACCATGTGCTAGAGACCCTGCCGCCCCTGTGGCTGCGTGCACTCTCTGTGCCAGCCTCTGCAGCATGGTCTGTGCCCCCATCGGCTCCTGCGCCGTCTTCATTATTGGTGCTGCTGCCTCCAGATGGAGTAATTAGTGGCGGGCTGCCTCCATTTATGTGGACCCTGTCTCAGCCACCACCTGTATCTTTTCTGCTACCTTAATTGCCGAGCACCTGCCCAGATGTGGACATGGATACTACATCTCCATCACCAGTGCTCTCTCACGGTCTCTCATGAGGGAATGGACACCACGCCTGCTTACACTGACTCTGTTTTACACTGTTTTTTCCTGTGGTGGCACAACCCCTATTCCAGGTGTCAAACCTTTCCGATGAAGACATGGACATCTGCGCTGTATGCAAACAGCTTAACAGCTTTATATAAACTGATATGCCGGGCTCTTGGGCACTTCAGTGTTTTCGTAACAGTGCAAAACTTCACTATTAGACTGTGCATTAATGCATCCCGTGATTTCATGTGTGGTATCTATTACAACGTCATTCAGTGTGTGTGTATTTTCCTACACATGTAAGCAAATTAAAAGTTGCTTGGTGCGAATGCTAATACTGTGCTTGTGCAATGTTACAATATGTATGAATCAATGAAGATTGGTAGAACAGAAGACACTGTCCTGAAGATTTGAAAGATCTCTGCTGTGTAGTGCACAAATTTACATGGGATGAATTGAAGTAAGGAAACGATAAGATGCAGGTTAGTTCAGATTATAAAGCAAGATTTCTTCAACGAAACCTTCTTGTGTTATGTAATGTACTAAAATTTAAAAAGATTTTAAAAATTCAATAGGTGGTCGAAAATTATTGGTTTAATTTAGTTTAGTTATTTGCATGTTCCTTGAGTCAGCCTTCACTGTCTACGTCTATTCTGCATAATATAATTGGATGAATAAAATATCTACTCATCAAGCAGTGGCAGGAGATGAGACATATAAAAATTAAAGAAATATGCAAGCTTAGGGAGCCAGTGGCTCCTTATAATGGCAGAAGGGCTGAAGGGGAACAGGGATGAAGGTAAAAGACTCTCAAGGTGTAGGAAATGGGGAAGATTACCCATAACCGTGGATCTGGGACGACTTATCAGATGGGATAAAAAGGAAGATGGGATGAAAAGGAAAGATTCATCTTGCTCAGGGTTCTGGGTGACTTTACTGTAACTCTCCTCATTTCCTAAACCACAGCAGTCCTTTTCCTTCATTGCTCGTTCTTCCCCTTCAATCCTTCTGCCAGAAGGAGCCACTGGGATTTTTTTATCTGTCCAGTTTTATTATACTATCAAAAATTGACTACGAGAGCTGTTCAATAAAGAAAGATCATAATTGTTTTATGGTCATAATTTCTTGCGCTAAAATTTAGTCTTATGGTGTTCTGTTAGCTTGATGTGCAACAAACATGCCGTAGTAGTTTCATTGTTGGGACTCCTGGTTTCTGCCTGTGAGAGGCAGACATGTTCAGTATCGCCTACTGCTGCAATGGAGGTAACACGTGAGGGACAATATGCGGCCTTGAAATTCTGCTTTCATATGAACAAATTTTCAGCTGAGGCCTATACAATGTTACAGGAGGCTTCTGGAAGTTTGTTCTTCCCTACAGCACAGCTCGAAGGTGTTTCAAATATTTAAAGAGGGGAGACAATCAGTTTCAAAGGAAGGCGGACCTGGTGCTCCAGTTACTGCTGTTATGGAAGAAAACATCAACACTGCTGCTGTCATTGTGAGAGAGCATCGACAGATTACCTTAAGATCACTTTCTGAAATACTGAATGTTTCATTGGGTGCCACCCACATATTGGTGACAGAAAAATTACACACGACACGTGTTTGTGTGCGATGGGTTCCAAGACTGTTACAAAAGCACATTTGCATGCAGGTCTGCATGCAGTTAAAGTTGTTAGAGGAAGATCTGGAGTTTCTTTCAAATGTAATCACTGCTGATGAAACTTTGCTACACCATTTTGATCCTGAGAGCAAACAGCGAAGGACAGTGTGGAAATATTTTTAATCACCAAACCCCCCAAGAAACAAAAATGATTGCTTCTGCTGGAAAAGTTATGGTCATCTCACTCTTTGGTATTCATGGAGTGGTTTATCAGCATCTTGTACCTGCACACACATCAGTAACTGGACAATACTACAGGGATGTCCTGAAAACATTGCAAGTCCATATCAGGCACAAAAGACCACATTTCTGTGAAGCAGGCTGGATGCTGCACCATGATATTGCCAATGTTGCTGCTGAATATCCTGCAAAAACCAACGTGAAGTGCATCCCTCACCCTCCCTACAGTCCAGATTTAGTCCCATATGACTTATTTCTATTCTCTAACATGAAGAAACGCCTTTGCATGAGGCATTATCAATTGTCAGAATCAGTGGTGAAGGCTGCGGAGGCAATTTTGAAGGACCTCTCAAAAAATGGATTCCAGCATGTATTTGAAAACTGGCAGAAATGCTGGGACAAGTACATCGCATTCATGGGAGACTACTTTGAGAAGGACCATCAAATTTGAGGATGAGTAAGGTATGTAGTAAAAAAAAAAAAAAAAAAAAAAAAAAAAAAAAAAAAAAAAAAAAAAAAAAAAAGTAGTAAAAAAAATTGTCATCATTCTTTATTGAACAGCCCTCGTATTTTTGTTGACGTGCATCAGCATTCCCCAAACCCCCTATCAATGTGTGGCAGAGGGCACTTTTGGTGTTACTATTTGTCTTCTCCTTCCCTGATCTATTTGTGAGTGATGTGTGGGAAGAATGATCATTGGTAAACTCCTGCAGTAGCTTTAATTTCTTGAATTTTCTTGTGGTCGTTTTGTGAGACTGTGGGGGGTAGTAATACAATGTTCAACTCTTCCCAGAATGCATTCTTTTGCATTTGCAAATGTAAACCTCCCCATGACACGCAACAACTATGATGTAGAATGAGTCAGCTTCTTTACAATTACAATAAAATTTTGCAGGAAAATGTATGGCAACATGTTGGCCATTTACACAACTGTCTTGTAAGTTAACCTCAAGCTATCACATACTTTTTATATAAGTTTATACTTAAAACTCTATGTGCAATCTGCTTCCCTCTCCCCCCCCCCCCCCCCCCCCCCCTCTCTCTTTCTCTCTGTGTCTCATGGGGCATTTGTAAGGCATCTACAAAATGTTAACTTGGCACTGACAGAACCAGTAGAAAGGAAAATGCTTATAAGCCCCCATTGCTGTTGTTACCACCTTTTTTTTTTAGATATGTGTCTTATACCAACATACAGCGAGACCTTCAGAGGTGGTGGTCCAGATTGCTGTACACACCGGTACCTCTAATACCCAGTAGCACATCCTTTTGCATTGATGCATGCCTGTATTCGTCGTGGCATACTATCCATTTGTTCATCAAGGCACTGTTGGTCCAGGTTGTCCCTCAAGGCACTGTTGGTCCAGGTTGTACCACTCTTCAACAGTGATTCGGCATAGGCCCCTCAGAGTGGTTGGAGGGTCACGTCGTTCATAAATAGCCCTTTTCAATCTATCCCAGGCATGTTCGATAGGGTTCATGGTCTGGAGGACAAGCTGGCCACTCTAGTCGAACAATGTTGTTATCCTGAAGGAAGTCATTCACTAGATGTGCATGATGGGGGCGCGAATTGTTGTCCATGAAGACGAATGCCTCGCTAATATGTTGCCAATGTGGTTGCACTATCGGTCGGAGGATGGCATTCACATATCGTACAGTCATTACAGCGCCTTCCATGTCCACCAATGGCGTACGTCGGCCCCACATAATGCCACCCCAAAACAACAGGGAACCTCCACCTTGCTGCAGTCGCTGTCTAAGGCGTTTGCTGCACTTGCTGTCTAAGGCGTTCAGCATGACTGGGTTGCCTCCAAACATGTCTCTGACGATTGTCTGGTTAAAGGCACACGCAACACTCATCGGTGAAGAGAACGTGATGCCAATCCTGAGCAGTCCATTCGGCGTGTTGTTGGGCCCATCTGTACTGCGCTGCATGGTGTTGTGGTTGCAAAGATGGACCTCACCATGAACGTCGAGATTGAAGTTGCGCATCATGTAGCCTATTGCGCACAGTTTGAGTTGCAACAAGACATCCTGTGGCTGCAGGAAAAGCATTATTCAACATGGTGGCGTTTCTGTCAGGGTTCCTCTGAGCCATAATCCGTAGGTAGGGATCATCCACTGCAGTAGTAACCCTTGGGTGATCTGAGTGAGTCATGTCATCAACAGTTCATGTCTCTCTGTATCTCCTCCATGTCTGAACAACATCACTTTGGTACACTCTGAGACAGCTAGATACTTATCTTGTTGAGAGCCCTTCCTGGCTCTAAGTAACAATGTGGACATGATCGACCGCGGTATTGACCATCCAGGCATGGTTGAACTACAGACAACTCAAGCCATGTACCTCCTTCCTGGTGGAATGACTGGAACTGATTGGCTGTCGAACCCCTCTCCGTCTAATAGGCGCTGCTCGTGCATGGCTGTTTACATCTTTGGGCAGGTTTAGTGATGTCTCTGAACAATCAAAGGGACTGTGTCTGTGATACAATTTCCACAGTCAATGTCTATCTTCAGGTGTTCTGGGAACTGGGGTGATGCAAAACTTTTTTTGATTTGTGTACATTGCTTTAAAATCAAATGCATATAATTTAAATATAAGAATATAAATGTTTGATGATCTTCTGACAACTTATAAAGAAACCAATTCCCAGTACTTAAAGATCAGCATTTCCATTGAAATTTTTTTTTCTAGTAGTCAAAAAATTTGCTAAAGTGCAAGAAAAAAAGACATATTAAATTTCAAGTTATTAATGAATAACAGTATAAATTGAAATGATCAGTATCTTTCTACTCTTGGCCGGCCGCGGTGGTCTAGCGGTTCTAGGCGCTCAGTCAGGAACCGCGTGACTGCTACGGTCGCAGGTTCGAATCCTGCCTCGGGCATGGATGTGTGTGATGTCCTTAGGTTAGTTAGGTTTAAGTAGTTCTAAGTTCTAGGGGACTTATGACTGCAGATGTTGAGTCCCATAGTGCTCAGAGCCATTTGAACCATTTTTTTTCTACTCTTGTAATTGATCAAAACAATTTTTTTAGAACTTTGTATTGTATTAATAGTTTAAAATCATGATGTCACGTCCACTGAAGAGACAACCATTGTAAAAACACAAATGATCTGTGTCTTCTTTTTCCAGGCAGCTTCCCCCCGAAGTACAGCTTCCCCACGAATTGCAGCTTCCTCCCGAAACACAGCTGCCCAACGAACCACAGAAAGCAAGTCTACGAGCAAAGCACCCAGCACAAATTCTCGTCCTTTATCTGCCAGAAAGCCATTGACAAAAAGTGTTCAGCCAACAACAAGTATTCAGCCAACAGTATCATCTAGCCCCAGAAATACAAAAGGACAACTCAATGTGCAAAAGCAGAAATACAGTAAAATGAAGAAGGAACTGAAAGACAAGCAGGTATATGCAAATACTCTATGAACTTTACACACAACAGTATCAGCTGTCTATATACTGCCAAAGTTGAAAGTTGTTTGATACTGATATAAGAGATAAGCAGAATTCGGATCCCTGAGTCCAAACACTCTGATCAATTACAGTAGAAGCAGTTAGTAACATACTCTTTCACTTTGTCTTTGAATGTATCGGGATTTTCAGTTCACTTTGTGATTTTATTTGCTGGCAACTTCTTGTTACATCAGAACTTAAAATTCAATTCTGGTCCCTAGATATGTATGAAGGTAAGTCTGTAATTGTACTTCTAATATGTGAATTGCAAGGTTTGTTCTAAATTCACTTCTGTTATCCATTTTAAATACCATTAAGGAGTATATTTGTTGGCACATAAATGTAAGAACCCCTAGGTCCCTGGTGAAACTTCTGCATAATGTTTGATTATTAACTTCATACTGTATTTTTACTCTATGCTTATGTAGAACAAATACTTTTTTGCGTATAGTTGCATTGCCTCGGATTATGCCTTATGAAGGTACACAGTGAAAGTACGCAAATTCTGCTTACAATCCCAACTGCAGTTCAGTACAAAGAGAGAGAGATTTCTAAGAGCAAAGCAGGCAGAGTTGAACGTTTTCATTAATTTATCCACATGACTTATTTAACAGACTGACTGAAATTTTCATGAATGAATGTTTTTAATGAAATATCTTGTGGTTAATTCTTATGTATTGCTACTAAAAATAATTATCCAACATGAGTTCTTAGGCCAGAAAGCATAGTTTTTCCTACATTTCTTAAACTTTTATTCGCTTTATCTTGGCTTCTGATACTAATCTCACTTTATAGTGTTACACTGTTGTAGAAGTGTTCATAAACCAATGCTGCGTTGAAATAAGCAAAATGTCTGCAACTGTCAATGAAACGAAGTGAAAATTGTCAATCGTTGTGACCTACTTTTAAATTCTTTGTCAGTTGTAAACTCTTTGTTTGGTTTCATGTCAAAATACATTAATATTACCTTTACAACACTGGAGTAATAAAAAATGGGTACAAACCTAATATCTAGCTCTCTTATACTAATAATAAGACTGTAAAACTGTTTTGTCTTTCTGTCTGTTTGAACATGTTACGATCCAAAACTGCTAGATAAATTTTCATGGGGTTTTCGCAGGTAGCTTGAGTATAGCTTGGGCAACATATAGACTTAACATCATCAAATCAGACCAGTATACACATTATTGTTATAACCTTCTGGTTGCTGATATTTCTTGATCCCATTGATCCATAGTTTTGCTCAGAAAAGTTTTTTACCATCTCCCCATACTTTGCACGTCACAATGCCAAGTACGGCTTCAGTGCTCTTGGGACGGAGTGGAGCCCATGCGGAATACCTCAGACAGACAAATAATAGAATATACAAAACAAGACTTCTCCTTAATAAGTCCTCTTACATAACAATTCTGGGTGATTTGGTTGGATAAACAAATGAACAGATCTTCTGCTAGTAAAGCTTCTTCATTTATATGCAAAATTAGTACAATATCTCACTTTCAATCAACAAAATGATTTATTTCAGAAAACTTTGGCTACTAAACATTTGGAAAATCTTGTACCCTCACACCTGCTGCCCCTTTATAAATAAACAAGCATTTGACTACTAAACAATTTCCACCTGTAATACCCCAACCTGAGAATAATTTTAATTAATTATATTTTACTGTATTAACTGCACTCCAGCGTAAGTCCTTTTTTTTCCTTTTCAGACTAATCAAAAGTCTCTATGCAGTGTATACAAAATCATTTATAGCCATAAGTGGGTTTATTGTTTTCTAGTATCACTGAAATAACCAGGTAAATCATCAGTGCAACAGTTACAAGCATGTAGTCCTTTTTGTCCGGTATACTATAGTAGTTCCATACTATATCACAAGACACATAACTACACTTGATCTTAAAAGTTTTACTAATGCTGTTCCCCTCTCTCCAAAGAGAAGTGAGGTTGTCCATTGTTATATCAATAAGTGCAAAGTACTATACTTTCCTGTTACAAGTGTTTTCAAAAATAAGTACAAACTACTATACTTTCCCCCGATTTAGGTTGCGACATGTTCAATGTGCCTGCCGTCATTGGCGATGATGTGGCACAGACGAATAGCGAAATTCTGCAGACCCACTGAAGTTTTGGAACATCAATGCTGTTGATGACCTCCTGAATGGTAGTTTTCAGCTCATCAATGTTTTTATGGCTGTTACTGAACACCTTGTCTTTAATATAGCCCCACAAAAAGGAATTATATGTATTCAAATCTGGTGGCCAATCAAGGCCATGCCAGTGGCCTCTGGTACCTCAGAGCCAGAATGCGGTCACCAAAGCGCTCCTCCAGGACATCAAACACTCTCCTGTTTTGATGGGGTCGAGTTCCGTCTTGCATGAACCACATCTTGTTGAAATCATGGTCACTTTAGATAATGGGTATGAAATCACCTTCCAAAACCTTCATGTACTGTTTGGTAGTCACTGCGCCAACAAGGAATATCACACCAATTATTCCGTGATTGGATATTGTACATCACACAATCACTTGTTGAGGCTGAAGAGACTTCTTGATCACGAAATGCAGATTTTCAGTCCCCCAAATGCACCAGTTTTGCTTATTGATGAACGCACCAAAATGAAAGTGGGCTTCATTCCTAAACCAAACAATACTAATTCCCACCATGTCCCATGGCCAACCATGCAATTTGAATGTCCTGATGCAAATTGTTCAAAAATTATGACGATTTTATTTCATATAGCTCAGTAATTTGTCATCCTGTATAAAGGTTGAAATTTACTCATAAATTTCCACTTTTTTACCCTTTTTGTGACTCTTAACTAAAACTAAATCACCTGTCTTTTACTGCATGGATGCATCTTTCTCCCATCACTTTTTCCTTCTTTCAGCCTCTCTCATTGGCTTATTTACGAGTCTGGAGTCAATTTCTGTCAGTCTGTTTTCAACTTAGGTGAACTTCTCATTCATATTCATAACTGTAAGTAATTGGATAGATAAAAAAATCTACTCACCAAGCAGCGGCAGGAGAAAAAACATAGAAAAAGGTTTGATGGTTTGCAAGCTTTCGGAGCCAGTGGACATTCCATAAGTCTACCCTGACTTGGGTTCTGGGTGACTTTTCTGAACTCTGTCCCTTTTCCTGAACCTCACCAGTCCTTTTCCTTCACCCCTCTTCCTTCCCCTTCAATCCTTCTGCCAGAAGAAGGAGCCACTGGCTCCAGAAGCTTGCAAACTGTGATACCTTTCTATATGTGTGTTCTCCTGCTGCTGCTCGGTGAGTAGATTTTTTATCTAAGCAATTATTTGTATTTTCAGAAACTGGTTATTATCGTTGATATGTGCATAACTGTATTATTTAAGTGAACCACTGTTGTGAAACTGACTTCATTAACTCTTCCATAGTCATGCTGTTGTTTATGTGGGCCATTGTATTGTCCCCAAACTGAAAAGATTTTGTGTTCATGTATCATCATAATGTAGCTTTACTGAACAATATCCCAAAGTAAATTGTTGTAATAAAAGCATGGATGTATGTATATTTGCTGTAATGACCAAGTTTTAACCACACTTGGCATGATACCAGAACATATGAATGTCACAGTGACCTGGTCGTTGTGAACTACTGTGCGTTCACTGAAGTCATTGTAATAAAATGTATCACTTTAATTTTTGTATTCCCGTGATCACACCACTGCACTTTGAAAACAAGCAGAAAAAAATCTGAACCCACCAAGTTATGGCATTTTGCATCCCATTGTGGACGGCTACAAAGCTGCTCGCTGTTTGGCGTTATGTGCCATTTTTTGGATCTGGTGCTAAGTGCTGCATCAGAGCAATTCATTGAACTGCAACCTCACAGACAGCTGACAACCTTCTATGCTCTGAACAACATGTTCATTGTGTGGGCTTTGGTTATCCATGTCTTGTTAGATGTAGCTGAAATTCTTGATTGTTGCTGGATAACTCAGTTGAAATTGTCAGTATAACCACTCTGAATATGTAAAGGAAAGTTGCTACTCACCATAAAATGGGTAAACACACACACACACACACACACACACACACACACACACACACACACACACACAGGCGCGCACACACACACACACACACACACACACACACACACACATACACATACACACACACACAGGCAGTGTGGCTACAGTTGCCTGAGACTGCAGTTGTTTGTGTGAGTTGCGTGTGCGTGTGTGTGTGTGTGTGTGTGTGTGTGTGTGTGTGTGTGTGTGTGTGTGTTTTTCTGTCGTCTATTTTTGTCGAAGGTCTTACTGGCCGAAAGCTTTATTTGTGACAGTCTTTCTGTTGTGCCTATCTGTGACCCAGCATCTCCGATATATGGTGAGTAACAACTTTCATTTTCATAATTGTTACATTCCATCCTGGATTTTCCATTCTTTGATTTTCACTCTGGAATTGTATTATTCGTTTTGGTTCACATTCCATCTTCACTGGATGTACGGCGTATTCTAATAATTTCATGGCTATTTAGTTGCTTAGCAACTGGTTTCCAGTCATGTTGCTATAAGCAGATTTTTTCGTGAACAGAATTCAAGTGTATTAAAAAGTCAGCTTAAAAGCCTGTGTTACTCTCATTTACCGTATTTACTCGAATCTAAGCCGCACCTGAAAAATGAGATTCGAAATCAAGGAAAAAAATTTTCCCGAATCTAAGCCGCACCTGAAATTTGAGACTCGAAATTCAAGGGGAGAGAAAAGTTTTAGGCCGCACCTCCAAATCGAAACAAAGTTGGTCTATTGTAACATGAGACACAGTTTAGGCTGAATGAATGACGATACAGCTACAGTAGTTTGGTTAGAGTCGTAAGCTTAGCAGTTAAGCTTTACCAGGTAGCCATTGCTATGCATCAGACGCTCCGTCCGTATTTATACGGATACCCTTCCTTTTTCAAGTGCTTCGTCTGGTTTGAATCGGTTGCTTATTTTTCTTTGATCTGATAAGTGCCGTTCTCTTTGTTACAGGTGCTTACGTCACTATAAGCTGAAAATGCATTATTGTATTGTGTCATGCATTGTTTGTCGCATTCTGATAATGAGTGTTTACGACCTGCCGCCGCTCGCGGCATGGCTTGCTTTTGTGCGCGCTACCGCCGCTTACAACAAAAAAAGAGAGGAATTGTCTCATTAGCGAAACAATGGCAAGAGACTGGTATTCGTTGTTACTTACACTGCTGCTTTCTTTGATAATGATCAACAAGAACCAAATAATAGACTGTGTATGATAGATGTTCTGAACGAGAGTTTAGCTAAAATTTTTCTCCGTTTGAAAATCTTTGCAGACGCCTCTCATGTACATTACATTCTGCACAGAAATTAGAGTCATCTTAGATTTAAAAATCTAGTCAATTGCCGTGCTTCATTTCTGATTGTATCACTATTAGGCATAAGAATAATACGAATATAAACATGACATGATATGTATATTCTTCCGCATTTGCTGTTGTCTCACACTAGTTTCGTAGGTTATTAGGCAGACAGGATTTACACGAGATAGCAGCAAACCCGAAACAATACATGGCAAAATGTTTATATTCGTATTATGGTGAAGAGAATACTGCAAGTGATTCACAATTCATAAAAGTTCCTATTAGCAACCATCTCTTCTCACAGGTAGGAAAAAATTCAGAACGTAGAGTTGGCCATATTGACAAACATCCCAAACAGTCTTGCCAGTCGGAATTTCGTAGTACATTGAAATGCTGCTACATTCGAAGATGAATAATACGGAATCTGTATTTACTTCATTGGATAATGTAAGAAACTGCAGTGGTTGAAACTCGGGGCGGAAAAAAAAAGCTCGTCTTCCACCTTTTTTTTTTTTTTTTTTTTTTTTTTTAATTTATTTTCTGACGCAGAGGTTTTGGCGCCAGTGTTTATCTTTGTGGCTGCAAAGCATGTCTGTGTAGCGCTACATACATTCAAAGGCAGAAGTTATTTGTGGCGGCACCTACCAACATTTTTCAGAACTTCCCCTTACTTTGCACTCGATTCTAAGCCGCAGGCGGTTTTTTTGATTACAAAAACCGGAAAAAAGTGCGGCTTAGATTCGAGTAAATACGGTAATGTGTTTAGCTTTGTCTGCCTTTGGCCATTCTGCTTCTTGATTTTTCAGCATGATACAGTTGTTTATCTTGGATACTGAGTAATTATGTCAATACTGCAAGTTACTCCTTTAAACTATTTCTTCTGGAAAGAAGAATGTATTCTTACACTAATTCAGTCTTGGCTAGTGAACAGCGGATTGTTGTAATAGTACTGCTGCTTTTGTGCCAAAATCTTCCATTCACATTGAATCTTACTATTCAGATTTTAGTTTGTTGTACCAGTATTGCTTCCAGTTCATCCCACACCAGGGTCACCACATGCGAAATTTCAGTTAATTTATGAAGAATTATATCATTGCTGGTCTTCTGTTCTAAGAAGTCTGTGAACCCCTGACTTGCTGATAATTGTTATTATGTCTGCAGAAGGATTCAGCTTCTAGCAAAACCAGGACTCATCAACTCAGGTTTATGGGAAGGCTTTTATTGTGCCATTAATTACAATATGTGATCAGAGGTTAATCATCTAAGTACAACTCATTTTGAACAAACTCCAGTACTTCCAATTAAAAACAACAGTATCAGTATACACATTATTGTCATAATCTTCTGATTGCTGGTATTCCTTAACCCCACGGTTTGCGCAGAAGATTCTTTGGTGCCTCCGATTGCTTTGCATGTAATGATGCCAAGTACAACTTTAATGCCCTTGGGATGGCACGGAGCCCTTGCAGAATACCTCAGACAAATAGGAGAACATACGAAACAAGACTTACTCCGTAATAAATCCTCTTACATAAGAATCTTACCCTCTAGGGGTAAGATAGATACTGCCTACAGGAAAATTAAAGAGACCTTTGGAGAAAAGAGAACCACTTGTATGAATATCAAGAGCTCAGATGGAAACCCAGTTCTAAGCAAAGAAGGGAAAGCAGAAAGGTGGAAGGAGTATATAGAGGGTCTATACAAGGGCAATGTACTTGAGGACAATATTATGGAAATGGAAGAGGATGTAGATGAAGATGAAATGGGAAATATGATACTGCGTGAAGAGTTTGACAGAGCACTGAAAGGCCTGAGTTGAAACAAGGCCCTGGGAGTAGACAACATTCCATTAGAACTACTGATAGCCTTGGGAGAGCCAGTCCTGACAAAACTCTACCATCTGGTGAGCAAGATGTATGAGACAGGCGAAATACCCTCAGACTTCAAGAAGAATATAATAATTCCAATCCCAAAGAAAGCAGGTGTTGACAGATGTGAAAATTACCGAACTATCAGTTTAATAAGTCACAGATGCAAAATACTAATGCGAATTCTTTACAGACGAATGGAAAAACTGGTAGAAGCCGACCTCGGTGAAGATCAGTTTGGATTCCGTAGAAATATTGGAACACGTGAGGCAATACTGAACCTACGACTTATCTTAGAAGCTAGATTAAGGAAAGGCAAACCTACGTTTCTAGCATTTGTAGACTTAGAGAAAGCTTTTGACAATGTTGACTGGAATACTCTCTTTCAAATTCTGAAGGTGGCAGGGGTAAAACACAGGGAGCGAAAGGCTATTTACAATTTGTACAGAAACCAGATGGCAGTTGTCGAGTCGAGGGACATGAAAGGGAAGCAGTGGTTGGGAACGGAGTGAGACAGGGTTGTAGCCTCTCCCTGATGTTATTCAATCTGTATATTGAGCAAGCAGTGAAGGAAACAAAAGAAAAATTCGGAGTAAGTATTAAAATCCATGGAGAAGAAATAAAAATTTTAAGGTTCGCCGATGATATTGTAATTCTCTCAGAGACAGGAAAGGGCTTAGAAGAACAGTTGAACGGAATGGATAGTGTCTTGAAAGGAGGATATAAGATGAACACCAACAAAAGCAAAACAAGGATAATGGAATGTACTCGAATTAAATTGGGTGATGCTGTGGGAATTAGATTAGGAAATGAGACGCATGAAGTAGTAAATGAGTTTTGCTATTTGGGGAGCAAAATAACTGATGATGCTCGAAGTAGAGAGGATATAAAATGTAGACTGGCATTGACAAGGAAAGCGTTTCTGAAGAAGAGAAATTTGTTAACATCGAATATAGATTTAAGTGTCAGGAAGTCTTTTCTGAAAGTATTTGTATGGAGTGTAGCCACGTATGGAAGTGAAACATGGACGATAAATAGTTCAGACAAGAAGAGAATAGTAGCTTTCGAAATATGGTGCTACAGAAGAATGCTAAAGATTAGATGGGTAGATCACATAAATAATGAGGAGGTATTGAATAGAATTGGAGAGAAGAGTAATTTGTGGCACAACTTGACTAGAAGAAGGGATCGGTTGGTAGGGCATATTCTGAGGCATCAAGGGATCACCAATTTAGTATTGGAGGGCAGTGTGGAGGGTAAAAATCGCAGAGGGAAACCAAAAGATGAATACACTTAACAGATTCAGAAGGATGTAGGTTGCAGTAGATACTGGGAGATGAAGAACCTTGCACAGGATAGAGTAACATGGAGAGCTGCATCAAACCAGTCTCAGGACTGAAGACCACAACAACATAAGAATAACCCTTCTAAGTTCTTGATGATTTTTCTGGGTAAACAAATGAATAAATTTTCTGCAAATAAAGTTTGTTCATTTACATTCAAAATCAGTACGAGATTTCACTCTCAGCCAACAAAATTATTTATTTACAAAAACTTTGGCCACAAAAGTCTGGAAAATCTCATACCCTAACATCACACCACAGGAAGAACTTGTACCCAATGCTCCTAAAGACTACAAATTACAGCACTTTTGTCAATGTGCTGTGTGTCCTATCTAGTGGCTTTGTTACCAAATCACAGGTCACTTGGTATCTTACTTGATTTTTCATTGGACATGGTTGCTCAAAATGTGTTCTGCCCAGTATACTTTATGCACAAAATTTTTGTAGATTCTCTGTGTGATTGGTATACACTGCAAGGAAAAAAGTCCTGTGTGTGTGTGTGTGTGTGTGTGTGTGTGTGTGTGTGAAAAAAATGATCAATGTTTGTTCATTGTTGACCATAAACTCGCTGCCCCTCAATATTTGGCATCTCACTTCATTTTGAATTGTTATACAGTAGACTCAATTAGATTAACTTTTCACATCACTTATTCTGCTGGTTGCATACCTTGTAACTCCTGGAGCACTACTGATTACATTTGAAGATACGCAGCCATGTTGTGCTGGTGGATCTAACTGCCATTCCATGTTCTCAGTGTTAGAAGTAAAGTGTGTTCACTTTTTTTTACAGGCTGTGGACTGTTGTTTATATCGTTGGAACACTTTCAGATATGCTACTGACATGACCTGCAAACTCAGAAAGTGTTATTTCATTTATTACGGAATTTTACTGATTATTCCAACTCAATACCTGTCAATCAGCCATGGTGTCACAATGCAGACTTAGTAGAAACAATAAAGATTCAAATAAGGGAGATGCTGAGTCACAGATGCAGGGGATAGGCAAAACAATGTGAACACATGTACTTACTTGAGAATGGTTTATTAATGAGGGTCTGGACCCCCATTTGCCCATAATACAACTGTGACTCTTCTTGGAATACTGGTTCCGAAGTGTGTGCTCCAATACTGCCTATAAAGTTCGATAGTCCAGGAACTGTGCTGGCCAGGGAAGATGCTGCAGTTCAGTTGCCTGTTGCTCATACCACGATTATACTGTCCTGGCTGTCTGAATTGGTGCATTATCATCCTGAAATGTGGCACCATTGTTGGGAAACTACATTTCAATCATGGGGTGCACCTGATCACCAAAAATGTCCACATAATCTTTGCCTGTAACATAGCCTTTGCAAGAGGGGACCATGATATGGCTGCCCACACAATCACACTTCCACTTCCATTCTTAAACGTTGGGATCAAAGAATCAGGATTGCAGGCTTCTTTTGGTGTTCTCTAGATGTAAACCTGGCCCGATGTTGGGAGTAACGAAAACATTGACTCGTTGGACCATATGACGTGTTTCCACTGATCAGCCATCCAGGATTTATGCTCCTGACACCATTTTTTATGCTTCTTTGTGTTGGTTGTCATCACTAATGGTTTTGGTATAGCAACTCATTGATGACTATTCACTTGATGGAGTTCTCAGCAGACAGTGCCAATAGATACGGTGTCTTGAAGATGGCTATTGAGCTCTGCAGTCACTTTAGCTGACGTAGTTTTGTGTTGTTTTGACACAATTCGTGTTAGCGTATGATGATCTCTGTCATTTAGTTTTAATTTTTTACACGGTGATGTCTTCCCATGTTTTGTGTTGGCTGTAACGACTATTGAAACAGTTGCTTGTGAAATATTCAATAAGTTGGCTGTCTTGGTTACTGATGCTCCAATCTGCCCTCTGTGGAACTCTGTTAGGTCTTTCATAGGCATGTCAACCTTAGCCTCTGAATGCAAATATAAAGTGTGCACTACTCATAAACAACCTGCACTGATGCTAGTCCATACTGAACACAAACAGTCCAGGGCAATACGTGCCTTACCTGTGTTGTTGACCGTCAGACACACCCATCACATTACTACCACTGTTCACATTATTTTGTCCATCTTCTGTAGGCACAACAAAAAGACTGACACAAAATGAGCTTTCAGCTAACAAAGCCTTTGTCGAAAATAAACACTCACACAAATGCAGCTCACACACACATGGCCACAGTCTCTGGTAGCTAGAGCCAGACTACAAGCAGCAGCGCATGGTGAGAGAGGCAACTGAGTGAGGTTAAAGAGGAGGCTGGGCCGGAGAGGGTGAGACTAAGCAGGGTAGGAGTGGTGGACAGTAATGTGCTGTTAGTGGGAGAATGCAGGGATGAGGTGGAGAGTGGATAGGGCAGCTAGGTGCAGTCAGGAGGTTAGACAGAGGGCAGGGGGAGAGAGAGAGTGTGTAGCAGGAAAAAGAGAAGTAAAAAGACTGGGTGCATTGGTGGAATAGAGGGCTGTGTAGCACTGGAATGGGAACAGCGATGGGGCTACATGAGTAAGGACAATGACTAACGAAGGTTGAGGCCAGAAATGTTAAGGGAACGTAGAATACATTGCAGGGAGTATTCCCACCTGTGCAGTTCAGAAAAGCTGGTGTTCATGGGAAGGATCCAGATCACATAGACTGTGAAGCAGTCATTGAATTGAAGAACATTGTGTTGGGCGGCCTGCTAAGGAACAGGGTGGTCCAGCTGTTTCTTGACTACAGTTTGTCAATGACCATTCACAAAGACAGGTAGCTTGTTGGTTGCCATGTATACACAGAATGCAGCACAGTGGTTGCAACTTAGCTTTTAGGTCAAATTACTGGTTCACAGGTAGCCCTACCTTTGATTGGATAGATGATGTATGTGACTGGAGCGGAGTAGATGGTGGTAGGAGGAAGTAAGGGACAGGTCTTGCATCTAGGCGTATTCCAGGGATATGAGCCATGAGACAAGGGGTTTGAGAGCAGAGGTTGTCTAGGGCCGGACGAGGATATTGTATAGG